>NC_044320.2:48173909-48506713 GCF_007474595.2 Lynx canadensis | reverse complement strand
CAAACAAATTTGAGCCCATATTTTCAGAAGTTTCTGCAAGGTAGGTGATACCACCCTGAAGTGGACAGCTATGATTTTATAGCTGCTAATCATAAGGGATTAGTTTCTGTGAGAAAATTTTAGACAGTCTAATTGTCTGACCAAACTATTCATTTCCCTGCAAAAGGAGTGAGGTTTCAATCTGTTTCCTTACCATACTCAGCTATCATAGTCATGAGAATTCCTGCCTGGCTGGGTGCTATTTTACAGATCATTTTATATGCTTTCAACTAATGGTGTACTTGTCGTCATCCTGCTCACAGCCTGAACACCTGTGCTCAAAGAGTTAAGTGTAGATTTTTTTTCTCTCCACATTTAGTGAAGACATGTTATTTATTTGTTATTGTTACTCAATATATAGTGTGTGTTATTGGTGATCACATTTAACATTGAGTTCATTGAATTCAGAAAGAAAAAAAAAAAAACATCTGTTGTACTTTGTATGAAAGTAGAAATGGGCCTCTTCCCAAGATAAGGATCATAGGACTACTGGAAAGAACTTTTTGAAGTGGCATTGTGACATTTTCTCAGGCTGAAGAAAACTTTTTTTTTTTTTGAGAGAATCAGAGTATGAGCAGGGTGGGGCAGAGAGAGAGGGAGACACATAATCCAAAGCAGGCTCCAGGTTCTGCACTGTCAGCACAGACCCCATGTGAGGCTCAAATTCACGAACCGCAAAATCATGACCTGAGCAGAAGTTGGATGTTTAACCAACAGAGCTACCCAGGCACCCCTGAAGAAAGCTTTTATTATTTTGCATTATCACTTGAATAAAAGTGATGGTGATGTATTTATGGTTGAATTGTAATGAGATTATATTAGGTAGGGACACTGTGTGTATAGAAAGGAAAGATAGGTACATCTGGAAATTAAAGGGTAGAATATACAACACATATCCATAATACTACCTACCATCTTCATATGCTACACACTACTCTTGCTGAGTAGCCATGGCCAAACAAGTTTTATTTTCATGTGCCCTGACTCCCACAAGTACATGTAATTAGATGGTGGGTAGAACCCTGTTCCAAAGGTAGCTAATCCATAGATTGTCAATTAAGGCTTGAGATGGATCCTTGTCAAGGGATAAGATGGGTCTTTCTCTTGGCAATTAAAACTAGAAAAATAATGTGAATTAGGCAGCAATAGGGATAGAAACTGAAGTGATAAAACAAATCAATTGATTTAGAGCATCATGGGCCATTGTTAAGCCTAAATTGAGGGAACAGAAGTGAATTACTAAGGAAAAATCATGAGGTAAAAATCAGCTCTCCAGAATGGAAAAAACAAAAAATATATGGAGTGCATACAACTCAATAGCAACAAAACAAAGCAAGCAAATAAAAATCAATAACCCAAATGAGAAATGGGAAAAAAGACCTGAGCTGACTCTTTTTTTCCACAGAAGGCACACAAATGGCCAACAGATATATGAAATATGCTTAGCTTCACTAATCATCAGGAAAATGCATATCGAAATCACAATGAGATGTTACCTCACTCCTATTAGTATGGATTTATTTTTAAAAAATCCAAAGATAAGTATTGGCAAAGATGTAGAGAAAAGAAAACTCTTAGACATTGTTGGTAGGAATGTAAATTGATACGGCCATTATGGAAAACAGTATGGAAGTTCCTCAAAAATTAAAATATAGCTATAACATAATCCACAATCTCGTACTGGGTATATACCAATAGGAAATTAAATAAGTATCTTGAAGAGATATCTGCAACTCCCATGTTCTTTACAATATTATTCTCAGTAACCAAGTTATGGAAACAACCTAAGGGTTTGTCAACAGATGAAAAGATAAAGATAGTATGGTATATATCCACAATGGAATATTATTCAGCATTAATAAAAGAAAGAAAATCATGCCAAATGTGACAACATAGATGAAGTGGGAGGGCATAATAATAAATGAAATAGCCAGACACAGAGAGGTAAATAGTGCATAATCTCACTTATGTGTGAAATGTTAAACTCATAGTAACAGACAGTAGAGTAGTGGTTACATGGGTGGGGGTGGGGTCTGGTGGTTGGTCAGAGAGTACAAACTTTTAGTTATAAAATAAGCAAGTTCTGGAAACCTAATATAGAGCATAGTGACCATATTTAATAATTAGTGTATATTTGAAATTTACTGAGGGTGTAGATCTCAAGTTTTCTCATCCCACACACAAAAAATGGTAACTATAAGAGGTAATGACTATGTTAATTATCTTGATTGTGGATATCATTTCACAATACATGGGGTATATCCAAATTTCACATTGTACACCTTAAGTATATACAATTTTTATTTGTGATCATACTTCAGTTAAGCTGGGGAAAAAAAGTGTTGTATGTACGTAGATGGTAGTCTTAGTCTGTTCAGGCTGCTATAATAAAATACTACAGATTGTGTTGTGTGGCTTATAAACAAGAAACATTTAGTTCTCAAAGCTTTGGTATTCAAAGTCTGAGCTCTGGGTGTCAGCATGGTCATGTGAGGGCTCTTTTTTGGGTCACAGACTTTTCATTTTAACCTCACAGAGTGAAAAGAGCAAGGGAACTCTGTGAGGTCTCTTTTATAAAACACTAATCCCATTCAGCAGGGCTCTCTTTCTAACACCATCACATCGGGAGTTAGAATTCTAACATGTGAATTCAGGAAGGGACACAAACATTGAGACCCTAACAATAGTGTTAAGTTTCATGAAGAAAATTAAAAGGAAAGGGAATATACTATCTCTACCTACCACCGTCACGCATATCCAAAGTATAGTCCCCAGCCACTCTGGGTTTACCCCTATACATTGTCTGAGTAATTACCAAGTATAAGGGAACTATTATGAGATGGAGAAATTAGTGTTAATCATGCTCTTATTCATACATATTTCTGTAACATATACTCTCATTATTTGAATTTTAATAAGTGTGTTTCTACCTCATTTAAATACCTTTGTTAATGTAGACTACGTAAGTACATGTGAAAAGAATGGTTTAGAAAGTTATATCACAACAAGTTAATCTCTCAAATTAGTTGAGAGATTATGGGTCATATTTTGGTCAGTTTCCATCCAAAGGTATATTATTTTCACTTTAATAATTGGAAAATTTACAATACCTTTAAATTTTTAAGTTTTTATGTAGCATCATCATCATAATAATGATTATTATAACAATAATTGTTTTTGGCACTACATGAGTTCATTTTCCTTGTCTTATTTAAACCCTCAGAAATAAGGTTAGAGAAGTCAAAGTTAGAATCAAAGACTTATGGGGCACCTGGGTGGCTCAGTTGGTTAGGCATCCAACTTTGGCTCAGGTCAGGATCTTTCCTGAATTTGAGGCCCATGTTGGGCTCTGTGCTGACAGCTCAGAGCCTGGAGCCTGCTTCAGATTCTGTGTCTCCCTCCTTCTCTGCCCCTCCCCCACTCATTATCTGTCTCTTTCTCTCACAAAAATAAATAAACTTTAAAAGAAAATATCAAAGAATGTCAAAGACTCAGTATGTACATCAAAGAAATTGCAATAGAAAGAGGATATAAATGAATTTATGTATTTTTTAATGTTTATTTATTTTGAGAGAGAGAGAGAGAGATACAGAGCGAAAGCGCCAAGGAGAGGCAAAGAGCAAAGGAGAGAGAAAATTCCAAGCAAGCTCCTCACTCGGTGCAGAGCGCAATGTGGGGCTCCATCTTACAACCTCCTAAGATTAGGATCTTAGCTGGCATCAAGAGTCATATGCTTAACCAACTGAGACACACAGGTGCCCCTTAAATGTGTTAAATGTGAAGACTGACACCATTTTATTTATTTTGATAAAAGATTTGCAGGGTGGAGCAATGGTGGGGAGAATCTGGAATTGGCCATGACATGGAGGGTGGAGACAGGAGTGTAATTATAGATGGTGGGAACTATTAGGGCTTAGCTGAAGAGGAAAGCTAAGGATACATTTTGGAAATTGTGATAGCCAAAATTTTACTTAATTCACAATTTTGTATAGAACTAATCTTATGTTCCCTGTCAAGGATGTTCCAGCTTGATAACTTCCAACCAGCTCTCTGTAATAAACTTATCTATCCTCTACAAATTCCAAATGCCTATATATAATCTTAACTTCACATTGACTTTCTGAAATTTCTGTGGTGGATTTTTATATGATTTTTATTTTTCAAATTTTCTATAGTCAACAAATTAGTTTTTTTAAAAAGGAAAATAAAAAAATAAGAACTCAGAGTTAAATGAAACAGTTTATTTTTGCTTTGGGGAAAAGTTTGTAATTTTAGGAAATTGTGTCTATTTTGCATCCTGTATGGTTTTTAATCTAGCCATGCTCCTCATTTAAAATAATATCAAAACAATTTCCAATAAATAAACAATAGTTGTAAGGAAAATAATTATAGTAATACAATTTTATTAACATGTGTTGAGAAGGATGTTCTATAACATCCCTGTTTCTGGTCAATATTGAAAAACAGTGGGTTGGGGTTGTTATGTTCATATGTTTTTTACTTCACTGGTTAGCTATTTACTCTACAGCTTGTTGATGGCTTTTCTAATTGGAAGGAAAAGATGTAGTTACTCACCACAACATAAAATATTGAAAAGTGACACGAGGAAAACACTTTACTAGTCTCTTGGGAAAGAAAATTGCTTATCTGTAATTGTTTTGTTCTCTGAAGAAATATATCAGACTGCCATTTCCACATGAATTTTCTGGATATAGTGTGACCCACTATTTTAATGTCAATGGAAACAAGACCTTGTAGAGTTTTTCAGCCTTTTGTATGCTCTAGTTAACCTGAGGGACCTGTAAGCTATAATTTGTAGAAAGAGACGGCAGTATGACATGGAGGAGGTAGGGATTGATTTGTAAGTTGTGTGCCAGCATGCAGGTGACAAATTATGGACAGAAGCTCTGGGAATAGGAAAAAGAAAAGTAAAAGTAAAATATGAACCCATCACCTTGTGTAAAAACAGACAGTGTAGTGGGACATTGATTAAATGAATGTCATAAAATTCCAAATAGACTGGTATGTGGAACCTTGGTGAGAAGAGTAACTAATTGTTTATTCATTTCATGACTACTAGTTGCTCACCTACAATGTGTCAGGCACCTTTCCATCAATGAAGACACATTAGTGAGCAGGGTGGATGTGGTCACTGCAATTACATAGCCTATACAACTAAATAAGCAATTGCAATCACATATGTTGGATAGAGGTAGTCTACACTTTGGTAGCTGTACAAGAGCATTTCATCTCATTTGGGGAGGCCTAGAAGAACTGAAATGCATGAAAATTAAATAAGGGATGGAGTAGAAAGAAGGTTTAGGAAACTCTGGAAAGAAAGAACAATATATGAGAAGGCCAAAAAGGCAAGAAACAGGGCTGAAATGAATGATGTTCAGGATGGCTGGAATATGGCATGGGGCACATGAGTGTTGAGACAAGGGTGAGGCAGGCAGCAGGCACAGAGCATCATATTAGGTTTGAATTGACTCTCAAGTAAGTTCAAATTCATTTTTATACAATTATTTATCAAATTCCTAACATTTTCAAGCTGTTTCAAAGATAAAAGAAAATATTTTCTAACCTCTAGTAATTCCCATTTGATAAAGTGGACAGTCAGATAAAACCAACAGTAATACACAGTGAAAACTGATATGATTATAAGAGCTTAAAAGCTGTAAAGACACAGCAGTGGGAGAGTGGGAAGGGAAGTCTAGGAGCTGAGAAGAGCTTAAGAGGTGAACTTGAATCCAGTCTTAAGGGGTCATGGGAAATTGGTGAAGTAGATGAGGGAAGTACATCTAAGCAGTGGGGACAGCATGTCCAATAGTTTAGAAGCATGAGAGAATAAGACCTGTTCAGAACGGCAAGTGAAATGTTTTTACTACATCATTTTCCAAAGTATGACTCAGGAAACATCGTGTAAGATGATCTGGAAACAAACACATGGTCTATCTCCTTCTTGGAAAGTCATAATGTCCATTAGCATATTAAGGGATCTGAAGATAACTGCAGTGAGAAAAGCTGTTTATCTTTATTTGGTCCAGCATTTTTCAAAGTTGTTTGACCATAGAATTTCCTATACTAGCATCTCTTTTTGGTTTAAAATTTATTAATGTTCTTTGAAACAAGTTTGAAATTGATAGCAAGACCTAGCTTGGGTAACAGAGAGTGTAGAGGATGGGACTATAGGAGAAGCTCTAAAGGTCAGATCATAAAGGTCTTTGTTGGCCAGTCTGGATGTTAGTGGAGAACACACCTGATATTTTCTTCCAGGTGAAGGGTACTATATTGGCATGATACACCCAGCCTTACTTACTCCACTCTAAGAAGGTTGTGTGGAACCACCTCTCTGAGAGGTAAACTTAGATTTAAATGGAAGTATTGGCATACCTTCACCATTTCTCTACTTTTTTAAGTTATTTTTTTTTCATTTAGGTAAAAACATTTAACGTGAGATCTATTCTCATAACAAAATTTTTAAATGCACATTACAGTGTTGATAACTGCAGGCACAATGTTGTACAGTAGTTTCTTAGAAGCTAATTATCTTGCATAACTGAAACTATACCTATTGAATGGCAACTCCCCACTTCTCCCCCCAGCACAGCCGCAGGCAACTACCATCCAACTCTTTGTTTCTATGCATTTGAGTATTTTAGATACCTCATATAAGTGGTATCATGCAATATTTGTTGTCCTGTGACTGGCTTATTTCACTTGGTATAACGTCCGCAAGATTCATCCATATTGTCACGTATGGCAGGATTTTTTTTTTAATGTTTAAATAGTATTTCACATATACATATTTATATACATACACACACACACACACACACACACACACACACACTACATTTTCCTTATCCATTCATCTTTTGATGGGTAATAAGTTGTTTTTTTCATATTGGCTATTATGGACAATATTGCAATGAACATGACCATGCTGGTATCTTGTAGAAATAGTATTTTCATTTCTTTTGGATAAAATCAGAAGTGGGATATTCCTATTTTTAATTTTTTGATAAGCTTCTATACTGTTTTCCATGGTGCCTATACTTTTTTTATATTCCCACCAACAGTGTACAGTAGTTTTAATTACTCTATGTCCTCACCATCATTTTTATTTTTTGTTTTGATAATAGTCATTCCAACAAGTGTCAGGTGATACCTCATTGAGGATTTATTTGCATTTCCCTGATTGTTAGTGATGTAGATCACATTTTCATACACCTGTTGGGCATTTATATGTCATCTTTGAGAAATGTCTATTCCAATCCTTTCCACTTTAAAAAATTTGTTGTTGTTTTTTGTGTGTGTGCTATTGAATTGGAGTTGCCTTATATGTTTTGGATATTAAGTCTTTTTCAGATACATAGTTTGGAAATATTTTCTCCCATTCCACAGGTTTCCTTTTTATTTTGTTGACATTCCTTTACTGAGCAAAAGGTTTTTAGTTTGACATCGTCTCATTTATCAATTTTTGCTTTGGTGTCGCATACAAGAAATCATTGCTAAGACTAATGTCTAGCATAAAGACAGACATATAGACCAATAGGCCAGAATAGAGAGCCCCAAAACAAAATCACACATGTACAGTCAACTGATCTAAGACAAGGAAGCCAAAAGTACCTATTGGAGAAAGGATAGTCCTGTCAACAAATAGTGTTGGGGAAACTGGATATCCACATACAAAAAAATGAAATTGTACACTTAAAACATACATAAAAATCAACCCAAAATGGATGGAAGACTTAAAAATAAGACATGAAACTGTGACACTCCTAGAAGAAACCATTATTTCTCTCCAAGCTGACACTCCAAAAAGGTGCCAGCTGAGAGCACCTTCTCCAGATGGAAAGAATTGCTTTAGTTCAGCACTTCCTGGGGCTGGGAGGGTAATTTTCTTGATTCTGGTATTCAGTATTGAGGCACACTGACCATAAGTATAAACCACATTTCCATCATAGCTTCATGAGTAATCCTTTTGTTTTGTTTCTCAATATCCTCATTATTTGATAGGTAACAAGGTGATATTTATTGTCTTCGAAGAGATCCAAACATTAAGGAATTTGGTCTCTATGTGATAGGTAATAGGTAACACTAAACTGTTTTACCAGTGAGTACCACAGTCAGAATTGCATTTGGCAGGTTTGGCAGTAGTGTAATGTACCAGAGCGGGTACAAACAAGACTGAAAAAATAGTTAAAAAGGACAGCAGGGATCCCGGCAAGAAATGATCAGATCTTGAACTACACCAATGGCAGTGCTTTATCTGTAAGGGAATATGGACCTGAGATGCATTTAGGAGGTTGAATTAGCAGAAGTAGGAGACTGAGTAGATGTGTGATGCAAGAGAGAAAAAGTGGAGGACAACTCCCAGATTTCTGAATGAAGGTGAATTAATTACATTTGGTTTGGTGGAAATATAAAATTCTATTTCCAGCATACTGAGCTAGGCATGCTTTAGGAACATTCAAGTAGACTTATCTAGTTGCTTATTGTATATATTTATTTGAAGTTCAGAGACATTTTTAGTCTAGAAATACATACAAGGCAGCTGTTCACATATTAGTAGTACTTAGATTCATAGTGTCAGTAACTCTTAGGGAGAGTGTGTAGATAATAATCCTACCCTGTGTCAAGACTTAACACTTATTATATGCTCACTTTGTACCAGCCCTATGTTAAACACTCTGCACAATGGTCTTATTCAATCCTCATGACAACTTTTTTTTTTAATTTTTTTTATGTTTATTTATTTTTGAGACAGAGAGAGACAGAGCATGAACGGGGGAGGGGCAGAGAGAGGGAGACACAGAATCTGAAACAGGCTCCAGGCTCTGAGCGGTCAGCACAGAGCCCGACACGGGGCTCGAACTCATGGACCGCGAGATCATGACCTGAGCCGAAGTCGGACGCTCAACCGACAGAGCCACCCAGGCGCCCCTCATGACAACTCTTTAAGGTAAAGACTGTTTGGGGTGCCTGGGTGGCTCAGTCGGTTAAGTTTCCGACTTCAGCTCAGGTCATGATCTCGCGGTCTGTGTGTTCGAGCCCCGCGTCAGGCTCTGGGCTGATGGCTCAGAGCCTGGAACCTGCTTCCTATTCTGTGTGTCTCTCTCTCTCTGCCCCTCCCCTGTTCATGCTCTGTCTCTCTCTGTCTCAAAAATAAATAAACGTTAAAAAAAAAAGACTGTTACTCACATTTTACAAATTAAACTGAAGTTTTCACATGATGTGACAATTAAGGATTAATTTGTTTGTTCATAAGTATTTCCATGTTTTAAATGTACCTGATAAAATGCACTTGTAATCAGACACATAGATATCTTTGTGCTTTGCTATTTCCATTATTTTTTGCAGGGTATATATTCACAGAATGGTGCTGTGTAATGCCCTCTGACAAGTTTAATTTTAATTAGGTCTGGGGTTTCAGTCTGCTGTGGAAATAAAGAACAGAGAATCATGACGTTCTCATTCTCTTTTTTGTTTCTCCCATAAAAAGTCAAATTCAGAAGCATGGTGTACTATAGCAATTACGAGTCAGAAATTCAGTTCCTTGCTGGAATTCTAGCAGAAAGTAAGTAGAAAAAAAGATTACACTTATTTTCTATGTGCATTTGAGGAGAGAAGCTGTCCAAGATTTAGAATTTGATGAAAGTCGCCTACTTTGGAGTACGGCACAGAGCTAAATGAGCCTGTGGCTCATTGCATAGGAGGTGTTATTAGGATAGTAAAGCTTAGGGCAACTGTCTGCATGCATGAACTTTAATGGCAGATGTACCAGCAGATGAACATTATCTTAATAAACAGTCCTCTCCAGGCAAGTTAATGTTGCAGATTTATCAGCAATTGTTTATACACCATTTGATTTCTGAGTTTTAAAGTTGACTAACAATACTCTTTCTTTTCTAATCAGCTTTTACTCATTGGCCTATCTGGCTGATTTTGAATAATTTATGTAGTAAGATTGTGTGTGTGTGTGTGTGTGTGTGTGTGTGTGTATCTGTATGTTCTGATAAATCTGAAATTAGTAGAAAATAATATTATAGTAAGAAATATGGAGCCTACACAGTGCAACACAACCAGATGAAAAATCTTAACACCAATGGCTGACTTGATGTCCGCTGGAATTGTAGAATACAGGCCAAAAGGGACTATCTTGGCCAAAATTAAGTGACACATTGGTACCCCACATTATGATTGCCCTTGTTACTTGAGAATCATTGACAACTGTCTATGTAGAGAGACACATTTCATTTTCTTTTGTATTCAGCAGAGTGCAACAGATTGCGTTTTGACTGACATACCAAAAAAAAAAATTTATGTTCTTCTCTTGCCCTCCCCCATCTCCTTTTTGAAGTGTTTAGACACACCGGGGGTGGGGGTTGGGGGGTTGGGGGGGGGTTCCTGGAGGCTTGAATGGATGCTCAGGGCTACTCTTCCTGCCAAACAAGCTCAGGCAGGGTCTCAAAATCCTGAAAGCTTGGTTGTGAATTTGGAGTGTGAATAATTGATATATTTTCACTCCTAGTATATTTGCCTATTTTTCCTTTTACTGTTCAAAGGTACATATTTGATTCTTTAAATGCAAAAAAAAATGTTTGGCATGGGTAAATAGATTTCTTTATTTGATATATCTCATAATGTTGGAGTAAACCAAAAGGAGGCCATATATTCTACTTGTCAATAGCATAGGGCTTGGAGTCAGGCAAACAAATTTAGGATTCACTAATTATTGCTTTATATGACTATGAGTACATTACTAAACTTATGATATTTCTTTGGTGTTTTAGTTTTTTTTTTGTTTTGTTGTGTTTGTTGGTTTTTATTTTTGAGAGAGAGAGAGAGACAGACTGAGCGTGAGCGGGGGAGGGGCAGAGAGAGTGGGAGACAGAAAATCTGAAACAGGATCTAGGCTCTGAGCTGTCAACACAGGGCCTGACACAGGGGCTGGAACTCAGGAATGATGAGATCATAACCTAGGCTGAATTCGGACGCTTAACCGAGCCACCCAGGTGCCCCTAGTGTTCTGTTTTTTAATCTATAAAATTGATTAACCTATAAAATTGGGTTAATGATACTTATATAATAGTTTTTATATAAAATGTAACGAGTTATTATATACAAAGTACTTAGAATAGTGTCTGATCCTCAAAAGATACTCAACAAACAGACTCTGCCTCAGGATTGCTAATTTGGCTTTAGAGTTGATCTTTCTTGAGTCCAACTGCTTGGCATAAAATTTCAGCTCCACACTTTAGGAGCTTTGCCCTTGGATAAGATGTGTAACATCTCTGTGCCTCCATTTCCTCTTTTGCTAAGAGGAGCTTATAATAGGATTGACTCTTTAGGTACGTGAAAAGATTAAATGAGCAAATACATAAAGCTATTAGAATGGCTCTACATACATACTGAAACTTTAATAAATGTTTTTGGTGAAATGGATTATATTATATATCAAAGTTACCATCACTGTACAATGTTGCCAAAGATATTATGGGAAACTGTAGTGAAAGCTTGATTTTCACCCAATGAAGTTTATGCTGACCAGTGAGCTATGTTCATTATTTACATAAACTGCAGAGTTGGGGGTCTTTCTAGACACAGCTGTCTGTGATCATACAGCAAGTAATGGATACTCTGGTACTGTATTTAAACAATATTTACTCTGAGTCTAGTGCTCCCAGTAGTAAAGACTATGAACATGATATCAATCCAAGAGTTTACATTAAGTACACATTTCTGGACTAAACAAGAGTGAGCAAGAGCTAAAGCAGAACCATTAGCAAGCACTTTTCATTGTTATGCAAGTGACATTATGCAGAAAATAACATATCTCATTTTCCAAGCAATTTAATAGTCTGCCAGTTATCATTTGGCAGGATCAAGCTATAAATCTGTTTTTACATAATTTGAGGAGAGCTTATGGCATCCATTACTGATTTCAATCTTTTTTTAGTTTCTAGTAATTTTTTTTCTCTTTTGTAGTTAACGAGCTGCCAAACCCTTAGTTTTATAGTAGAATCTGAGTGTATCATTTCACTTGTTGCATTTAAATAGATGTTTATTTGCATTAGATTATGAAAGGTTAGTGTTGAATTTCAAATAAGTATAGAATTGGGTTCCATTAGTATCTGCTATAATCCTTGCCAGTGCATAATCCTTCAAACTATATTTGTTAAAAACCAGTGGCTTTTGCTGATTTAAATGAGGCAGAGGAATATTCTTTTAAGTTCCAAAACTACATAAAGCCCATCATATAATTTTTAGGAATTTTCATAGAATATAAAAGAAATGGGATTCATCAAGAAATTATTCTTCTAGCTTCTATAGGAAATAGAATTAATGAAGTCATAATTGATGAATACAACATAGTGCAGTGGGGGAACAAAGCTCTTGGCTGTCGCTTTTCTGTTTTTGCAATTTTGTGGGCAGGGAGTGAATGAAGGGTAAGGAAATTCTCATTTCCACGTCTGCCTTCAATTTGCAGACATGATAAATCTCTGTCCCACCTTTGAAATCATAATGTTGTGTGACTAGACTTTCAGTCTGCTATAGTGAGGAAGTTGTTCCTCTGGACACAGTTTCTGATGTCATCTGAACAGCACCTTCTAGAATCAACTCAAGGCTCTTGGTCCATCTTTTGAAAACATCATGGCTATGCCTGGGCCACCAGCTCTTTGCCCTGTTTTTCTGCATCCTAAATTATTTATGTACTTATTCCTGGCTGTTGGGAGTCTCTTCTGATCAAGGTACTGCCCTAAGATCCCCTTATTCCAACGAATGACATAATGGCACTTACAATTAAAACTGAGTACATATATATATATATTAATTTTCTAATACATATATAATTATATTTAATATATATTAATGTATGTATAATACATATATGTATTAATTTTCTAATGTTTATTTTTCTGAGAGAGAGAAAGAGACAGAGAACAAGTGGGGGAGGGGCACAGAGGGAGACTCAGAATCTGAAGCAGGCTCCAGGCTCCAAGCCATCAGCACAGCTCTAGGCTCCAAGCCATCAGCACAGAACCAGATGCTGGGCTTGAACCCACAAACTGTGAGATCATGACCTAGCTGAAGTTGGATGTTTATCTGACTGAGCCGCCCAGACGCCCCTATTTTTAATATTTAAGAAACCAACCATATACGCCAATACAAACAACAACAAGAGAACTCTTTTCCTTTCATGGGGATCAAGAGAATAGTGTGCTAAATGAAATAAGTCAGACAGAGAAAGACAAATACTGTGTGATGTCTCTCATATGTCGACTATTAAGAAATAAAACAAAAAAACCCCACAAAAATACAGAGAACAGATTGGTGGCTGTCAAAGACGGGGTGGGTGTGGGAGTAATGGGTAAGGGGATCAAAAGGTTAAAAAAAAAGAAAACTCAAGACTAATTCACAAGTAAATTCACAAATAATAAAATACATGGGCTAATAAATACATTATAAACAGGATAACCTAACTAGTAATAAAAAAAAGACAAATTAAGAAATGAGCTAAAAGAAAAAGAATGAAAAAGAAACCATGGAGCTCAAAAAAAAAAAATGGCACACAGTTTTTAGATGCTGAAAGAGAGCTGTCAACTCAAAATATCCTTCAAGAATGAAGTTGAAATCAAGACATTCTCAGATGAAGGAACATTGAGAGGATTTGTCACCAGCAGACCTATCTTAAAAAAAAATGGCTAAAGAAAGTTCTCTAAACATAGGCAATGTCAAAAGAAAGAATCTTGGAACATCCGGAAAGGAGGAAGTCACAGAAACAGCAAAAATGTGGGTAGACTTTCCTTCTCCTCCTGAGTATTCTAATTACGTTTGATGCTTGAAACAAAAATTATGACACTTTCTAATATGATTCTAAATGCATACACAGGGAATATAAGACAGTTATAAATGGAGGAGGGTAGAGGACATAAAAAGAGGTAAAGTTTCTGTATTTCACTTAAACTTGTAAAGTGGTGACCCCAGTAGATTTTGACAAATTATGTACATCTAACATAATTGTTAGAGCAACCGCTAAAAAACTATACAAAGAGATACAATCAAAAACACTGTAGATAACATTTCAACAAATGATGTTGGGACAACTGGGTGTAAAACATGTAAAAGAATGAAGTGGAGCTCTTACTTCATACCACATCAAAAATAAAAAATAAATAACTCAAATAGATCAAATATTTAAGTGTAAGAGGTCAAACTTAGAAGAAAACATAAGAATCAATCTTCATAACCTTGGATTTGGCAATGGATTCTTAGATATGATACCAAAGCAAAAGTAACAGAAGGAAAAAAGAGATAAATTGGACTTTACCAAAGTTTAAAACTTTTGTGCTTTATAAAATGCTACCAAGAAAATGAAGACAACCCACATATATACCAGATATACCAGGCAAACCTGAAACCACAAAACCCCTGGGAGAGAACATATTCAATAATCTTTTTCACATTGGCCTTGGTAACATTTTTCTAGATGTGTTTCTTCCGGCAAGACCTCAAAATAAAAATGTTTTGCACAGTAAAGGAAATTATTAAAAAGTCAAAAGGCAACCAACTGAATGAGAGAATTTATTTTCAAATGATATATCCAATAAGGGGTTAGTATGCAAAATACATAAAGAATTTATACAACTCAACGTTGAGAGGGAAAAAGTAATCATATTAAAAATAGGCAGAGGACTTGATTAGACATTTTCTCAAAGAACACATACACATGGCCAACACACACATAAAAAGATGCTCAATGTTATCCATCAGTAGGAAAATGCAAATCAAAACCACAATGAGCTATCACCTCACACCAGACAGAATGGCTAAAAAAAAAAAAAAAAGAAAAGAAAAGAAACAACATGTGTTGGTAAGGATGTGGAGAAAAAGGAACTCTCATGCACTGTGGGTGGGAATCCAAACTGGCAGAGCCACCATGGAAAACAATATGGAAGTTACCCCCAAATTAAAAATAGAAATACCATATAATCCAATAATTCTGGGTATTTACCCAAACAAAACAAAAACACTAATTTGAAAAGATATATGCACCCCTATGTTTATCCAAGTGTCTATTGACAGATCAATGGAAAAGAAGATGTGGTGTATGTGTGTGTGTATATATATGTATATGTGTGTATATATATGTGTGTGTATATATACATATATATGTAGGCATATATGTGTATGTAATGTGTATGTAATTATATATATATGTATATATATACATATATATAATATGCATATCGATAATGGGATATTATGCAGCCATAAAAAAAGAATAAGACCTTGCCATTTGCAACAACATGGATGGTCCTAGATAGTATTATTCTGAGGAAATAAGTCAGACATAGAAAGGCAAATGCCACATGATTTAACATATATGTGGAATCTAAAAAATGAAACAAATGAATAAACAAGCAAAAAACCCAGAATCAGGCCTACAAATACAGAGAACAAACTGATAGTTGTCAGAGGAGAGCGGGGGTGAAGACATGGACAAAATGGCTTAAAGGATGTAGGAGATACAGGCTTCCAGTTATGGAATGAATAAGTCATGAGAATAAAGGGCACATTATGGGAAATATAGTCAATAGTGTTATAATAATGTGTAGTGACAGATGGCAGCTACACTTGTGCTGAGCATACCATAATGTACAGTTATTGAATGACTATGTTGTATACCTGAAACTAATGCAGCACTGTGTGTCAGCTATACTCAAATAAAAAAAATGAATGAATAAATAAATAAATAAAATTTAAAAAACAAACTCCTGGAAACACAGAGCAGATTGGTGGTTGCCAGGTGCGATGCGTGATGGTGATCCAGTTATAAGATGAGTAAGTTCTGGGGGTGTAATGTACAGCATGGCAACTATAATTAACAGTGCTGTATTATATATTTGAAAGCTGCTAAGAGAGTAGGACTTTAAATTTCTCACTTCAAGAAAAAACTATGTGAGGCAATGGATATATTAACCAACCTTATTGTTGTAATCATTGCGTAATACATATATATATCAAGTCATTATGTTGTACCTATTAAAATTATGCAGTTATATGTCTATATCTCAAACCTGGAAGAATGCTTAAAAATTGAATAAAATTTATTTTGAATTATTAAAGAAAAAGAATCTGGCTACTATGAAGGCACAGTCCAGCATCTCCTAAAACACAGTTTAAAGTGCAGTGTGTGATCATATTCCTTTGCGTCTTTCCTGGCCTAGAGCTTACTTAAAGTCTTTAGGGGGAAAACTATAATGTGAAACACCTGGTACGTCCCAAAGTATATATTTTAAATGTTCATAACTGTATAATCCACGAGTCAGTTTTTATTTTTGAAAAGCCCCAATGAGAATAAACAAAGCAAGGGTGTAATAAATGGCATCTTCTTTATAAGTGAACCAGGCAGACTGCTGTGGCTATGTTTCCTTCTGGGACCTTGGAAGAGACAATATGTCTGTCACTCATTTGGCGATATGAGATCTCATCAACCCTGTGCCACCTTCCCATCGGAGTACATAGCTGTGCCAATCATCCCCAATTTTGATGAAGATACCCTAACCCTAACCCATCTGTGTGATGATGAGGCCAATATCCCAAACAATGATAGTACCTACACCCTTCCATCTTAGAAGTTACAAACTCAGGGGCTTCTCCTAAGTGGCAGCAGCTTCAGAGAAGTTGAGATGCCTGGCAGAATCAGGAACCCTCGACATAGGGTGATGTGCCTTCACTTCATAAATGTCAATAGCTGACTTTGATTTGAAGAATAGAGAAAGCATTTGAAACAATAGTCTTTTTAAGAACATATCAACTTGAACTTCATTTCTCAGGACTCCAAACCAGGGAAACACAGTAGACGCACTTCCTGTGGCATGAAAATATTCCAAGGCTTACAGCCACAATTGCAGTTGTCTTACTTTCTGTGCTTTGTTTCAAATGAGTTAGTTTTTAAATAAATTAGCATTTTGTTAAAAAAAAAAAACACGATGCATCAGCAAATACTAATTAAAAGAAAACTGGTGTAATTATATTGGTTTTAGATGAAATAGACTGTAAGGCAACAATTATTATAAGGACTTTATGTAATGATAAAAGGTTTAATTAATTAAGAAGATATAATAGTTCTAAAGTTATAGGTATCTACTTAAATAACATCCAAATACATACAATAAAAATTCATGGAACTACAGACAAAAATTAAAAAAAAAGAATAGTGTGTCTTTCCATTAGAATGAGGCTACAAATCTGATGTTTAAGCCCAGGAAATATTTCATCTCTAAACATGTACACATATATGTTTTCTTGTGTGTAAATATCTAGTAATTTGCATTTAAAAATATCTCAAAGATGATTAATTTTTGTCATTTTGAAGTGTATCTGTACTCCAAGCCATTTTTGTACAAATAATAATGTAAAAGATCTATTTTCTGTAAAAACAAACCCAGAAGTATTTTAATTTTTCACAAAATTAAATTTATATTTTTCTGAAATGTTATTAAAATATGTAAATATATTACATCTTTCAAAGGTATAGATAACGGAAGGATAGAAAAAACAAAAGAAGCCTTTTATGATATATTTTTGATCAGTTTAGCTTATAATACCAACTTTTTCATAAAACAGTGCTCATCAACACCATCTAAAAACAAACTACTGAGAAAAGAAATATACAGATATCCTCTATGACTTTATTGGTAGGAGAGTGACATTAGACATGAATGTCAAAATTGACTAAGTTCTTGAATCATCAATATATTCTAGAATAATGTTGTCAACACCTTAAAGCAATAGTTAGGATGTTTTAAAACATTTTTTTTAATGTTTATTTATTTTTGAGACAGAGAGAGACAGAGCATGAACGGGGGAGGGTCAGAGAGAGGGAGACACAGAATCCGAAGCAGGCTACAGGCTCTGAGCTGTCAGCACAGAGCCCTATGCGGGGCTCGAACTCACGGACTGTGAGATCATGACCTGAGCCGAAGTTGGATGCCCAATCGACTGAGCCACACAGGCACCCCAGGATGTTTTTAAATTATTAAGAATTTCATACTCTGCCCAACAGACAGTCTTTAAAGAAACCAAGTGGAAATATAAATCTGTAAAGGAATCTGTGCTTCATAGAATAAGGCACTGAGTTGAACAAGTAAGGGATGGGAAGTTTCCTGAACTAGATGAAGCTTCCTTTAAACTTCTTTTTTAACCAGAAATGTATAACCAGACGCACTGCCTTATGACAATTACAAAATCCATCATGTATTAGAATGCAAAGCAGTATTTAATGATTAGACTATCATAGGGTGTATTTCTTGTGATGCAAACATCTTGGTATAAAGAACTGACTTAGCCACTCTAACAAAGAGATCCTAAAATACAGTGACTTAAATAATCTAGAGCTTATTTCTTACTTGTATAACAGACTAGAGAAGTTTGGGTTGGTGGGAACCTCTGCTTTCGCAATATATTCAAGGACTAAATTTGTTTTCATCATGTTACTCTGCCATCTCCTGGGATACTGTTTGTTAGTGGGGAATGGTAGGTCACCTCCACATACATCTTCTAGCCTGCAAGGAAAAAAGTAAGAGTGGAAGTGGAGGGAAAACAATTTCCGCTTTATGCGTGTAATATGGAAGTTACTCATATCACCTTAATTCACAATGTATTGACAAGAACTTAAACCCACAAACACAGCCAGCTGCAAAGGAGGTAGCTATTGACAGCTAAAACTTGTGGGGAAATTCTATTCCTAAAGGTATGAAGAGGCTGATAGTACAAGGCAGTGTGCAATCTCTCCTATACATCTTAATGGCAATACAAAGTTGAAGAGTATCAAAAAGACTAACAAAATGATACAATATGGAGGACCTGTTTATTTAAGAAAAACATAGAGAATACTGAGGCTCCTGGGTGGCTCAAATGGTTAAGTGTCTGACTTCAGCTTAGGTCATGATCTCATGGCTCCTGAGTTTGAGCCCATGTGGAGCTCTGTGCTGTGACAGCACAGAGCCTGGAGTCTGCTTCTGATTATGTGTCTCCTCCTCTCTCAGTCCCTCTCCCATTCACCCTCTGTCTCTGTCTCTCAAAAATCAATAAACATTAATAAAAAAAAGAAAGAAAAGCATAGAGAATACTGAAAGCAAAATTACTAGGTGAAATCACAATTGGATTCACATAAAAAACAGTCTAGAATTTCAAAATGGTAAAAATATAGAATTTTAAATTGTTAGAAACATTGATTTGATAAGCTATCTTTAGGTTGGATTAATTCCCTGGAAGTTCTAAATCAGTTTCCAAAGCACTCAGTATAACTTTTTCAGAGAAGTATTTTGTCAGATATGCTTTATCAAGTAACTCAGCAAATATAAGTACATATCTACTTTTAAATATAAAAGAAAATAAGATGTGTCATACTGTTAAAACAGTACAAATTTCATTAGTTTATTCAGGACATTGGAAAGCTCTAGAACATAAGATTTAAAGGCAAAAATGTAACAAAAGCACCATTTCATTACATTACAAAACAATTTCAAACTTAGTTCGGTCTTGGAGTGGGAAAATTGCTCTGGGCTTCTTCAATGGAGTTGGCCCAGAGATACCAAAAATACTCAAACACTTTGTAAGAACTTTCTAAAACACAATATTTGACTCTTATTTTTTTTTGTCTGCATCTGCATGAATTAGAAACTTAAAATTAAAAAAAAATGAAATAGAATGTAGAAAAGATTTTTAACACCTGAACAATAATTAATTCTGAGAGTTCTTTTAATAGAAAGTGTGAAGAAAAGATTGTAAATTGCTTGTAGTATTTCAGAAGATAAAACTTGCAAGAAGTTTCTGATGGTAAAATTGTATTTAATAACTGTTAAATTTTTTCTTGCTGCTTTCATTTTTTATTTTGGAAAGTTAATGCTTTGTATGTCTACTTAACACTGGCGAAAATTTGACTAGCCTAAAAATTGTTTTAATTTTAAAATAATGCTGATGACTATTTTGGTCTAAATTTTTTCCTGTTGATCATAAACATAAAAACCAAGAGATTTTGAATTTTATAAGAGGCATATCTTTTCTTGATTAGAAATATTTAAAGGTAGATTTAGCTAATAAATATGAAATTAATTTGTTAATAACCTTTCCTTTTATTTTTAAGATGACACTCTTAAAAGCAAATCATGATAGTGGCACCTGGGTGGCTCAATCAGTTGATCGTCTGACTCTCGGTTTCAGCTTAGGCCATGATCTCATGGTTTGTGAGTTCGAGCCCTGCACTGGGCTCTGCACTGACAGTGTCAAGCCTGCTTGGGGTTCTCTCTCTCTGTCTCTGTCTCTCTGTCTCTGTCTCTCTCTCTCTCTCTCTCTCTCTCTCTCTCTCTCCCTCTCCCTTTCTCTCTGCCCTGCCCTGTCTCTCTCTCCCTCTCAAAATAAAGAAATAAACTTTAAAAAATAAAAAAAAATCATAATATAAAAAATGACTTTTTACTATTCTAAAAGGGTCATATTTTCAGAAAGAATCAAGAAATAAGCATTTTCTCATATTTTATTCAAATTTCCTCATTTTTAGAACTAAGAAAATGAGATAGTTTTCTACTAATTACTTATATGTTTGTTCAAGTCTTCATTATGGTAATTAATAGATATAGTATACTATACATTCAAGAATACCTTCAGAAACTAATGGCTCACAGCCAGTCTAGTACTGAGAATTCTGCAATGGTTTGAATATAGTGGTTTGCATTTTCCTGTCATACCGTAGTAAAGAGACAAGTAAAGAGACTAATTTCATCATGAATAAGAATTTTCTGTTGTGAGTCTAAGCTGAAATGGATACTTCATAAAAGGAAACAAACAAAACCATACGTACCATGGCAATATTAAGCAAAATCTTTAAACACTGACCCATACTGCAGAAACTCAAAAATATCCTGAACTAATTTTTTCATGCTTAATATTCCTGAGTATGTTAAGGTTGCAAGGAAATTTAGAAATTATTTAGCAGAGTTTCAGTTATCAAATTTATACCACTATAAATTAGACCTAGAAATTAAATACTCTGATTTTTCATGATTTCAACAATTTCTCAAGTTTTTAATCTTGAGTCATAGCAGTTTCATACAATTACAAATCTCTGGATAATTTTCACTATGACTTCAAAATCAACATATAATAAACAAAACAAGTTTTCATTCAAGTTTCTCAATAACTATCTCATGCAAGGTATTACTTACCCAGAACATCCAGGTTCCATATCTTGTCTCATTCACTCATTCATTCATTTGAATTTTTGCTTTTGTTTTTTTTTTAAGGTTTTAATTTTAATTCCAGTATTGTTAGCACATAGTATTATATTAATTTAAGGTGTACAATGTAATGATTCATCACAAGTGCACTCCTTAATCCTCATTACCTATTTTACTCATCCCCCCAACACCTCCTTTCTGGTAACCATCAGTTTGTTCTCTATAGTTAAGAGCCTGTTCCTTGGCTTCTCCCTCCCTCCCTCTCTCTCTCTTTCTTTCTCTCCTCTCTTTTGCTGGTTTTGTCTCTTAAATTCCACATATGAGTGAGATCATATGGTATTTGTCTTTCTCTGATTGACTTATTTCATTTAGCATTATACTCTCTAGCTCCATCCATGTTGTTGCAAATGGTCTGATTTCATTCTTTTTTATGGCTGAATAATATCCCATTGTATACATACCACATATTCTTTATCCTTTATTAGTGGATACTTGGGATGATTTCATAATATAGCTATTGTAAATAATGCTGCTATAAATAAAGGGATACATGTATCCCTTTGAATTATTGTTTTTGTATTTTTTGGATAAATATCTAGCAGTGCAATTACTGGATCATAGCATAGTTCTATTTTTAACTTTCTGAGGAAACTCCATACTGTTTTCCATAGTGGCTGCACCAGTTTGCATTCCCACCAACAGGTAAGACATTCCTTTTTCTCCACATCCTCACTAAAACTTGTTTTTTTCTGGTTTTAATTAGCTTATTTGTTTTTGGGTGGTGAGTTGTATAAGTTCTTTATATATTTTGGATATTAATCCTTTATTGGATATGTCATTTACAAATATCTTTTCCCATTCCATAGGTTTTTAGTTTTATTGATTTTTAAAATTTTGTTGATTGTTTCCTTCACTGTACAGAAGATTTTTATTTTGATTTAGTCCCAATAGTTTATTTTGTTTTTATTTTCCATGTCTCAGGAGACATATCTAGAAAAATGTTGCTATGTGCAATGTCAGAGACATCCTATATTCTTTTCTAGGATTTTTATGGTTTCAGGGCTCACATTTAAGTCTTTAGTCCATTTTGAGTTTATTTTTGTGTATGGTATAAGAAAGTGGTATAGTTTCATTCTTTTGCATGTTGCTGTCCAGTTTTCCCAGCACCATTTGTTAAAGAGTCTGTCTTTTTCCCATTGGATATTCTTCACTACTTTGTTGAAGATGAATTGACCATATAATTATGGGTCCATTTCTGCATTTTTCTTTTCTGTTCTATTGTTCTGTTTTTGTGCCAATACCATACTGTCTTGATTACTACAGCTTTGTAATATAACTTGAAGTCCAGAATTGTGATACCTCCAGATTTGCTTTTTTCAAGATTGCTTTGGCTATTTGGGGTCTTCTGTGGTTCCATACAAATTTTAGGATTTTTTGTTCTAGCTCTGTACAAAATGCTATTGGTATTTCGATAGGGATCGTATTAAATCTGTAGATTGCTTTGGGTAGTATAGACATTTTGACAATGTTTGTTCTTCTAATCCATGAGAATGGAATGTCTTCCTATTCCCTTATCTTGTCTTCAATTTATTTCATCAGTGTTTTATAGTTTTCAGGGTACAGATCTTTCACCTCTTTGGTTATGTTTATTGTGGGCATCTCATTATTTTTGGTGCAATTTTAGATTGGATCATTTTCTTAATTTTTCTTCCTGCTGCTTTATTAGTGTATAGAATGCAACAGATTTCTACACATTGATTTTATATCTTGTGACTTTACTTAATTCATTGATCAGTTCTAGTAGTTTTTGGTGGCCTCTTTAGGGTTCTTTATATATAGTATCATGTCATCTGAAAATAGTGAAAATTTTACTTCTCCATTCCCAATTTGGAAGCCTTGTATTTCTTTTTGCTTTCTCAATGCTCTGGGTAGGACTTCCAATAGTATGTTGAATAAAAGTGGTAAGATTGAACATCCGTGTTTTGTTTCTGACCTTGGCTTGTAGTTCTCTGTTTTGTGGTGTCTTTATCTGGTTTTGGTATTAGGGAAATACCTCATAGAATAAATTTGGGTTTTACTTCTATTTTTTTTTTTTGGATAGTTTGAGTAGAATAGGTATTAACTCTTCTTTAAAAGTTTGGTAGAATTTGCTTGTGAAGAAGTCTGATCCTGGACTTTTGTTTTTTGGGAGTTTTTTGATTACTGATTTAATCTCCTAGCTGGTAATTGGTCTTTTAAATTTTCTATTTCTTCCTGCTTCAAGAGGGCTATATGTTGGTAGGCTATATGTTTCTAGGAAGTTATCCATTTCTTCTCAGACATCTAATTTGTAGGCATATAGTTTTTCATAATATTCTCTTACAATTATTTGTATTTCTGTAGTGTTGGTTGTTATTTTTTCTCTCTCATTGGTGATTTTCTTTATTTGGGTATTTACTCTTTCTCTCTCTATCTCTGTTTTGTTTGTTTGTTGTTTTTTTTGATGAGTCTGGCCAGAGGTTCATCAATTTTGTTGATCTTTTCAAAGAACCAGCTCCTGGTTTCATTGGTTTGTTCTATTGTTTTTTTTTAGTTTCTGTATCACTTATTTCTGCTGTACCTAATTACCTCCAGTTACATCCAAATCATTGCAAATGGCAAGATTTCATTCTTTTTCATCACCGAGTAGTATATATATGTATATGTATATGTGTGTGTGTATATATATATATATATATATATATATATATATACACCACATATTCTTAATCCATTCATCAGTTGATGGACATTTTGGCTCTTTTCATAATTTGGCTGTTGTTGATAGTACTGCTGTAAACATTGGGGTGCATGTGCCCCTTCAAATCATCACTTTTGCATCCTTTGGATAAATTCCTAGTAGTGCAATTTCTGGGTTGTAAGGTATTTCTATTTTTAATTTTTTGAGGAACCTCCATGTTGTTCTCCAGAGTGGCTGTACCAGTTTGCATTCCCACCAGCAGTGCAAAAGTGTTCCCCTTTCTCTGCATCCTCACCAACATCTGTTGTTGCCTGAGTTGTTAATGTTAGCCATTCTGACAGGTGTGAGGTGATATCTTATTGTGGTTTTGATTTGTATTTCCCTGATGATGAGTGATGAGAATCGTTTCATGTGCCTGTTAGTCATCTGGATGTCTTTTTTGGAAAAGTGTCTATTCATGTCTTCTGCCCATTTCTTCACTGGATTGTTTGTCTTTTGTGTGTTGAGTTTGGTAAGTTCTTTATAGATTTTGGATACTAATCCTTTATGCTATATGTCATTTGCAAATATCCTCTCCATTCCATCCCTTGCCTTTTGTTTTGTTGATTGTTTCCTTTGCTGTGCAGAAGCTTTTTATCTTGATGAGGTCCCAGTAGTTCATTTTTGCTTTTATTTCCCTTGCCTCCAATTTTTTAAGGCTGGCTACTCATAGTTCTACTTACCCTTATATATTCCTTCTGAGAGAAGGAGTAACCATGAACAACCAGTGTGAGGAGCTTGCATCAACCACTACAGACACACATTTTTTCCCCTTTTTCAACACAGTACATAATTATGTATTGTATTGTATGTATGTATACATAAATATGTATAAGGCTGTGCTCAGTCTGTCATTCTGAACAAAGTCCTCAAAGTCTTCAACTGTAGCTGTTGGTATGGGATCACATAAAGTACTTTTAATTTTTAATCATAGACATAATATATGTTCATTATAAAAATATCAAACATTACATGGAAATATTAGGAATAACGTAACATTTACCTTAAATCCCACAACTTTGGTATTATCACTGTTAACACTTTTGTGACCTTCCTTTCAAGTCTCTTTAATACTATATTCAAAAACATTTATGATTATAAAAATGATATCATAACATGTATTCTATGTTTGTAGGGACATTTATTTTTAAATTGCCCTTTAGAAAATTGGTTTATTTCCACCGTTTCCTCTTCCTTACCTCTTCAGATATCACTTTCCTAAAATGTCAATACAGTGCTCTGTAGATATATGTACATAAATGTATGATCAAAAGGATTTATTATTGCTAATTTTACAACATTGGGATAATACTGATATATTTTAGGTTGTTTTTCTCAGTTACCAACTATATCATGGTAGTATCTCAAGGTGATGGTTATAGAGTTAATACATTTTTAATGTATCTGTAGTTTCTAACAATTATCTCCCAATTGAGAGACACACTTTATAAAATGCTGCAGTAAACATTCTTATGATTATGCCTATACTTCAGTTCTTAAGAATTAGAACTCTGGGTCAGGGTATATTTATTATATGCTTTAACGTATATTTCCATTTTGTATTCTTAAACGTAAAAACTCACAGTAATGTAAGATAGCATCCTAACCTTGCACCCCACTAATCCTTATAATGTTAGTGATTCTTTTAACTTTTGATAATATGAATACTTAAAATAATTGTTCCTTTAATTGAAGTTTCCTGATTGCTACTGAGGTTGCACTTTTTTTCATATATTTATTGGCTACTTGGTTACATTTGTGTATGAATTGGTTTTTACATCCCTTTAAATTTTTTTAGTGGAATATAACTGACACACAATTTTACATTAGTTTCAGGTATACAACATAGTGATTCAACTTCTCTGTATATTATGCTACACTCTGCCCTGGGTTTTACTTCCTTTGTTTTTTTTTTTGTTTTTGTTTTTGTTTGTTTTGTCTTTATATTATTTGTTTGTATTTTATATTAATACATAAGTGTTATTACCAATATTGATGTTATATTTGTCATTTTTATTATACATATTTTTCTATCAATTTTATATTGATTTTGTTCATAATACCTTTTGTCTTAAAAAGTTTTAAACTTTATATACTGAAGTACTTTTATTCTTTCTTTTTTATTGCCTCAGTTTGCTTTTTTGGTTTTAACAATGGTCTTTTCAATTTCTATGTTATTTACAGAGAAATTTAAATTTCATCTACAGTTGATATTATTTAGGTTTTACATTTTGACCTTTAATTCCTGTGGCATGCATTTTTTATATTGTATAAGTTATAGGGCCCCACTTTATTTTATACCCTTATTTGTGTGTCAGAACTATTTCTTTTCCCTCTTGAATTGAAATATCTATTATATTTGTGTTCCCATACATATTGTGATCTATTTCTAGGGTCTCTTTTGTTCCACTTACTTTACTTGCTCTTAATTTATGCTTAAAATTATATTCTTGTTACTCTATTTTTATTTTCTGATTATTTTTCTTAAAGTGCGTTTTTGAATGGCACCTGAAAATATTTGTGACATTAGTTGGAATAAAGAAATAATAATAAAATATCTATCTATCTATCTATCTATCTATCTATCTATCTTTCTATCTATCATCTACCTATGTATTCTAATAAAACTAAACCCTGAAGCTAAAACTAAATGGTAGCACATAATTGTAGAACAATTTAAGTTCTAAACCTTAGCTAAACCTTGGTATTTAACATTTAAAGAGAGCAACATATAAGATTTTTAAAATAAACTGTAACTTAAACTGCAGAGAAAGAAATATGAATTAAAATACTGGCTGTTTTCTAACAAAAATTACATAAGATTATATATTATCTATATGTTTCATATAATTATTTAATGTGTATATAGCATTTATTTATTTGACACCTATCAAATTTTTTAATTAAAATCTCTGGACACTAGGAAGGAGATTGGATGAGCTTTAAATAATCCTAAAATCTCATGAATCTTATTCATATTTCTAATTTAGAATTAATTTTTTGGGGCACCTGGGTGGCGCAGTCGGTTAAGCGTCCGACTTCAGCCAGGTCACGATCTCGCGGTCCGTGAGTTCGAGCCCCGCGTCAGGCTCTGGGCTGATGGCTCAGAGCCTGGAGCCTGTTTCCGATTCTGTGTCTCCCTCTCTCTCTGCCCCTCCCCCGTTCATGCTCTGTCTCTCTCTGTCCCAAAAATAAATAAATGTTGAAAAAAAAAATTTAAAAAAAAAGAATTAATTTTTTATTCTAGATCCCCTTCTCTCCATAAAGTGCTGAGACAGGTTCAGTTGAGCTAAATGTACTTTGTCACCTTAAATATCAGGTACTTTATTCAACAGTGCATGACAAAGCAGGGGCTTTCAAAGTTTTACACACATCAGAGCCACCTGGAAAGTTTGTGAAATATATTGCTGCACCCCAATCCCAGACATTCTGATTCACTTGGTCTGGAATGTGCATTTCTAAGAATTCTCCAGGTGATGTTGATGCTAAGCACTGAGCTAAAAAAAAAAAAAAAAAAAAAAAAAAAAAAAAGGGCCTAAGATTAAGATTGAAAGATTTTTGTCTATGAGAAATAATGTTGAAATTGAGGAAAAGCCCAAAGTAAATAAAATAGAATGATATTAATGTAAAAAGCAGGGTTTTTTTTTAACCTAAAGAAGTTGGGGTGAGGTAGATGGGCAGAATAATGTAACTATCAAAAATATGGTACAGAATGCATTTTTCTGACCTAATTTTGTCTTCTCTCCAATTAAGAACACCTGTACTTATTTGCACTTGCAGGGTTCACTATGTCTGAGCTTTCCATGCCATCGAATCCATACAATGTTTGTTCACTTCTTTAGATTATGAACTAACTCTTTCAACTGGATTGTCTTGTTAGATTCTACCCTTGCCTGTATGGTGGCAGTCTGATACCTACTTCTTTCTCTTTTACTGGTCTTAAATCTTGATCTTCATTGAATAACTACCATTTTTATCAGCCAGGTAACACTTTTTACTCATTAACTACCACTTGATTCCACTTGATCTGTCTTCTTTCTGGGCTCATTACCACCTGTATTCCTGCCCACATAACTGCAGCTCAAATAAAGTTTAACAAAGAAAATGCTATCTATATAGTTTCCTTCTCTCATTTTGTGCAAGGTTGACTGTGGGAGATTGAGGAGAGAAGCATCAAAGGAAAAGACTTCAAAAGGGAAAGGCTGGAGAAAGGTGCAAGGCCTTAGGCCATGTTTACACAGCTGAACGTGGCTGCAGCTCCTAAGGAATGCCTAGAGCCACTAACATTGTCCAGGGCCGGATCCTCCTTCATACCTGACCCTTCCTAGTGTTACAGAAACCAATTAACTCAAAATTCAACCTTGAAAAGCTAAACCATTAGATTGATTATCAAACTTGCTTAGCTGACTTTATGCATGTAGTCTTTAGCAATTATCCTAATAAAAAGAAACTTCATTCTGGAGCTGGGGCCTCATTCTGACTCGAGTATGATGACCTTCACTTAACTGCACTTTGTGGATTCATCTTTTGCGACTCCGGCCATACTCCCTGCAACAATTGGCGTTGTCGGCAGGATAGGGGGCGGCAAACAGTGTTAGAGAATACTTGAGTTTACAGTCGCAGAGGACCAAAGTGGAGCAGTAGGACACGTAAGTCCCCGCTTTGGGATAGTGAAGTATGGGAAACTCCCAGTCTCATGATCATGAAGCTTACTCTAAATTACTTCATACGTTATTGAGAAGTTCAGGAGTAAAAGTGAAGAGGGGAACTTTTGATGAGCTCTGGTACTTAAGAAACATTGTCATTGGTTTAACCCTTCTGAAAAAAATCTTTTAAACCTTAAACAATGGAGATTAATTTTGAAAATGCTTAGACGTGCTCATCAAAATGGAGATATCATTTCTTTAAAAGTTTGGTCTTTGTGCTCTTTAATTGAGATGACTTTACAGCCTTTACAGTCTGACTCAGAACAAAATATAAGTTCACCTAAATTAAAAACTCATCAAGAAGAAGAAGATGAGTCGGATTTTACATCCGATAGTTTTGAGGATGAGTTTTCTCTGAAGAAATCAAAACTACAGCACCGGAGGAAAATACCAGAATGACCTCCGCCACCACCCACAAATGATGATTAGAGCCAATTGTCTCTGGCTACTCTACCTCGAGATAGAGATTTTAAGGAATATTCCCAAGCAGCTGCCAAAACTCCTTTTGTTTTAGGAACTTCCCTGTGTTCTCTGACGCAACATAGACTGCCTAATTCCACTGTAGTCTTTAGCAATTATCCTAACAAAAAGAAACTTCATTCTGGAGTCGGGCCTCATTCCTATTCGAGTATGAGGACCTTCACTTAACTGCATTTTGCTTGCAGACTCATCTTTTGCAACTCTGGCCATACTCCCTGCAACAGTTGACCTAATGGTACACAGATATCATTTGCTATTTAGAAAGCAGCCACATATAAAATTTAAAGAATTAAAAAAAAAATTGTTCCTTTCTTTTTTTCCTCAAAACTGTGCAGATTCTGTGGTGGGAACTAATAAGACCCATTTTTTGTCTCTTTTATAAAGACATCACAGTTTTGTAGGCAGTGTATATAGTTCCCATTTGTGTCTAGTGAGAACTTAGATCAAAAGGGATACATGCTTACCCACCAAAAAGCTGGATGAAATACAAAGAAAATGTATTGTTGAGGATTGTATATGTGTGTGGATGAGGGGAAATCGTTTCATAGCCAGGAACATATTAACAAGCGAAGTATGGATGAGGGGAAATCATTTCATAGCCAGGAACATATTAACAGGCGAAGTATGAAAGATAACTGACACTGTGGATGGGAACATACATATTAAAGACCAGAAGGGAAAAAGTTTTCAAATTTTATCTGTGAATAATCACTGCTGGATCTTTCTTATGCGGGGCCTTTTTTTTTTTTTTTTTTTTTTTTCCCCGGCAAGCTGTGGGGAACTAAGAAGTGATTAAAAACTTAAGCGGGGCTATTCAAAACACACATGAAATAACTACTATTATTTTTCCCAAAGAAGACATCCAGCAGGCTAACATGCACATGAAGAGATGCTCAACATCACTCATCATCAGGGAAATAGAAATCAAAACCACAATGAGATACTTCACAATTGTCAGAATGGCTAAAATTAACAACACAAGAAACAACAGGTGTTGGTGGGAATGGGGAGAAAGGAGAACCCTCTTGTAATGTTGGTCAGAATGCAAACTGATGTAGCTACTCTGGAGAACAGTATTGAGGTTCCTCAAAAAATTAAAAATAGAACTACCCTACAATCCAGCAATTGCACTATTAGGAATTTAACAAAAGGATACAGAAATACAGATTTGAAGGGGTACATGCACCCCAATGTTTATAGCTATCGACAATAGCCAAAGTATGGAAAGAGATGAAGTGGTTTACATATACAATGGGATATTATTCAACCATTAAAAAGAATGAAATCTTGCCATTTTCAATGATGTGGATGGAATTAGAATGTATTATGTTAAGTGAAATAAGTCAATCAAAGAAAGACAAATACCATATTATTTCACTCATATGTGGAAATTAAGGGAAGAAAAAACTATAAGCATATGGGAAGGGAGAGAAAAGAGAAGAGGGGGAACAAACTACAAGAGACTCTTAACAATAGAGAACAAACTGAGGGTTGATGGAAGAGGTCAGTGGGAGATGGGGGAGATGGGTAGTGGGTATTAAGGAGGACACTTGTGATGAGCACTGGGTGTTGCACGTAAGTGATGAATCACTGAATTCTACTCCTGAAACCAATATTGCACTTTAACTAAATAAAATTTAAATTGAAAAAGGAAGAACTATTTTGCAGTTGAAGAAATGTTAAAAGAAGTATGAACTTTTTTTTTTATTATCTACTGAATTTTCAATCTGTATGCTCATGTGTTCATTTATTAAGCTTACACAAATCATCACAAAAATTCATGTTTAATTTCCTTACATCTAGCATGGGCTAAGAAAGAAAGTAATCCCAAGCTTCTTTAAATTCTTAAAGCTCGATTTGGTAGTGTGTGGAAGGGCTTATATATTTATTATAATTCTTGAAAACAAAATGCTGGGTTTTTTTTCTAAAAGATAGCTGATGTGGTTAGCACCCATTACTAAAATGTTCTCTAGAATTAATTGACAATAGACTGATACATATTTTTATTTTAAAATTGCATAGTACTTGATATGAATGTGATAATAGTCATCATCTTTGAGAGCCTACTCTGTGCTGGGTAGCTTTTTAAGATGCTTTACGTGTGTTAACGTAGTTAATCATTTTCTGACATGTTTTCTTTATTGGCTTTATTTTACAGAAAATGAAACTGAGGCATAGAGAGGTGTAATAAAGTGCTCAAAGTTACCCTTTTCATAAAGGGTGAAGCTGAGACTTAGACTTGGGAAGTCTGACTCTAGAACTCATTAGCTTAATATGCTGTGGTGTAACAGAACATATATTTTTGTTGTTGAGGCTTTAATCTGTTTCAATCTGTAGTTATAGCTTTTCAGTTATCTTTTTTTTCAGTGATACTTAATGTACCTGGAGACAGGTCTCAGATTAAGAGAAGGTGCAAATTTAAGGTGGGAGTAACCAAAAATCTCAATAATTAGAGATTATTGCCCTAATTTGGGGCAATAATAATTAAGGTAACATATATTTGGGGGCAATATTTTGAAAAATTCAAAATTAATATAAAATACCATGATCAACAAAATAGAAAATTTTTAATTGGATCATTGTTTTTGTTTGTTTTATGACCTGAATTTTCTTTGTTCAGTGAGGAGTACTGTCATTTCCCATCAGCCTACTGTTTCTAAATAACCAGGTAGTTGGGTCCCTGCTAGGTGGATTTATGAACGTTGACAATGGTGTGTTAACTGATTTGCAATGCAGGATTTTATATCCACTCATGTTTTTTGTTGTTGTAGAGCCTTTTATTAACATTTTACACTTAGCTCAAATTATGGGAGGGTATTTTAGTATGAATATATAGAGGGCATGTATGTTTTTCTTTTTCCTCAGGTTCCAGTATAGTTTCATGTGGCATTGCTAGATGAATAGAGTGTGGTTTACTGATCCAAAAAATATAATTGTGTATCTTTATTACAATCCTTTAGTTTTCAGTTATTCACATATCAAGCCCAGTAGTAACTTTAATTAAATCATGCTTGCATTGAATGCAAGAATTATGTCAGTTTGTTAAATAAGATTAAAATTGATTTTTTTTCATAATTCATACTAGGAATATTTCCTAACTTTTAGCTTAAGTTAATAATTGTAATACAAGATACTTATGACAGATATTTTATTTATTCTTATTTATGGGTTCTTGGGTTATGAAAAATCAAGATAACTATACACAGTCATTTGGATAAAATTCTTACTAAAAAATGTTGTTTATTCTTCCTAGAATGGCAGGACAGGGAAGAAAATGATATATAGAACCAGGCTTAAATTGTGTCTGATACTATCACTATTTCACTTATTTGAAATCAGAGGCTCCTTATGTTCTTTAACTAGATAATGGGAAAATACCAACTATTTAAATTTACAGTGTTGTTGTTAAGGTTAAATGAGGCAATATACGTAAAAGTGCTTTAGAAATGTTAAAATACAATTCAAATGTTAATTACTTTTATTATTATATGTATTCATTTTTCCTTGGATGGAATAGAGAAAACTAAAGCGGTATAAAGTGGAAGTAAAGTGTAAAAAGGAACTTTAAGAAGTAATCATCAGGGTCTAAATTGTTCTAGTGTGTCTCATTCTGCCATTTCCTAAGAATAGATTCCTGTTAGGACAATGGTTTCATTTCTAAGAAACTTCACAATGTTGAAAATTATTTTATGAAATGATAGTTTCAATGAAGGAAAAAGATAGAAGATAGAGAATTTTAGGGGCGCCTGGGTGGCGCAGTCGGTTAAGCGTCCGACTTCAGCCAGGTCACGATCTCACGGTCCGTGAGTTCGAGCCCCGCATCAGGCTCTGGGCTGATGGCTCAGAGCCTGGAGCCTGCTTCCGATTCTGTGTCTCCCTCTCTCTCTGCCCCTTCCCCGTTCATGCTCTGTCTCTCTCTGTCCCAAAAATAAATAAACGTTAAAAAAAAAAATTAAAAAAAAAAAAAAAAAAAAAAAAAAGAAGATAGAGAATTTTATCCTCAAAATAATTGTTATTTTCCTGTAAGAATTAAAATACTGAAAAGATTTTTACAGTACAATTGCAGAGTTCTAAATTCTACACATCACTGAATGAATCTAGCACTGATAATGAATATCGGCATCTGAAGAACAGTGGCTTTTCTTTTCCTAAAACCACTGACATAGAGATTAACACAGTGCTTATCATTTTTATCATGCATTTTTATGGCAAATAAAACATGAGGCACTCGGTTTTTCTCCTATCCAGAAGTTCTAGATTCCTATTTTAATCACATTGTAAACAGTAACTATGAGATAAATATAATTCATCTTTAATTAATGTATCATGTTATAGTAAAATATAAAATAATTTTATATAAATTAAATTATAAAATATTGTACTGTACTAGAATTTTATTTTTATAAAAAAATCAGTTTTTTTAATATAGAAAGAAGAGAGCTATGGGCATAATTTGAACAAATAGAAGGCTTGGCATGATTTTGAGTAGTTGAAGAAGGTATATAGAGATGATAAAATAATGTAGTAATGATAGACATTAAAGTAAAATTCACTTGCTTTAAGTAAATTGATAGTCCTGAAGCTTGAAAACAATTTGGGTAATTTATTAGTAAGTAGAAATGGCTTAAGGAAAGAGTAAAATATTTCATTTTTCAATAAATATTTATTGAGTATCTTTTAAATACCAAGCTCTGTTCATCATACGGAACCTAACATAGACACTGCCTTCATTTTGCTTATATTGTAATAGAAGACAACCAACAATAACAAAAAAGAAAATACATGATGAATCAGAAAGTGATTAGTGTTATGGAGAAAGATTAGGGAATTACAGATTTTGGTAGAAATAGAGGTGAATTATTAAATTGTATCTATAAGTTCTCAGAGGAAGTCTAACTGAGAAGTTGGCATTTGAACAAAAACATGAAGTGAGGGAACATACAGTGCAGATATCTTGAGAGCGAACTTTTGGAGCAGAAGAAATAAGAAATGCAAAAACCCTAAGGTGGAAGTTTGCTTGGTGTGTTTGAAGGGTAGCAAAGAGACCAATGTGACAAAATTGGAATGAGTAAGTGAAGAGCTTTAGAAGATGTGGGTAGACTGATAATTTGATCCATTGTAAAAACTTGGGCTTTTTACAAACAGGAAATCCAGAGACAAAACTCGAATTACATTTTTAAAGGCTCCTTTTGGCTGCAATATTAAGTAAGCATGTAAATAGGGAGAACATTTAATAGATTATTACATTAATACAGGAGAAAATGAGGATTGGATCAGACTGGTAACAGCCAAAGGATAAGAAGTGGTCGTATTTTCTTGACCCTTCAAAATATCTCCAGAACACACAAGGATTTCACAAAACCTAAGGGCAGAGAGTCACTTTGATGGCAGTAGATAACTGGAAGCAAGGTCTTCAGCATTTCTAGAGAAGCTAATCGAATCTCTGAATAATTAGTTTCCATAAAGCAGAAAGATTTAAAGACTTCAGTAAAATAATTACTGCTCTAGACTTTGAATTTCCTTACTGTGCTTCTCTGTCTATACCCTTCTATACACTCCCCCCCCCCCCCCGGAAATGTGAGGCATCGTCTTATCAACTTAGGACATCTTCCCTTATCTCTTTGATATTTTGGTATTATTTTTATATTCCTATTTAAAAAATTACTTTAAATAGGGGAGGATGATTAACACAATAATGTCTGGATTTTATATCAAAAGCATCTATTGTTTTTTTAAAAAGCTATTTTATTGAATTACCCATTAACACACAACAAACCACATGTTTAAAGTGTACAATTTTGGGCTCCTGGGTGGCTCAGTTAGTTAAGAGACTGACTCTTGGTTTTGGCTCAGGTCATGATCTCATATGGTTCCTGAGACTGAGCCCCACATTGGGCTCCATGCTCACATAGGGGATTCTCCCTCCCCCTCTCTCTCTGCCCCTCCCTCCCCCTCTCTCTCTGCCCCTCCTCTGCTTGTGCTTGCACTCTCTTTCTCTCTCAGAAACAATAAATAAACACTAAAAAAATAAAGTGTACAATTTGATACATTTGGGAAAGATACATACATCTCTGAAACCATTATTGTGATCAAGACAGTTTGTAATATATGGATAAAACCTTTCAAGGTTTCCTTGTTCACTTTTATAATTTCAAGCTTAATGTTTTAAAATTAGATATATGACCATGCAAATTATCTCTTTCTTCTTGGGTGACAATTAGTAAGTAGTTTTCATCTTTTAAGAAATCTATCCATTTCATCCAGTTGTGGAATTTATTGACATAAAGTTGCTCATGATATTCACTTGTTATTCTTCGTACCCAAATAATCTATAGAGATGTCATATCTATCATTCTTGGTGTTCGCAATTTGTATCTTCACTATTTTATTCTTGCTCAATATGGCTAGAGGTTTATCAAAGTTATTGATCTCAAAGAACCACCTTTTGATTTCATTATTTCATTGATTTTTCTCCCCTCCTGCATCTTGGTTTGTACTCTAATCCTTAATACTCCTTTTCTTCTGCTTGTTTTGGATTTAAGTTCTTTTTTTAGTTTTATGTTTGTTTGTTTTGTTTTTTAAGGTGGAAGCTGAGGTCATTGGTATAACCATTTCTTCTTTCTAATATCGGCATTTAGTGGTATGTTTCTAACTGCTACTTTGGCTACATCCCACAAATTTTAATATGTATGAATTTTTATTTTCATTTGGTTCCAAATACCTTCTAATTCTCTTTAAGGTTTCTTTTTTGATCTGTGGGTTATTTAGAAATATGTTATTTAGTTTGCAAATATATTTAGGAATATTTCAGAGAACTTTCTGTTATTGATATCTAATTCAATTCTGTTGTGCTCTGAGGATATACATTTCATGATATGATTCCTTGTAAATATACTGAAACATGTTTCATGATACATAATATTATCTATTTTGATAAATGTTTTATGTACAGTTGAAAATGATGTATATTCTGCTCTCATTTGGGGGGTAAAGTTCCATAATTATCAGTTAGATCAAGTTGTTCAAGGCCATAGCTTTATTTTCTGTATTTTTATATTAATTTTTGAAAGAGGGGTGTTGAAATCTGTGACTATAATTGTATATTTCATGTTTATCCTTGAAGCTCTAATTGTATTTGCTTATTTGCATGCTTGGTAATATTTGCATATCAGACTTTGTGATTATTTTAACTCCTTGGATGCTCAATATTTTTATATTATTATAAATAATTTTGACCTTTGTTCCAGGATTAGCTGAGTTTATTACATTTTGATTTTAGGTTTTGTTAGCCAGAATCAGTATAGCATTTAATCTAGGGTTATTTTTCCCTGATACCAAAGCAAAACCTTCATGAGTACTTTATCCCATGTCCTGTGAATGACAAGGTTTCCACTCTGCCTTTTGGAAAAAGAGCCTATTTCCAGAGGTGGTTGTGGTTGAGCTCCATATATTGTTTCCTCTGATATTTTCAGGTGGTTCAATTTCCAGCCTATTATAATTTATTCACATGCAAGCAGTGATAATACTAAAGACTCAACAAGTACTCTTTGCAAAATTTTGGAGCTCTCTTTCATACTTTCTGCATTTTTCTCCTCTACAATAATTTTCTCTGTGGACTCTGACCTCCTTAACCTCTCCTGACTCTTAGATATGTCTTTTCAAATCTGAGAGACTGGGTTTCCTCTCTTCATGCTGCAGCATAGAAATTTTCTTTCCTTTCTGTACACTAGGAAAATTACATGTCTTACCTTTGTTTGTATCTTGTTTCCAGGGAACACGATTTTTCTCTGCCTGATATTTAATGTCTGTAAAACCATTATTTTATGCTTGTTATCTAATTTTTTAGTTGTTTCAGGCAAGAAAGCAAATCAAGTCTCTGCTAATTTATTTTTCCCAGAATCAGATGCCTACAAGCATTTCTTTTAGTTAATTTTTTTTTCCTCTAGTGATTTGGAATAGTTATCTACTTGATGTGATCACTTCGCATATCTCACTTTCCAAATCTAAAACTAAACTCTTGCTCATCCCACTAAACTTGCCTCTTCTGAAGCCTTTTCCATCTCATTAAATTCCACCACCATACTTATAATTTCAAAAGTCAGGAACCTGGTGGTCTTCCATGATTTTTTTTCTTTCTCTTTAACTACTAAATCTAATTAAGAAGTAAAAATACTTCCTTACCAGCTCCATTCCATGCCCTAGTCTTAGCCATCACTCTCTCACCATATCCACTTCAAGCCCTTACAAAGTTAAAAAGCAAAAACAAAAACAAACAAAAGAACAAAAACAAAAACAAAAAACTCAGCAATGACAAAAGAGATTCTTCTTGAAAAGTGTATAAAACTGTTGGGAAACATTTGGAGGGATATTTTCTCATGTGGCTCATGAACTGCCTTTGAAGGCCTTTCCCCAAAGAGGTGTTCCAAATAATGGCTCCAACACCGGTAGCTTTATTGGAACTAAGGATGTAACTGCTTTGAGGGACAAATGTTCATTTAGATTTCTATAACCTGTCATGTTTGTTTTATTAAAAGATAATACTCGCAAAAATAAATAAATTAGTTAAATAAAATAAAAATTTTGAGAAAAAAGCAAATAAAAATCTGTTCTTTGAATCATATGTTATTCAGTGGTCTACAATACAATTTTCTTATTTTTAATTTATTTTAAATTTAATTATTATTTCAAATTTACTCTTGAATTCCTACTCTTATTTTAAATTTATTTTAATTAATTAATAATAAATACATAAATAAATATTTAAAATGTAATATATAGTATACCTTAGCTAACATACTTGATATGTCATAGCACTAAATTTAGGTCAAATATTTTTAGGCATCCCAGAAGAAAATAGAAATTCTAATTATCATCAGTTTAAAAACATCTATTCAAGTGTCAAATTTTTCTTGCTGAGAAGCAAATACTGAAGTACATGAATGACAACATTATGCAACATTTTAATTTTCTTTTTACTCAGTGCATAATGGATTTTCTCTATATTGTCATTTTCTTGTCAATTTTCTAAAAAAGCAACATTTTTATATTTAAAAATTAAAATATTTATATAGCCATATTTCACTATATATCAACAGATATACATCTATATATCAAAGATATGTATCTGTATATATCATGGATATATAGATTTAGATTAGTATCTGTAGATTTCAATATCTATATCAATGTCTATCTACAGATGAATATCTCTATCTTCAGTTTCGTAGAAATGTGATGTTCAAAATATCCATAGATATTCAAATACAAATATGTAAATGTTTTTATTACATATATGTCTGCAACTCTATCCATTCACCCATCCATCCATCTGATACATATGACTATTAGTGACTTTGCTAAACATATATTTCCCCTCAAATTATGGAAAAGTTAGAAATAACCTATTAAATTTAAGTTTGTAGATTTTCATGATCCTACCATTAGATGAGAATAGAATATATCTTGAAGGTATGCTCTTAAAGAGAGGAATAACAGGATATTTCTTATATTTAATTTTTCCTGGTTAGCATTTTGACAGTAACTGAAATATAGTCAGAAATTCAAGACATTAAACATAACAGATTATTTTGGACTGGAAATTTTCAAATTGGCATAACCAGTTGGCCATCTAGACAAAGGAAGTGTCTCTAGTCATGATATCGATAATACTGGTGATACTAGCTTTACTCCTGTGGAAAGATGAATGGACTGACAATGAATTGTACTGTATTTTGTTAGTCCCATTAAGTTCACTTAACGTATTCCAAACTGATTTTAAGAACTTGACCTATTAGATGGAATTTTTCATATATAATCTGTAATATCCTTCTACTTGATTTTAATTCATTATCTTACAATATTCTAATCCATTGTCTGCAGCTAGAGAAAACTTTCAAAAATGCAAATATGTCAGTTATTCTTCTTTATAAAGCCCTTGGATGACTTTACCTTTCCTTCTGATAAGGTCTAAAATTCTTCACAGGAATTCTTTACATGCCCTCTAGGATTTCACCCTGCCTGTCTTTTTAGCATCACTTTATGTCCAATTTTCTCATTGCCATCTCTGCTCCAACCACTCTGGGCTTTCTTCATTAATCTTGAATACTTGACTCTGGACCTTTGGACAAGCAATACGTGTTCAACACTGTTACCTTCCTTTTATTCATTTCCCAGGTTATCCTTCGGGTGTCAGTTTACACATCATCATTTCTGGGAAATATTTTCTGACAACTGTAGACTAGATATGTCTCACTATTACTTTCCATAGAATACAGTGCTGTACACTTTCACAGACATAAGTTGTATTTAATGTCTTTCTTTTGTTTTAATTTTGTAAAGTTTTTATTTACTTATTTTTGAGAAAGAGAGAGAGAGAGAGAGCTGGGGGAGGAACAGAGAGAGAGGGACAGAGAGAGAATCCCAAACAATGCAGCGCAGACCTGATGCAGGGCTCGAACTCACAAACCATGCGATCATGACCTGAGCTGAAACCAAGAGTCAGATGCTTAACTGACTGAGCCACCCAGGCACCTCTGACTTTCTTTTTGAATTTAAGTTTGTGTGAGGCTAGGAGCATATTTGTCTTTATATTATGTATGCCAAATAGTAGAATAATTATTTATTTAGAATAATATCTGAAATTAACCATTGCACAAAACTATTTGTTGAATAAACAAATGAATGAATGGCCAGACAGTAGAGGCTTTTTTTTTTTTTTTTTTTTTTTTTTTTTTTTTTTTTGCTGAACTCAAAAATCCAAAATGTAGGTAGATGCTGTTGCTTGCCTTCTGAATCTGACACGTAGTTATTTTGTTCCTTTGAGCATGGAAAAGAGAAATAGGGTGATTAAGTTAAGAATAATTAAGATTCCCAACAAAATTGCCTGTCAGTTTCTTTTACAGAAAAATCTATCTCATCAATTTTGTGCCTTGGAAGCAGCCATTTCAAATGTCTAAGCATAAAAAATATAGAAAACCTTAAATAAAAGTTGTAAGCATCTGTATAATTCAGCAATCCATGAATATTTTGTTTACTGCTGCTAAGTGTGTTAAGAGAGCAAGATACAGGCAACTTCTGAAGTCCATTGATCCTTGAACAATGTAGGGTTTGGAACACCAGACCCCTCCACCCCACCCCCACCCCATGAAATTTAAAATCCATGTATAACTTTTGACTCTGTAAAAACTTAAACTACTAATAGCTTACAGTTGATGAGAAGCTTTACCGACAACATCAGCAGTCTATTAATATGTATTTTGTGTGTTCTATGTATTTATATACTATATTCTTATAAGAAACTAAGCTAGAAGAAAGAAAATGTTATTAAGAAATCCATAAGGGGAACTGGGGCGCCTGGGTGGCGCAGTCGGTTAAGCGTCCGACTTCAGCCAGGTCACGATCTCGCAGTCCGTGAGTTCGAGCCCCGCGTCGGGCTCTGGGCTAATGGCTCGGAGCCTGGAGCCTGTTTCCGATTCTGTGTCTCCCTCTCTCTGCCCCTCCCCCGTTCATGCTCTGTCTCTCTCTGTCCCAAAAATAAATAAACGTTGAAAAAAAAATTTAAAAAAAAAAAGAAATCCATAAGGAAGAGGAAATTAATTTACAGTGCTGTACTGTAAAAAATCTGCATGTAAGTGGACACACACAATTCAAACTCGTGTTGAGAGTCAACTGTATTTTGGAGACCTTACTTATGCTCTTTTTTTATGTGGCTATTGCTAAGCACTCATGTCTTATGGGCTGAGTTTGTGAAAGATTCTAGGGGAAATGCTCTTTGATGAAGTTCTTTTCCTGAGGATTCTCAAAATTCTCAAGTTTGGTGTTAGAATCATGAATACACAGAAAGTTAAGCTATTTGAAACTTGTTTTATGATGCCTTCACTCTTTTTACAGAAATTCTAGTTAGCAGCCTTGTTTATTATTTTCTTCAATCATGTCCTTGTAAAATGAAGGGAAATCTGCAATTCTATTCTGATGGTACAATATGTCTTTTCATTTCTTCCCTTCCATAAGGAAAAAGCGCATCTATCCTCCCCCCAAAACAAGGAGAAAGTTGACATTTAAAAAAATAATCTATTTTCTAACCATAAAAGGTGTTTTTAAAGCTTGAGGAGTTAAAGTTGCTGTCACTGATCTTTCAATTTTCGACTGTGTGTATAGGAATAGCAAAGAGAACCCAAATCATGCTGTGATTCTGATGTCTGCACTCCATATGAATGACCAACTCAATTTCTGGAAAAACGATAATAATCAACGTTTGTCATATGAATTTGGATGATCAAATAAAATCAGTTGTTATTCTGTTCACTCATCCTTGACTGATTAGGCAATTCAAATGAGAAGTCAGACAGAAAGTGATGTGCATATTAATGATTAATGATTCATGAAAAATTTCAAGTACACACTGGATTCCAGAAAAATAATTTTATAGTGAATTACTTGAAAAAATACAGGGAAAATGGATAAATAAATGACATGAGGAGGGTTGCTTTTTAAAACCCTTTTTAATAATTTTGTAAGTGTCATAAATGCTGCTTCGAAAACTATTAAGGAGGCCCAAAGGTATGCATGTGTGTATCCTTTAATTAAAGTGATCTTTTTAGCTGGATTTTTCTATCCCACTAATCTCTGGCTCACAAAACATTTGATAAAATGGTCTGTACCTTCTAAAGCCCAGAGATTTTAGCTGTGCAATTTTTGAAAATGTTCATATATCCTCACACATAAGGGCCTTGAATTTTGGCAAGTTTTGGGGATCTTTGAGGAACTCATATGGCTGGCATACAGGGAATATGTTCTAGGGGCAAATATAACCAAATGTAACAGATTCCCAGGTATTTTGCGCTCAGCCAATGATTTACTGTGCCATTTCTACCACTTTTTCCCCATTTGTAAATCTGAGGCAATTCCTCCATAGACTCTGATTCAGGCTCATGATTTACTTTTCTCTGTGTTTCTGACTTCATGTGCTTTTTTTTTTTTTTTTTTTTTAAACTTACCTTTCACTCCAGGTTCAAAGCCTTCTGTTTTTAATCAACCTTGATTACTAATACTATTTTCTTCTTATTGTTTCTTTTGCCTAACTCAGAGGTAGATTTACCTTGAAAGTAATGAAGCTTAAACTTTAGATCTGTCATTTGATTTGCCTGGGTCCCATACAAGACCCTGAGAGAAGCCCTAGAAATGTAATCACATGCTCATAGTTTCTGCAAAATGTGCATAAGTAAGATATTTTGACTGTGATCACTTTTTTCCCCTTTGCCAGTGAATTTCCTTTACTTATATTTTACTTTCATGGCACCTGGCATTGGAGTGGCTTCAGACCTTTTGGGGATTCAGTTTATGGAAAATTACCTGAGAGATATATTTGTTTGGTCTGGTGAGATATAATTTTTGATTCTTAGTCACTGCTACATATTCAAGTTATTGCTAGTTATGTATGGGTAGAAATGGGTATCAGAAACAACCCTACCACACAGAGTGGACTCAACAGCATCTTGATGTTAATAAACAGAAACAGAGCTCTTATCACCATATATAACCATTCCATAGCAACCTAGTACCAGGAACATGTGGCCCATGGACTGGCACATACTTTAGAATATATGGAGAGAATTGAATCTGTGGAAAAGCTTTTCAAATCTTATATTTCACAGATGAAAGAAATGTGGATATGGATTTTCCAAAATTTGATAGGAATCCTGAAAACTTATTTATTAATAATCAGTTGTGAAGCTAAAAGAAGTATTTCTAAATTATTAAGAATAATTTTAAAAATTCTACCAACCAAGCTCAAGCAAAGACTCTATTCTGTCAATAAAAAATAATATAAAATTGTTGTCATGCAAGGAAGTGAAAATATATAAGAAATGCAGGACAAATTTTATAAAAATAAATATAATAGATGTTCTTAGGCCACTAATTAATAAAAGTACTGTAACATATTTTTCTGGATCTGGGATTTTTAAAAACCATCCAGCTTTTAAAAATTATAATTTTTAGTTTCTTCTCTTTCTAAATAACTACAAATGACTCTTGACCATACAGGTTTAAACTGTGCAGTCTACTGAAACATAGATTTTTTTTTTGATAAATACAGCACAGCACTGTAAATATATTTTTTCTTCTTTGTGATTTTTTCATAATAATGTTTTTTCTAGTTTATTATAAGAATACAGCATATAATACACACAACATACAAAATATGTGTTAATCAACCATTTATGTTTAATCAGTAAAGTTTCTCATCAATAGTAGGCTATTTAGTATATAAGTTTTGAAGGAGTTAAAAGTTTTAAATAGATTTTTGACTGTGTGGGAGGGTTGGTGCCCATAACTCCTGCATTGTTTAAAGGTTAGCTGTATTCCCATGTGTACCAAGTTTTTAATTCGTAAATTTGTGTTCTTTTTTATTTATGAGTCTGACTCAACAAAACCTGGAATAGCCCCTGCCCTAACTCAGTTACTCTAATACTGAAAATAAATGAAAATCACTAGAACTTAGTATGGTGGCTAAGTGTTTGGGGATCTAGGATCCAGAGTGAAAATGTCTGCGATAAAATCCTGGCTCCACTATTTATTATCTATATGACCTTGGGCAAATTATTTAACATGTCTAAGACTTAACTTTCTCATTTTAGAAGGAAGTGATTGAACCAGAACATGTAATTCCTTGTAATTATATGATAAATAAAATAAAATATAGTGGGAAATCAACTAATTAAAATAATAGAATATCCGTGTTGAAAGGAAGCTTGCATTTCGTATAATTTTCCATCAGTGCTGTGGATTTTTCACAGCTCCTTCAGGTGTACCTTGTTGGTACATGTAGAAACTCTACCTTGTGTGGAAACTGATCTGTTTTCCCATTCCTTAAACTAATATAGTTATACTTTTTTTTTAAGTTAGCTTTTATTGACTTTATTTATGGGCACTCTATGTAAAATTTAGGTTGAACAAACTGCTCTGTTTTTTAATACTACTGCTCTTGTACAATCCTTTTATAAAAGAATCACATAGTAGTATTAGTGAAAATACTAAAACTTGAAACAAGTGATAATCTATTCTCCATCTGACCTGATTTCTTTATATAGAAATGATAAGATGTTATTTAAAAGAAAACAAAACTGACCACAGCATATTCTGCCTTCTAGATCGGAAATTAAGCATTCAGTGAAAATAGGAAATTAACAAGAAACAACTAGAGAAACATAAGCGTCCCCAAATTCTCCAGAGGATTATTAAGTTTCCAACGGACATGAGACTGAGCCTCCTGTTGATTTCTGTTTAGTTGGTTATTTTTAACCATTATTGAAAGAAAGTGTGAACCCCAACAAGCAGGAGGACTTTGTGGCCGTGTGTTTGTGGGTGTGTGTGTGTCCACAAGGATATATCTATTTTATTGTTTTTAATATTTTTAATGGTACCTTTTAATTAGAAAAAATAGACCTCTTATAACCTCTATTCATAATTGCCAGACAGAATAATCTTAATCCCTCTTTAATTTGACAGGTTTTCAAATTTGTGGATCAGCTCTATCACAAAATATCTTTTTTTCAATTAAAAATTGATTGTTTGTGACAGGACCTTTTCTTTGATGCTTATAAATCATTAGAAGTAAAAAAATTAATTAGCATCTCTTATATCTACTTTCATTTTTAGAGACCTTCATGGGCCTTCTGGTAACTCTTCATAAATGAAGTCTTGCAATCAGAATTACTTCTGGGTTTCTTTGTTTGTCTCTCTTTTCTATTTTGACTACAGAAGAATAGGAAGCTATCTTAACAGAATTTCTAATACCTAGGTAGTCAGATAGTTCTTCAAATTAAACAGCTTAGGTATTTTAAATTAGTGTAAATAAGTAAATAATTAACAGAGAGAATATGCAATTCTTTTGCCAAGCTATACTCAGCAATTTAGAATGATAGCTTAATGAATGAAATAATACAGACTTGATAATTATTATTTCAGGTATGGCCTAGTGTATGTTATCTTGTTTTAACGGGAAAGGAAACCAGGTGATGGCAATAGCTGAAGAGATAAATTGACACTTTAAATCAGTTATGTAAAGGAAACAATCTTTAAGAAGGCAGTAATTTCTGAATCATTAAGTTATGGTTCATAAAACTGAATGTCTGCAGTGACTATTTTAATTATGGTATTTTTCTATTGTAAAATCAGATCATTAAGATTCAGTTATAATCTTGCCCCAAGAGTATTTCTGATATATTTTCAATTATACAATGTATGCCTTAATAATTTGTCACCAACATTGTAGGTTTATCTTTCTACATAAGATTTAGCATTATATCTCTGATTCTGTAATAATCTAGATGATATCTTCTTGAAAAGATGCAAATACTTTAACTATTTCTCTGTTATTGACTACTTATTCTCAATTTTTAATGTATTACCTAAAGCCATTATGTGAACCTTTCTACATATAGTATTTGACTCTGTTTTAAATGAGAAAACTGTGTACTTTTCTCATTCATTTATTTTGAGTGTCTAGAATTATTCTATTTAAATTTAGTTTTTGTGTGTGTGTTTGTGTGTAGTGTGTGTTAACAGCATGCTTTGTTCATCCCTCAGCAATTTTCAGTATTTCAGCTTCATTTTTATTATTATTAGCTATGTGTCCTTAAGGAAATTAACTTCTTTGATTCTCAATTTAAATATTGTTTCTTATAACATATTCCACCATTGTATTATCCCCTTTCTTGTACTTGACTGTTCTGATTTACTCTTGTTTTATTGGCAAACATCCTACCCAAGCTTAATGGCTGTGTTTAAGTGTTTTGTAATATAAGTTGATTATATTTCTTTGGTGAAATTATCAGTGCATGCAGACCAACTGTTCCTCTAGCCACTGCCAGAAGGATGCAGTCAATCACTGTGTATATGTGCACCACTTCTTGGGGAAAAGAATTGTGAGTGGAGTAACTCCGGAAGACTATATTTTTACTCAAGAGTCTTTAAGTTCTTGAAGAAAAACCATATAAATCAGCCAGCATGGGAAACTAAACTTTGTGTATCCTCAACATTTAAGTTAATTGGAGCTTGTATCAGAAGAGATGTAATATTGTTATGAGGAAAATGTAAGGATTTTGTTTTGTTTTGTTTTGCTTTAACTCTTTAACCTAGTAGATTGGGGACTGTTAGATTACATCAGTTTTAGAAAAATGCAGAAGCCCCATTTCACTTGCACACCTGAGTAAATGTGAGTGAAGTCATAGAGGCTTTAAGAGAGTCATAACTAGTATACCATTACCCCAGAGATACTCACTGAAGTCATCGAACTCTCCTCTTACCACAAGAAATGGGAAGGATTAGATGAAATAGAAAAAGTCAACAGGTTTAAAAGAGCCTAAAAAAATCTAGATCATGTGTATCTACAACTGGAAACATTTAGGAATTCAGAGGATGCCAACATGGATGCCAATGACTATACGTGATAGTTTCAGTTAATCAGATGCCAGTGCACCTAGGTACCCATCATCAGAAGCCAGCTACGCAACTTGTCACAACTCTATAATCTCTTATGTTTGATATAATCACCTGGAGAAAAAGGAGTAAAAAGAAAATCCTGAAATTATTTTGTTTCCAACTGATATACTTCCAAATATGTGGAGTATACTAACATTTTGCTTTTTGTAATCAGCTGCATTTAGGGCTAGAAGTAGACATAGAGGTGACTAAATGAAAATTCAAGGGAATAACATTTTCTTTCATACTGTTGTATGTGGTTGTATGATAACTCATAATGATAATAATTATAATAATGACACTATTAATTAAAAAAACACCAACTCCTTGCTACTAATATAGTTTGGGCATTATAGTTTTCCAAACATCTCTCAATGTGTGAATTTTTCTTTCTTGTTAATCCAATTTCTTTACCAACAGCTTTTGTATATTCAGCGTAGGCCAGAAAGCTGTGGTAAGGAAGGAGTGGGTATAATGCATGTAAAAATGTTCCTGACAAATAATAAAGGTAGAAGCTGAGAGGGAATTGAGAAATTGAGAAATTGAGAGGCCCACTTTTTAGACCTTAATGTCTTGATTTATCATCCTGAGGATGGTAAACACATGCTTGTATGTTAGAATCAGTTGAAAAGTTTCAAGGGGATTCAGAACAATGGACGGTGCTGATCATTTGTCAGGGTTTCTGATCTGTCTCCAGTATCTTCTACGTACCAGTAACCAAATCCAAGTTTCTGCTCTAGACATTGTTTTTAAGTCCTTGATTGTTTCTTTTCCCTGTGCCTGCCTTTCTCTTAATGTAGGCTAGCTACCTTAAGTTCTGAAAGAAGAGGCTTGGTTGAGAAGGCAAAGCTTTTTTTTTTCTTTTTTTTTTTCTTTAGTATAGAGAGAAAGAGAGAGACAGCATCGGTGGGAGAGGGTCAGAGAGAGATGGAGACACAGAATCGTAAACAGGCTCCAGGCTCTGAGCACAGAGCTCCATGTGGGGCTTGAAGTCACAAGCCTTGAGATCATGACCTGAGCCAAAGTTGGACACTTAACAGACTGAGCCACCCAGGTGCCCCAAGAAGGCAAAGCTTCTAAGAAGATCTTTGGCACAGGTTAAGTGCCTATATGTAATTAAGAAAACTTAATAGACCTTTGATATCAAGTCTCTTTCAATTTTTAAATTTTTTTTAATGTTTATTTTTGAAAGAGAGAGACAGAGTGTGAGTGGGAGAGGGGCAGAGACACACACACACACACACACACACACACACACACACACACAGAATCAAAAGCAGGCTCCAGGCTCTGAGCTCTCAGCACAGAACCCAACACAAGGCAAAATCAGGAACCATGAGATCATGACCTGAGCTGAAGTCAGACACATAACTGACTGAGCCACCCAGGCACCCCTCAATTTTTTGTTGTTGTTGTTGCTCCTGCATGGGAGCAAGAAACACTTGGCTTTTATAATCATGCCCTGCATTTCTGGATCTTCTATATTGCTTTTTATTTATGCTTGAAAACTGGCCAATTTTAGCCAGCTAATAAGACATTGCAACAAAGAAGTAACATTGAGCAAACAAAACAGTAACTTCCGGGCTCTTTCCAACTACTTTCTGTGAAACAGTTGGTTTCTGAGGCACTTGGTATGCCTTCCAAATTATTTCACGCAACTAATATAGCAAACGTTTTGCCTTTTTTTTTTTTTTGGCCTGTGATATTAATGCTATTTTTAATGCTAATATTTATTACTGCATCTGAAATACACACTTTTATCTAGGATGTTAACTAGGAAGCCAGCTTTCTCAAGAATATGTCTTAAGACTAACTACTACACTACACTAGTATTTTTCCAACTTTTTTGCTACAACCTACAACAAAAAATACAATATATATTATCATCCAGTAAAATGCACACACAAACACATGCATATCAGGTGGCTCAACTGGACATCACATCTAAATTGGGACTGTTTCTGGCAAATTTGAGTTTATCCAAAATTCCATTACTAAACTGATTTTTCTTTTTTTTTTTTTTTTTTTTCAACGTTTATTTATTTTTGGGACAGAGAGAGACAGAGCATGAACGGGGGAGGGGCAGAGAGAGAAGGAGACACAGAATGGGAAACAGGCTCCAGGCTCTGAGCCATCAGCCCAGAGCCTGACGCGGGGCTCGAACTCACAGACCGCGAGATCGTGACCTGGCTGAAGTCGGACGCTTAACCGACTGCGCCACCCAGGCGCCCCGAAAACTGATTTTTCACAATAGAGTTTTTTAAACTGCTTGAAAAATACTGAGCACTTAGTAGTAGTATGATAGGTGAGTCTCTTGAGAACTTAGGATAACATGAATTTTGTATCTTTATTATGGTATTATATTTAATAAATAGGGAGTTTAATGATTGAAGCAAATAAATATCATCCATCAAATGATGAGTGTGTTTTATTTAAAATTACATATGCATTTTTCAGTTAAAGTATTTATCAAATGTTAAATTGCAGCATCATTTGCTCTAACTTTCATAGTACTTGGAAAGGATCAAAAGTATACAATGGGTAAAAAAAATCAATCTTTTTACTATATCAAAGATGTTTTAATTATTATGACAACTAATAAGAAAAGATACAATCTTACTATTAAGGCACTGAGTTTTCTATAAAAAGAAGGTAAAGGCATTATGTAATTTCCTGAAGTTTAAACTTTCATGGCTGAAACTTAGGCATCTTAGTGTTTCAAGGAGAATAAATTCTAAAGTTGATTACCAAGACAAAATAGAATATCTTCATAGGTATCCTTAAGCGAGCAATAAATAAAAAAATAAGAAAAACACAAATTTGAAAACTCAAAAATCAAGAATTTTTTTGGTTTGTTTCTTTGTGTTTAAGCTGTATTTTCTCAACTTGCAATCTTTTTGTTGTTGTTACTTTCAGGCCCATTTACAGGACATTGCGTGAACACAGAACTGTGTGGAAGATGCTGAAAACAATTCCAGATTTGACCTCTCAGCTAACTGATGAGCATCTGAAAACACTTAGTAGGAGTGTCATTTCTGAAACGTGGGTAAAAGGCAGCACAGGTAACAGACTAATCTGGAGGGAAATTTGGCAACATAAAATGTATGTCACTATTTTGAATTCTCTGTACTATTCATATTTTCACTTGATATGTTAAAAGTGTACTGTTTCGGTGTATTTTGTTTATAGTTGTAAATAGTGAAATGAATAACATTCCACATTTTAGTACATGTTTTAAAGATATACGCTAGTATTTTCTCCACCTTGAATATGCATCAGAATCACCCAGAGGACTCATATTGCTGTGTTCAGTTCTAAAGTTTCTGGTTTGGTAGGTTTGGGATGGGGCTTAATTGTCTTTTCAGTAATATTCCAGGTGATAGTGCTAGTATGGGGACCATACTTTGAAAACCACTCATTGATATACACATTCGATTACAATCTCGCATTTATTTTCAGTTATGACAGTAAATGGCCATGGCAATTATTTGACTTATCCAGATACTGACCCAGATATTGGGCAAAAAGAACTCTCCGGACAGATTTTGGTTTCCCAATTTTAAATTTCTAGTCTCCTTATCAAGGATTTATTGGACACATTAATAAAAGTATTTTATATTTTGATTTTTGAGGGGTATACAAATGTACACACACACAAAGTCACATACACATCTAACCCAACAGAGTTCAGCACCATTTTCTGCATTTGTCAAATACCTATTAGAAAAGAAGAATTAAGTTTATTTAATACAGTCTTTGTGTCAGGAGATATCCCTTACTTATTCCTCATAGGAACAAATAAAAGAAATTATTATTATTCTCTCTGGTTGAGGACCATAAGGCACAAAATATCATGCAGAATATTTCTGATTAAAATTAAATTTCAAACATACTTTAGCCTTAATGCTAAACTCATTCTCCGTCCATTATGCCACTGTTTTTATACAGAGTCTCTTCCGGGATCATGGCATTTAAAATCTAACTGTTTAATTTTGGAGAACATGTGTCTATTGAAATATGTCATATGTGTATTGACATGTTTCAAGAGTTTTCCCCCAATGGCCATCTCTCATAATTAGTTTCATTTAATCTGACATCAAGCAGTGAAAATTAAATCATAGGAGTTTTGCAAAGGATAAAATGATTTTGAAAGGCAAGAAAGAACATTCAAAATTGCTTTGCATTAGCTTGAGGACAGTAATTTCAAAATTAATTTGTTTTACCCTAAATCCCTGAAATTATATTTGTTATGGTAAAAAAAAATATGGAAACAACCTAGATGTTTTCCAATAGAAGACAGATTGCATTATGATACATCTCTTCTATGGAATAGAAGACTACGTTATGATACATGTTTCCAAGAAATCCTAGGCAGTTGTTAGGAAGAATGATCTCTGTATATATACACATGAAAACTTACTAAACGTATTGACAACAGTGGATACAAATAGAATAATTGTGGAATTATATAAATAATATCATATTTCACATATTTATGAAAAACTTGAAGTTATAGATATGTAAACATCTGTATATATACATATATAAAAACTCATAATAAAAAATACGTAGAAGTAGATCCAGAAAGCACTCCAAAAATAGGCATTTTAAAAATCGTTACCATGGTGGAGGGGAGAATTGAGGGAGTGAAAGGAAACAAGTTTTCTTTTACATATATTTGCATTGAATTTTTCACAATAAGTCTATATTCTTGTGTTAGTGTTTGTAACTACATATTTGTTTTTTTCAAAAGTTTTTAAAATTACAGCTGGAAACAATAACTATTCTGATGGTTCTTATAACTTGGGTGATTGATTATTAAAATGTGAACTTCCATTCCTTGACAAACACTTATCAACTTAATTTGATCTTTTATATTAAATAAGGTTTTTCAATTCATATTTCAATAGAGCTTTTTGAAACACTTTATTAAAAAATGTAGAAGTCTTTGTCTTTACATATATCCGTATCAAAATCCTTCTCTTGAGTTTTTAAGACATCTGATTCTGACAGCCAGTTCTGTTTCACTATCAAAGCAGTCAATTCATTGAATATCTGACCTTTGTAAATCTCTTCCTTCATCCAACTTTAAAAAAAGGTGCAACAAAGTGTCTTTCTCACTCCCTTTTCTTTATTCATATATGTCTTTCACCCCCTCTGCTATTATTTAAAGTGTTCCTCCTAGTAGCTCCTTGTCACCAGGCTGCTGACTTCAATCTGTGGCTGAGGCTTTGGTTTCTCGCCTGCAATTCCACACAGCTGTTTGCTCTTCTGTTCTCTTCTGGAAGGTTCTTTGGAGCTTTGTTATTTAAAGCCGCTTCCTAAACTCACCATTTACTCACTCATCTTCTCATTCAGTTTTCTTAAACAATAAAATATTAACAGGGATAACAATATTATTTAAGTACTGATTTTAAGTACTGAATAACACATATGTCTCTAGTTTAAGTGAAATGGAACTAAAACATAATTACTATGAGATTACTTATTACTTATTTACTATATTAATATTACTATATCTAGATATTACCTGTATTACTGTAATAAAAATTATATAAACTATACACTAGGTATAATAATTTTTATGCCATATATATCTATATATATCTATATATGTATCTATATCTATATCTATATCTATATCTATATCTATATATAAATGTTACTTAATTCAAGTGACTTCACGAGTTTTCCGTTGGATCTCTTATATTATGGCCTGAGCAGCAAGCATTTTTATGATTGGCAACCTAAAGCTCACGAAAGCTGAGAAAATTAGCTTACTTGAGAATTCAATTTAGTGGCTAACATGGAATTAGATCCTAGATCAAAATTTTATTACTATCCACCATTACATTAACACTGATACATTTCCATGAAATAATTATTATAAGGGATTTTTTCTTTTATATCTATATCATCTTTACTGTTTTCTTTTTGAAGTCAGTTAAGTCTTAACAGTGTTATTTCTCTTTTATTTCTTTCACTTTATTTTATTTTATTTCCACCTTTCATGAGGTTATTTCAAAAACACCATATTTCCTCACTTAAATAAACTTTTGTATTTGTTTTTAATGCTAAAAATTATTTTTATATTACTAAATTTTAACATTTTTTTTAGCCTGCACAGACTTTCTTTTCTGTTGTGATTTAAATTTCATGTAACATATAAAAACACAGTAATGGGGCACCTGGGTGGCTCAGTCAGTTAAGCATCCCACTTCAGCTGAGGTCACAGTCTCACAGTTCATGAGTTCAAGCCCTGCATCACGTTCTCTACTGTCAGCACAGAGCTCACTTGGGTTCCTGTCCCTATCTTGCTCTGCCCTTCCCTCACTTATGTGCACATTCTCTCTCTCAAAAGTAAATAAAAAACTTAAATAATAAATTAAAATAAATTAATTAAAAACTAAAAACACGGTAGCTAATTCTCATAGAAAATTTAGTGGGAATCTTTTCCATAAGTAAATTGACCATAATTCAAATAATATGCTCTTACAATAGAAATAGGTAAATAGTTCTACCATAAAGATTAAGATTCTCTTAAAGGCAAACATGGTCTTGAAGAACATGCATTGATCCTAAAGTATGGATGTGCTTTCACTACAACTAAGGAGTTCCCTATGATTCATGAAGTTTTGTCCTTGAAATCTGGCCAGAAATTTTTTTCAGTATTTATCTGCATTGTGAGGACCCAGTTCCATTTCTGTCTTTCCCCATCCAAGAGACGGTTGTGAGAAAATTAATACAACAGAAACAAAAAAGCCCTTCAATCACACTACAATACCAAAGACCCTTTACCTTGATATTTATTTCTCTAATATTGCCATTGATTCTTACTTTCTTAAACAGTGAAACTTATAACAAGAGATGATGTTAAAAGTATTCAACACCTGGGGCGCCTGGGTGGCTCAGTCAGTTGAGCCTCCGACTTCCACTCAGGTCATGATCTCGCGGTTTGTGAGTTCCAGCCCCGCGTCGGGCTCTGTGCTGACCGCTCAGAGCCTGGAGCCAGCTTCGGATTCTGCATCTCCCTCGCTCTCTACCCCTCACCCACTCGCATTCTGTCTCTGTCTCTCTCAAAAATAAATAAACATTAGAAAAAAAAAGTATTCAACATCTGATCAGAAATCAGAACAGGTGCTACCTAAGCACAATAAATACCTACTCTGAGCAGTTGATACAGGAGTATTAGTAAGTAATACCAGCCACATGTGCATAATTTCCTCCATTTCTGTTATTGGAATATTTTCAACTAATAAGAAACTACTTTTAAGGTTGCTTTACATAATTGCACTACTCAGTATCTAGAAATTAACAGTTTTTTTAACCTATCTGATTTTATTTAGATAATAGAATGGAACTAATATTTTTCAACCTCTCTAGGCTAATTTTTGGATTGGCATATTTCAGAAGAGTTGACAGCATTGCCAAATTATGGGGAGTTGTTTTTAAATAAAGCTTTTTATGTACTTTTGTTATATGTGCAAAAACCCCAATGTGGTATTGTGCTAAATGCTTAGGAAGGAAAACGGCATAGAACTGGCTTCCATTTCATATAATAATATAAACATTGATAACTGTATATTATTTAACAACATGTATTGTGTGTTTGATATGTGCTAGTGACTGTCACTGGAACTTATTTTCTAATGTGGGAAAAAAGAAAATAAATAGAAAATTAACACATAATATAACTTCAGGAAATACAATCTATGAAAAAAAAATAAAGCACAGGATTAGAGAAGGGCTAGAAATTAGAAAAAAATTAAAAATTTTTTTTTGATGTTCATTTTTGGAAGACAGAGAGAGACAGAGCACAAGCAGGGGTGGAGCGGAGAAAGAGGGGGACACAGAATCTGAAGCAGGCTCCAGTTTCTGAGCTGTCAGCACAGAGTCTGAGTTGGGGCTTAAACTCACGAGCCAGGAAATCATGACCTGAGCCCAAGTCGGACGCTCAACTGACTGAGCCACCCAGGTGCCCCGGAAAAAATTTTTTTAATGATGATAATAATTACATATTTTATATTATATTTTTATTTAAAAATTTTTATTTTTATTTTAATTCCAGTTAGTTGACATACAGAGTTACATTCAACAATTCCATAATTGTGATTCAATAATTCCTATCACCTAGTACTTATTACAAAAGTGCACTCCTTAATCCCCATCACCATTTAAAAACCCATCCTCCCACCTACCTACCCTCTCTAAACCATCAGTTTGTTCTCTATAGTTAAGAATCTGTTTCTTGGTTTGTCTCTCTCTCTCTCTCTTTTTTTTTTCCTTTGCTCATTTGTTTTGTTTCTTAAATTCCATTATGAGTGATATCATATGGTATTTGTCTTACTCTGACTGACTTATCTCATGTAGTATTATACTATCAAGCTCTACCCATATTGTTCCAAATGGCAAGATTTCATTTTTTTATGGATGAATAATATTCCATTGTGTATATATGCTAATCTTCTTTATTCATCTATAACTGGACGGTTAGGTTGGTTTCATAGTTTGGCTATTGCAAATAATGCTGCAATAAACATAGGAGTTCTTGTATCTCTTTGAATTAATGCAATTCATAGTGCAATTACTAGATCGTAGGGTAGTTCTACTTTAATTTTTTGAGGAACTTCCATACACTGTTTTCCACGGTGGCTATACCAGTTGTCTTCCTACCAACAGTGGAAGATTGTTCCTTCTTCTCCACATCCTCACCAACACTTGCTGTTTCTGGAATTTTTTGTTTGTTTTGTTTTGTGAAGCGATTCTGACAAATGTGAGGTGATATCTCATTGTAGTTTTGGTTTGTATTTCCCTAATGATAAGTGATGTTGAGCATCTTTTCATATGATTGTTGGTCTTCTGTATGTCTTCTTTGGAGAAATTGACAATCCTCTAACCAGACTCATTTAAAAAAAAAAAGAGAAAGAGGACCCAAATAAACAAAATCACTCATGAAAGAGGAGAAAAAACAATCAATGCCACAGAAACACAAACAATTGTAGTAGAATATGAAAACCTATATGCCAACAAGTTCAACAACTTAGAAGAAATGGATAAATTCCTGGAAACATAAACTACCAAAACTGAAGTAAGAAGAAATAGAAAATTTGAACAGACCTATTACCAGCAATGAAATTGTATCAGTAAAAAAAAAAAAAGTCCAGTACCAGATGGCTTCCCAGGTGAATTCTACCAAATATTTGAAGAAGCATTAATACCTATTATTCTCAAACTAATCCAAAAAAAATAGAAGAGAAGGAAAACTTCCAAATTCAATCTACGAAGCCAGTATCACCCTGATACCAAAACCAGATAAAGACACCACAAAAAAAGAGAAGTATATAGATGAAAAATCCTCAACAAAATAGTAGCAAAGTGAATTTAACAATACATTAAAAAAATCATTCACTGTGAATAAATGGGATTTATTCCTGGGATGCAAGGTGGTTCATATTCGTAAAACAATTAATGTGATAGTCACATCAATAAGAGAAATGGTAAAAACCACATGAGCATTTCAATAGATGTAGAAAAAGTATTTGACAAAGTACAACACCGATTCATGGTAAAAACTCTCCGCAACGTAGGTCTAGAGGGAACATATATCAACATAATAAAGGTCTTATATGAAAAACCTACCCCCAACATTATACTCAATGGTGCAAAACTGAGAGCTTTTCCCATAAGGTCTGTAACAAGACAAGGATGTCTACTCTCACCCCTTTTAAAAATTCAACCTACCATTGGAAGTCTTGGCCACAGCAATGAGAAAACAAAAAGAACTAAAAAGCATCCAAATTCATATGGAAGAAGTAAAACTCTCACTGTTTGCAAATGACATAATACTATAAAGGAAACCCTAATGATTCCATCAAAAAACTGCTAGAACTGATACACAAATTCAGTAAAAATACAGGATACAAACTCAAGGTACAGAAATCTGTTTCATTTGTATATACTAAAAATGAAGCAGCAGGAATTGAAGTTAAGAAAACTATCCCATTTACAATTGCACCAAAAACAATAAAAAACCTACAAATAAACTTAACCAAAGAGGTGAAGGAATGGTAGTCTGAAAAGTATAAAACACTGATGAAAAAAATTGAATACGACACAAAGAAATAGAAAGACATTCCATGCTCATGGATTGGAAGAAAAAATATTGTTAAAATGTCTATATTACCCAAAGCAATCTATAGGTTTAATGCAATCCCTATCAGTACACCAACATCATTTTTCACAAAATAATTATGTATTTTATATAATATTTATTGATCTGACACTATTGTAAATTATTTATAAGTACTATGTCCTTAATACTTTCAAAACCCTATGACATGTATGTTATAATCCTTATTTTATAAAAGACAAACTTGAGAGACAGAGATATTAAGTTAAGCTAGACAAGATAATACAGGCAGAATGGTCAGATAACACATAAGATGCCTTGCTATGTTAACATGCAAAATAAGAATTGAAAAAATGATACTATTAATTTAATATTTGAAAGGCAATAAGACTTTTGAAAGTAACATTTTCTTCAGTGTTTTAGGATGACATTTCCTAAAGAGTATTCATAGAGTTCAGCTGCAGATAATGGACGTTAAAACAAACAGCTGTAAAAATAAACCAGAGAAGCCCTTTTGAAATGGCATGGTAAGGACTTCCAAAAATCCATAAATGCACAGAAAATATTGGCAAAACGGTCATTATCAACTTTTTCAGAATTCTGAAAAAGATCTACAACAATCCAAGATACATTTATTCAAGAACAATGGTGGAATCTTGGTAAGAAGAGTGAGTTTTACAGCATTTTGACTTGCCCTCTTCCCATCACACTATAACTTAGTTCTGCAGTAACCTGAACAGCAGCAGCCTTGCAATTATGGTCGCCATGAAAATCAGCAACAGCCACTGAAGGTGGCAGAATAGGTTTGGATCCCTCTTCGAAGTTCCATCCGAGAGATTTGTCACAATTTGATCTGTCTCTTGACTTCCAGGAATAGGCCCATTCATAGAGGCTATATATTAAAACAAACAAACAAAAGCAAAAACAAGTCAACTAATCCCCAAAAAAGCAGAGGAGAAAAGAGATATTAAATATTATGATGATCATAGGGGCGCCTGGGTGGCTCAGTCGGTTAAGCGTCAGACTTCAGCTCAGGTCACGATCTCGCGGTCTGTGAGTTCGAGCCCCGCGTCGGGCTCTGAGCTGATGGCTCAGAGCCTGGAGCCTGTTTCAGATTCTGTGTCTCCCTCTCTCTGCCCCTCCCCTGTTCATGCTCTGTCTCTCTCTGTCCCAAAAATAAATAAACGTTAAAAAAAATGTAAAAAAAGATAAATATTATGATGATCATAAATGGAATAGAGAATATAAAAATAATAGAGCAAATCAAAACCAAAACTATGTTTTTTGCAAAGAATAAAAAAACATTTACCTATATTTATCAAGAAAAAGGACAGAACATTCAAATTACTAAAATCAGCAATAAAAGTGTGAACATCACCATTGACCTTATAAAAATAAAGATTATAAGGGAATACACAATAACTATATGCCAAAAAATTATATACCTTAGATATAATGAACAAATTTCCAGAAAGATACAAACTATCAAAACTGGTTCAAGAAGAAATAGGCTATCTGAATAGATCAAATAAATATATTTAATTAGTAATTTAAAAAATATTCCCACAAAGAAATGCCCAGATCCAGATGGCTTCATGTTGAAGTCTACCAAATATTTAAAGGAGCATTAATACCACAAGCAACAAATAATTTGAAAATAAATTAAGAAAGCAATTCCGTTTACAGTAGCCTCAAAAACATAACCTATTTAGGAATAGATTTAATGAAAAAGTGTAAATAAATAGAAATATCTCAGTGTTCATAGATCGAAAGACCTAATTTTGTTTATATGGTAATACTCCTAAATTGTTCTACAGATTTAACACAATCTCTAATACCAGCTGTCTTTTTGTAGGGGTTGGTAAGCTGATTCTAAAATTCATATGGAAATTTAGAGGGCCCAGAAAAGAAACAACTTTTTTTGGAAACAAACGACAAAGTTGGAGGACACACACATCTGATTCTGAAACTTACTACAAACCTACAGTTTCAAGGCAGTGTAAAACTGCCACAAAATAGATATAGAGATTAATGGAATAAATTGAAATGCAGATATAAAGCTTTAATTTCATGGTCAATGATTTGCAACAAGGGTGTTAATAAAATTCAGTTGTGGAAAAGATAATTTTTTCAACAAATGGTGCTGGCACAACTGGATGTCCATTCACATGCTAAAGAATGAAGTCAGACCTTTAACTCATACCATATATAATTACTAATCTAAAATGGATCAAAGACCTAAATGTAAGAACAAAACTATAGAATTCTTAAAAGAGAATTTACAAATTAATCTTGGTGGCCATGGGTTAAGCTATGCTTCCATAAACATGACACGGAAAGCACAAGTGACCAAAGAGAAATTAGATAATGTGGACTTTATAAAATTTTGGACTTCAAAAAGCACAATCAAAAAAGTGACAATGCAACCCTTGGAATGGGAGAAAGTTTTTGCAAATCATATATCTGATAAGAGACTCATCCAGATTATGAAGAACTCTTACAACTCAATAATAAAAAGCCAATTAACTCAATTGAAAAATGAACAAACTATCTGAACAGTCACATTTCAAAAGAAGATAAGCAAATGGCAAAAGAGCACATTAAAATGCCCAATATCATTAGTCATTAGAGGATTGTATATCAAAACCACAATTATATACCACTCCATACCTAGTAGTATGGTTTAAATATAAAAAATAAACAATAATAAATGTTGAGGATGTAGACAAATTGAAAGTCTCATACATTTCTGATGGGATTATAAAATGGTGAAGCCACTTTGGAAGACATTCTGACAGCTCTTCAAATGTTAAACAGAAAGTTATCATTTGATCCAGCAATTCTGCTCTTAGATATACCAGATATTATGAAAACATACACTAATTTGAAGCTTGTACACAAATGTTCATAGTAGATTTATTCGCAATAGCCCCAAAATGGAAACAGCCCAAATTTCCATCAAAAGATAAATGGATTTTTTAAAAATATGCTATATCCTCATAATAGAATGAGGATTCTATTTGTATTTGGCAATACAAAGGAATGAAGTACTGATACATGCCACTATCTGGATGGATCTTGAAAACATTTTGCTGAATGAGAGAAGCTAGTTAAAAACAATAGATATTTATAATTTCACTGATACGAAATGTCTGGAATAGGAAAATTCATTTGAGACAAGAATTAGTAGTTGACAGAAACTTGGGGAATGGGGCATGAGGCATGAGTTTCTTTTGAGGATGGTGAAAATATTCTAACATTAGGGTGTGATGCTGACTGTATGTCTCTTTGAATATACAAAAACAACAAAAAGGAAAGGAAAAAAAACACTGAATATACATTTAAAAAGAGTGAGTTTCATGGAATTTGAATTTTATCTCAATAAAGTCTTTTTAAAACTTGAGGTAAAATTCACATAATATTAATGATTAATCACTTTATTTTTTAAAAATTTTTTTTAATGTTTGTTTATTTTTGAGACAGAGAGAGACACAGCATGAGCAGGGAAGGGGCAGAGAGAGAGGGAGACACAGAATGTGAAGCAGGCTCCAGGCTCTGAGCTGTCAGCACAGAGCCCGATGCGGGCCGGGGCTCGAACTCACGAACTGTGAGATCATGACCTGAGCGGAAGTCGGACACTTAACCAACTGAGCCACCCAGGTGCCCCTGATTAATCACTTTAAAGGGTACAATTCAGTGGCATTTAGAACATTCAAAATGTTGTGGAACCACCACTACTATCTCATTCCAAGATATTTTCACCAACCCAAAATGAAACCCAAAACACAACAGCAGTTATTTTCCATTCTCCTTTTCTTAGCCCCTGGTAACCACTGGCCTGTTTTTTATCTCAATGGATTTACCTATTTTGGAAAATTCATATGAATAGAATCATACAATATGTGACCTTTCATGTCTGCCTTCTTTCACTTCACATGTTTTTGTGGTTCATCCACATTGTATCATGTACTTCATTCTTTCTATGGCTGAATATTCATTGTATAAGCTACTGTTTAAAGTACTTTTCTTGAAGCAGTCAGAAACCATTGGAGACCATTAATACATTAATATATGCCAGCACCTGGAGATCCCTGAAAGTTGAGGTCCATAAACTTTAATAAATGTTTAACATTAAATATATAAAGAACAAACAAACCAACAGAAATTAGTTTTCTGAGGAAACAGATTTGTGGAAGTTCAAAGACTTCAATATGCCAGCATGCATTGAATGTTTCCTGAAGAACACTACATAGACACTAAATGATTGCTGAAACAAGTTACCTCAGTGTTTTCCTTACCCCCCTCAGGAAGCAGCTCTATGCAGCATACCTGGGGAATACTACCATAGGAGAAAGAAACTTCTTCCTATTAGCTTTTTAAAAAATATCTTATGTTAGAGTAACAATGTTTCATGATGTGTATATTCCTTAACTACTTTTAATCATTTGATAGATGTATCTTAGCTTTGTAGGACTGTCCCTTTCTTATGTTTGAAGACTGAAATTCAGCCTTACTAGTTCAACTCTAGTGAAGGGTTAAACCAGGGCCTTTGAATCTGAAGCCAACCTTTTGTTTTCTTTTGCTTTTTCCTGCCTCTTCAAGCAAAAATAAAACATAAAATAAAATAAAATAAAATAAAATAAAATAAAATAAAAACATAAAATAAAATAATTCGTTAGGTAATTAAATTCCTGCACATCTACAATATCAAGAAACAGTGTTTTTAAGTGCATATCATCAAAAAGTTCATGGAGCAATATGTAACATTAACTGATACACTTCTTTTATGCATAATCTAGAATGTCTTTGCTCACATAATGGATCATAAAAAGCAATGTTGCTTTTATGATCCTTTCTAGTGTGAGAAGAGCTCTGCATGGTGATGCTCTTATCTACCAACAGAAGAATGGTTCTTGATGTGATATGTCCACCTGGATTTAGTGTTTAATGTAAATTTCATCTTTTAAATGTTCAGAGTACAGTGTGACACTTTGTAAAAATGACACTAATAGGAGGGTTAAGATGTTTTTTTAGTGGTAAAGGAAAATATATAGAACTGTTTATTTTAAAACAAGATAGAACATTGAAAAATGTGATCTTAGGGAAGATAATGGTGTTTAGTTATCATAAGTCAGAAGTTAGAACATGTAAAATAAAAAAAGTTATTTAAATGATGTATTGGCCCCAAATTTTGTATTTGTAGAGGAAATTAGTCAAATCATCAGTCAGTTTTGTATCCACAAAGTTTTTCCCACGAACTTTAAACATTTACTAAAATTTACACATTTAGTATTAAAATGTGGTATAGCTTAAAATTAGGAATCACAGTGAAATTTTCCAAAAAAAATATTTTGAGTCCCTATGTACAAATCTTCATGATATTTAATTATTATTAGAAATAATGGCTTTGGCTTACCCAAAGCCATTATTTCTAAAGCTCAGCTTATTATTTATATGGATTTTTTTTTTCAAGATTAACTGGCTTTTATTAACAACCATGAACCAAAACTTCGTCTTGTTATCCAGGGGTATATCTTAATCCAGAAAATAGTGGAGAATCCACCTGAAAGTTATATTTCTTAAGAGTAGATATTTTTTTTTAAATCTTTACTGAGATTTTTTTCTTTGTTTTAATAGACCAGAAAGCTTTTGATAACTAATTTATGTAATTTGAGGTCAGGAAAAACACATTTTTTGTGTGTTGTAGGTGCTTCTGTTTATTTTTAGAGGTAAAAATATTCTTAATTTACCACCTGCAAACTTCTAGGCATAGATACTATAACACTTTCTTCAGGCATGACTTAACCTCAAATTCTTCAGCTTTCTAAAGCTATTTTTTCTTCTCACCTCACCCAACAAGAGTTGACTCTAACACACTTATGTTCATAATCTGAAATATGGCCTAACCTTCAGTGCTTGGACAAAATAACCACTCAATAAATATTTGATAAGTTAATATATGCAATAATCAGTAGTGCAGGTAATTTCCAACCAATGCAATCTTGAATACACACCACTGATTCACAATAATTTTTGTTCATTGATAGTCTGAAAATAGATGTCACTCACTCATTCTTTCAGATAAAGTAACACTTACCTTTGGATTATACCAGTGAATCCTATAGTCATATACCCAGATGCCATCCTTTTGATCTTCCCATATAGAAGTTGAACTAAGATTCTGTTCTGGGCAACCAGCTATCACCTGGCTCGTTAGGCTTTTCACCTCTACCCATAAATCTTCTCACTATTTTGCAACATAGACGAGTTCATCCTGTAATAGATTGTTCATGGGTAGCTCGTCTGGTTTCGGGGGACCTAGCTGAAGTTCTCTTTGATTTTTAAATCCTTAGAAATAGTCTGTTATACCCTGGTACAAGATATTTTAAATAATGTGTTTTATGAAAAATATAGATGTGTTTGCAACATTGCTTGCTTTTTGGAGAACTCTTGGGAGAAATATATTCAGTGGTTTTGAAACTTCCAGTCAAGTCATTAAAAAAAATCTCTTGTGGTTGCTAAATCAGATAACTGATTATATTAAAAATTTTTTAAAGTAAGGAAAATGGAAAAAAATGGTCCATTATCTCCTTGAAAATTTATAGGTTTTTACAGAGTTTGTTTTGTAATTTAATTTATTCCTGCCTCTATCTGTTTTTTTCTTACTCAATTTTCCTTCATTCTATTTCTTCACTGATTTTTAAAACAATATTGTATACATTTTTATAAGCTTACTTATAATTCCTTTTAGATAACAAGGTAGAGTCTAAATAAATGAATGAAATATTTTACTGAAAAAAATCAGAGGCCTTGGTCTTAACATATATGTTATAGATATGAACAAGCAATTTGAAATATGGAATTTTCTTAGTCCTTTTTTTTGTGAGAACTAAGTAAAAATATTAAGAAATAATAAGTTTTAAGGTTATTAAAAACAATCACCAATAATTTATAAACATAAATTCTCCTTTTATGAAATCTCTACAAATATTTGACTGGAATGTCAGTATTGATACTATTCCAATGGAGGGTCTTTGCCCAAAATAAAATGAAATAAATTTCTTTTCACCCCTTCTAGTTAGCTCTATATTTATTTGAGTTTTTTTTAATCTTAAACTAAATATCCAGTTTTACTTATAGATCATCTTCCATAAGTTATAGCAATATTTAAAAAAAAGGTTATGAGACATGTGCTTGAAATAACTTCTCCTGGCACCTTATGGGTGGAAAAATTGCCCCAAAGAGAAAAATTTCATGTCCAAAGATACCTTAATATAGTAAAAGTTGTGAAAAGGTTATTCATTGCCTTTGTTATGTTATCTCTGGGACCAGTTAGAACTTATAATGAGGATACCATGAATTAAACCACCTGGCTTAAACTTCACATAACTTTCTGAAATTTTCCTAAACTCCCATCTAATGGGCTGAGAAAAAAAGAGGCAATCAAGGAGAGTTATTTTATTTCCCAAACGCAGAATTCTAAGGAAAAAAAATGAGTTAGTCCCCAAAGGTTTTATTAGATTCTTTGGAGAGAAATATAATAAGGGTCATTAATTAAGCTTTCACTCATTCAAGTATTTGCTAAATGTCTAAAATAATCTAGGCAATGTGCTATGGGCTGGAGGGACACAAAAAAGTGTCAAAGATCCTTCTCCAAAAGGCTAGAATCTATTGGTGATATGGAACATGCAGAGTGTCATGACAGAAATTCTGTGAAGAAAGATCACAGAGGAGGGGCATTAATCAGGAAAACCTTCCCTGGTATATAGATAACACTTAAACTCAATTTTATAGGCCAAGTAAGAATTAGCCGGGTGACAACATGACTTTATTCATCCAACTATACCTCTTTGAAACATGTAAATCCCTTTAGAATGGTTGATTTTAGTTGAACCAGTGAGGGGGAGATCCTTAGCCCTGAAATCACAAACATGTTTGCTTTAATCAAACTTTATATGTGGCATTCAAACTTTTGAAAAGTCGCTACAAAATGAGTAAACTTTCCCTTATTAGTATTCTCAATTCCTTTTGAATGCCTTTTGTTCACCTAATTCAAGTGTGGTTAAAAGATATTTTTAAATATGAGGTCCTCCACTAGGAAATTTTTTCAAGTCCTTATAAAAATTCTTTTTTCCCTTTTCATGTCATGAAGGTTGAGTAGATAAATAATTTTAGGAAACTTATTCTTTTTTTTAAGGTTTAAAGATTTTTATTTATTTTTGAGAGATAAAGAGCACATGAGAGTGAGTGGGGGTGGGGGGCAGAGAGAGAGGGAGAGAGAGAATCCCAATCAGGCTCTGTACTTGGGGCTTAATCTCACAAACCATGAGATGGTGACCTTAGCTGAAACCAACTCAGACTGAGTCACCCAAGCGCCCCTGAAATTGATTCTTAACCAACTTGATTTTATTGAATTCTTTTACTTTTGCAAAGTCTGAGAATCAAGATTTAATGCCATTTTAATCTATATTGTTTTAATTCTTACAGTCAAATTTTTCTTAGATGCTTGGAGTATTCTGTGTTTTTCAAAAATTTATATAAAATAATTTTGTGTATTTAGAAAATTTGAATAAGAAACCTATCTTATATGTTCCTTCTCATTGCTTAGGAATTTCAAATGCTTATATTTATCTTACATTATTAATAAATATATTTTTGTCACAATTCATAAGTTTAACACCACTTTGTGATTTATTTATTTTTTTTGTTAAAAAAATTTTAATGTTTCTTTATTTTTGAGAGAAACAGAAACAGAGACAGAGTGTGAGTAGGGGAGGGGCAGAGAGAGAAGGAGACAGAATCTGAAGTAGGTTCCAGGTTCTAAGCCATCAGCAAGAGCCTGATATGGGGCTCAAGCCCATGAAACCATTGAGATCATGACCTGAGCCGAAGTCAGATGCTCAACCGACTGAGCCACCCAAGTGCCCCACCACTCTGTGATTTTTAATTAATATTTTGATTGTTCTTTGAAAGCTTAACTCTATTGTAATTTTTTTCTCTAAACCTTTTTTATTGTGTTTACATCATTTTTCTATATATTAGAGGATCAATTTCAGATGTTACATGAATTCTGAGAATTTCCTGTTAATTGTGTTATAGTCCATACTTTTTTGATTCATTTTTAATTCAATTTATGTTATTTTTTGTTTGAGGATTTTCTTTTTCTCCCAAAATTTTTGTATGAAGAAGTCACCCCAAAGTTTATCTGACTCTGCATATATTTCTGAAAGTTCTTTTAAATTCTTTTATTTTTAATATTTACCAAACTAATTTTGGTAGATTAATAAATAAGGAAAAGTAAAATTAGTTACATTAATTTCAGGAAATAATTGAGGCTCAACTTCTGACTTAACTTTGTAACAAAGCAGTAAGTAGTTTAATCCTGAGATTTTTTTATAAAATCAATGAAAGTAACTTCTGTGTATATGTCTCTATATAATTCCTATAATTATATTTTTATATATACACATATGCATACATTTTATTTAATATGTGTACTTATACACAATATCATACTGCATAACTATACATATAATATACTGCATACATGCACAATACTCCTATATATGTAAATGTATGTGTTTTTGTGGGTTTGTGTGTGTTGTGTGTATCCTTCAGATGTTGGAATATATTTGAAAGCCTACAGAAGTTAAAATGATTTGTGATTTTTAAGAATTTACTTAATGATTCTGAGCCTTAATTTCTTCATCTGAAAAATGTACTATGATGTATGACATTTGGATTATTAAAAAAATTCGTTAAAGCACCTAGCATAGGCATGGCAAATATTTGATGCTCGATATGTGATACTTGCTCTTCGTGACAAGTTTAGTGTGTTTGGATAACAGAAAGAGCTATGTTTCTAGATTTTGGAACTCTAGATAGAAAGGTTGTTTTTTAACAAGCCCTTTTTTTTTGGAATAGCCAGTCAACCCACTATTAAGATCTAAGAATATTAACCATATGGAGAAAATCTAAGGACAGGTATAGTTGCAATCCTAATCAAGCACTATTATTTTGCTCAATAATTAACAGTGTCCTTTTCCATGATCTCTATTTAAATTACTCTTCATTTTCTTGTGAACAATTAGTTATAATATTAGTGTACTACCAAATCTCTTTCTAGATTTGTTTTTGTTATATAGTGTTTATACCATAAATATGTACTTATAGGTATACATATATTGACTTTTATTTGTTAACATTTTAAACTAGTATATATTACTTTAAAATGTGCCTTTTTTACTTAAAATGAAACATGACATCTGTGTAGGTCACACATGTTGTCTTACTTTACCACAATTGAAACCATAGTTCTATAAAACATATACTGAGACAGAGAGAGAGCAGGGCAGCAGGCAGGGAGAAGGTGCTGATGCTGACTTAGGTTGGCATAGTATTTGTTGTGTTTAAATACTGACTCTACCACTACTGGCTCTTTGAGGTAGGGCTGGATTTTTAGTAGCTCAGTGACTTCTGTTTCCACAGTTGTGATATTGGAGCAATCCTAATACCTGACTCATAGGATCGCTAAGAGGATAAAAAGCATTAATATATGTAATATGTTCAGAACAGTGGACAAAGAAAGTAATAAAAAATGTTTATCATCTTGTAATTGCACATTTTTTCCTACAGTTTTCCCCCACTCTACATCTGCATAATATCCATTCTATTAACATACCATGGAATGACATTTCACTTCTAAACACATCAGTGTTTACCTGGAATTCAATATTTCTTTCCAGTCCTTTATTTTTTTAAGGTAAAATTTACATACAATGATGTGCATATATATATATATATATATATATATATATACACATACCTTAAGTGTATCACTTGATGAGTTTTGACAATTACTCTAATCCAAACCTCTATCAAGATATAGAACTTTACCATTCCCTCAGAAAGTTCTTCCCATATTTCTTGCCAATCTCTGGCCCACCCACCAGAGGCAACTGCTCTTTTCTGTCTTTCTTACCTACCTTCCTTCCTTCCTCCCTCCCTCCCTTCCTTCCTCCCTCCCTCCCTTCCTTCCTCCCTCCCTCCCTTTCTTCCTTCCTTACTTTCTTTTTCTTTCTTTCAGTATAAATCTATCTTGTGTGAAACTTTTAGAACTCTAACAAAATCAAATGATATGTACTCTTTTATGAAAGCCTTCTTTCAATCAACATAATATTTTTGAGATTCATTCATGTCACATGAATCAATTGTTCATTCATTTTTATGGCTGAGTAGTATTCCATTGCATGTATATACCAGAGATTTTTTTTATATATTTTCTTCTGGTTGGATACCTAAGCTGTTTCCAGCTTTTAGTTATTTTATCCATTATGCTAATGCTGCTAGTAAAATTCTTGTACAAGTCCTTTTTTGGACATCTACTTTTGTTTCCTCTGAGTAAACATGTAGAGCTGAATTACAACAAACATAGGTTAGATGTATGTTTCATTGCATTAGAAACTGCCAGACATTTTTACAAAGCAATTGTACAACTTTACACTCCCACCAACAATGTATGAGAATTCCATTTACTTCACATCCATGTCAATTTTTGATTTTTTCAGTCTTTAATTTAAATTATTCTGATTTCTCTGTCTCTCTCTGTCTCTTACTCCACCGCTCATCTTTCTCTCTTTCTCTGTTTCTTTTTTTAATATAAATTTCCTAAAGTATGTTTGAATGCTGGCATTTTCCCTCTTTTTTTAAAAAATGTTTATTTATTTATTTTTGAGAGAGAGAACATGTAAGCAGGGGAGAAAGACAGATAGAAGGAGACAGAGAATCTGAAGCTGGCTCTGAGCTGTCAGTGCAGAGCCCAAAGTGGGGCTTGAACTCAGGAGCCATGAGATCATGACCTGAGCTGAAGTCACATGCTTAACTGACTGAGCCACCCAGGCACTTCTCTCTCGCTGTTTCAAAATAAATGCACTTATAAAAATTCTGGTTTTTATAAGTATTGGAGATTCTTATTTTTTCCTTGTACTTTTTCTGTATTTTTTTAATTTTGGAAAAAATATTTTTAGCAGTAAATTGAACAATTATTTTATGAAGTTTAAACAGCTAAACAACACTTGTCAATGTCAGGAAAATAATTATAGTACTTGTAGCTTGGGAAAATATTTCCAAGAATTTAATTACATAAAGATACAAAATATACTGTATCCCAAACCAATTGTAGTAAAGATAATTTTTCTGAGAACTGTTTTAGATGAATGGAGAAATGATTCAAGTGATTATGAGGAAACTAAGGGCATAGATTTATGTAACATGTTTAAATAAAATAGTTTATGCACTTTATATTAAGTGAAGTATTTCCAAATTAATATTGTTTAATAAGAGATTTTAAGTATTATTCACTAATTCAAATATTATAATTAAGTCTTTTTCATCTGTACCTCTAAAAGTTTATTAATTCATGTTGGCCAAAAATTTTTTAAATAATCTTCTCATTGGTAAAATTTAGTTATTTATATCAGTTTTGAAATTTATAGTTTATTTAAACTCAATAAATGGTAACTGCCACATAAAAATTTATTATGTACAATACAGAAAATTTTGACACATGTAGATAAATCGATTTGGCATGACAGGGTTTGAACTGGAAGTTGAAGAACATGTGACTCTCCCAGATTCAGAATGAATGCAACACTAGGATCAAATCTTAGGCCCTCCCCTTGCCTCCTAGACCAGCACTTGGTACATTTGTAGTACTTTATTTGGAAAGAAGGAATCATCAATATATAATGAATCATTTAAAATGGTATCTACCTATTACTACTAATAAAAGCATGGTATCTATGTAAAACATAGTCCTCTCTTTGCCATTTCAAATGCAACTGTCATCTTTATATATAAGTGGAGTTAGCACCTTCCAGAATAGAGCAATTTGACTTATTCTTTTGGTGAGTATAATTTGAGGACTGATGAAATCTTTTCTGACTAAAATATTTTCCATGAATCTCAAAGTCTACTCCCCCTCTAATTAGTTTAACTCCTTAAGGGGCTCCTTAATATTACAGATATTTAAAAAATGTAATTGTGAAAACTAATGCATTGTAAGTAGAGATTAATTAGTCAAATTCACTGTCACTGGGCCAAAGCCTGAAGGAAAAGGAAGGTTTTCTTCAGAGAAACAGAAGAGTTACATTCATCAGTAAAACAAACATACTTTATGGTTAGAGTTAAGTGAAAGTACAATATTCACAGAAACTGTTTTCAGCTGTGAGTAATAGAGAACTAAAGGACACTGGTTTACAAACGTTTAGGATTTATTTAGGTTACATAATAACGAAGTCACAAGACATATTTAAAGGTGAATTTCCTGAGATTGTCCTTGCCTTTTCCTTTTAGTTGCAAGATGCTTCTCCAGCTCCAACATCATAACTTTGTTCTAGGTATCCGGGAAGAAGGAGTTGCATGCACGTTTGGAAAGCAAAAATTCTCCCAGTGTTTTATTAATTAGAATCATGTCACAGGGCGACGCATATAAGAATATCTGCAAAACGTAATTTTTAAACGCGTATGTAGCACTCAATAAAATTGTGGTTTGGTGGTAAAGAAAAAGGAGCATATTAATATTGGGTAGGCAATTAGCAGCCTTTGGAACAAAATTATTTCATAAAATGTACCTCTTTCTACAATTTTTATTCTATGCTAAGAATTGCCAGTTAAGTCTATACAAAAACAAAATACAAATGTATTTATTGGAAAACAGCTTTACCCAACTGCCTTTCCCCCTATGTAACTGATCAAAATCATTACCACTCTTACAACATTTTATTATCTTTCCCTTTACAGTGTACTTTCTACAATGTAGTTCCATACAGCTCACCTGATAGCTATTTAAAAGCAATGTGTCTGCAATGCTTTCACCACATGGATTAGATGTTTAGTGACAAGTGATATTGTGCTATCCAGAAAGACATCTATTTTAAGCTCAAGTATTCAGGCAAAACAACCCTTGCTTTAAAGAAGACTGAAAATCACTATCCTGTCGTCATTGTATACAGATGGTAACCAAGAAAGCCCCACTAATAAAGCACTTATTTAGAAAAAAGCAGAAAAGGCAAGCAGTTGGCATCTCTTAGACATTAAAAAAAATTGCCCCTAAAAATCAATTTGTAAAGTTTCTATTTGTAGCAAAATAATAAGAAAAATTTAAGAAAAATCTCTTTTCACAGCACTTGAATAATTTTCTCCAATCCTAAAAAGTAATGTAAACATTTGGAAAATGACATCATCTGGTTCCCAGGTCCTGTTTCTTCAAAAGGTCAGGTTTCAGAAGAACTAGAATGGATTTAAGTTGTATCAAAAATGCTCACAACTGAATAAACCAACCAAACTTACACAGGAACATAGTTAAACTTTAGAAACTGGAATTAGAGGAGTGATTGTGGAGAGTTAAATTGTGAAGTATGAGAAATACTGGAAAAAACTCTTCCTCCTATTAATGATCTGCATCTCCAAACTAGCTTCTATGAACAATCATCATCATGTCCAAAGAAAAGACAAAAATTAATAATAGATATATATTCTTACTTATATAAAATAAGCAAAATGACATTTTTGAGGAGGAGGTAACATTTTAAAGAGTTCAAGGTGTTTTCTGATCCTATTTTTCTCAAAATGTCTTAAATCCATTAACTGTAATATGCTTTCAAGGTTCTTTTTCCAGAATCTATCAGTTCCATGAGGATTGATTATTGTAATTGTCAGAAAAAAATTCTCCAGATGTGGAAACATGTCTTTGATATTCTTTTTTATTTGAGTAAATTATTGGTGAATATCTAAGTGGTATGTTAGAGTCCTCACTGAATAGAAGAAATCTACTAAAAGCAATGCAAATGTAATATGATGTGTTCATGTCTATACCAAAGAACCTGGGAAATAAAGTCAACAGTATATCTTTTTTGGTTTTGTTTTGTTTCAGTGGTTGGAAATGATGGATTTTATATAATACTGAAAGGTTCAGCTCGACCTCAAACAAAGTCATATAAAGATCTGATTGATGAAAATGAGTCAACATCCTCTTTCATACCTCAGAGTTTCCAAGGATTTGTTTCCAACGAAGGCTTCAAAAACATACTTGCTGAGATGCACACACCTTCATGTGATCCAATGGTAAGAAATGAATATTTCCTTTTTCCATAAGCAACCAAAGTATCATTATTGTAAAATTTGATCTCTGATATGTAAATCTAGATATCTTGAGTGAGTTCTTAGGTATTAAATATAAAAAATTTTTTAAAAATCTTTATATCTTTTAAAAATGAAAATTATCCTGGGGCACCGGGGTGGCTCAGTTGGTTGAGTGTCTGACTCTTGGTTTTGGCTCAGGTCACGATCCCAGGGTCATGGGATCTGGCTCAGCATGGAGCCTGCTTGAACTTCTCTCTCTCCCTTTGCCCACCACTCCCTGCCCTGCTTGTGCTCTCTCTACATATATCTAAAATTAAAAAAAAAAAAAAAAGAAAATTAAACTGTTAATATTGAACTTGAAATTTGTTTAAGAAATTTTAATGAGGGATGCCTTCAACAACATACCACCCACTGGCAGGGATTATATAGTATATTTGATAACCAGGACAACTAGGATGGCCAATGTGATTGGATCACTGAATGAGGAAGAGGGTAGTTTGAGATAAGGGAGGGGGAACAGGTAATTTGAGGAGAAGAATACAGAAGACAAATCATGAAAGGTCTTTTTAATTAAGTTAAGAATGTATGCTTATGCTATTTATCTTAAGAGCAACGCTAAGGTCAAGGTGATTCCATTACAAGGTCTTGCTTCAAGAAAATCTTGTGTTTATATGTATTATCAAGACTATCAGCTAGCCAAAAAATTAAAGTTCAGTATTTTTTGGATCTCTGGATACTCTCTGTGGGTATCAAATGTAGTTTGACTAGAATTGTAGCTTTAAAAAAAAGCCAGTTTTAGATTTATAATAGTCAAGATGTTCAGGATAGAAAAAACAAAACAAAACAAAACGAAGAAACCAATTAAAGCCAAATTATTCAGCACTACGGATTGAAGTCAGGAAAACCTAGGACATTCTCAGGTTCAAGAAGAATGAGTATGGATAAAACTATGAAAGAAAGATGAAGATAAAAAATGAGACAAGAATATAAAAGTATATTGTTGCTGATCACACAGGAACAGGTAATGTTTCTGATCTTTCCTTTTTTTTAATCTTTATTTATTTTTGGGAGGGGGTGGTGGGAAGGGACAGAGTGAGAGGGAGACACAGGATCCAAAACAGGTTCCAGGCTCTGAGCTGTCAACACAGAGCCTGATGTGGGGCTCGGACCCATGAACTGTGAGATCATAACCTGAGATGAAGTTGACATTTAACTGACTGAGTCACCCAGGTGCCCCTGATCTTTCTTGATAGAGATGAAAAAGAATACATTTGTCACTCAATGGCCACATACCAGGTACCTGATGCCATTTCATTATACTTGAGGGAGAAAATACCATACTTGACACAGTAGCTATAAGTAGAGCTACTTCTTGGTCCACTTTAATGTAGTCAACTCTACTCTTCCAGGACATATTTGTTTGTTCATTTGGTGAGGGCAAAACTCATGAATAAATGGGAATGTGATGGGACCACCACTTCTGAATTCTGCATTAGGTCTGTGAAAGTAGTACTAATCTGTCATTCTGCTTGGGATGAAGTGTGTTTTTCTCCAGTTTAGTTGAGTTGTCATTAAAAAGTAAAAATGGTGTGTTTTAAGGTGTATATCTCAAATGTAAATAAGGTAAAATTATCACCACAATCAAGCTAATTACCATATTCATCATCTCACATAGTTATATTTTTGTGGTGAGAGCACTTAATATCTACCCTCTTATCAAATTTCAGGTATACAGTACAGTATTGCTAACTTTAGTCCCCTGCCGTACATTATATCTCTAGGATTTACTCATCTTGCATAACTGAAACTGTGTAGTCTTTGAGCAATATGTCTTCATTTCCTCTACCCCGCAGTCCCTAATAACCAACATTTTATTCTTTGCTTTTATGAGTTTGACTATTTTATTTACTTTTTATTTTTTTAAATGTTTATTTTTGAATGTGGGAGAGAGAGAGAAAGAGAGAGAGAGAGAGACAGAACATGAGTGGGGGAGGAGCAGAGAGAGAGGGAAACACAGAATCCAAAGCAGGCTCCAGGCTGTGAGCTGTCACCACAGAGCCTAATGCAGGGCTCAAATTCATGAACAGTAAAATCATGACCTTAGCCAAAGTCAGATGCTTAACCTATTGAGCAACCCAGGTGACCAAGTTTGACTATTTTAGATTACACATGTAAGTGAGATCATAAAATATTTGTTTTTCTATGTCTGGTTTATTTCACTTAACACGGTGTCCTTCAGGTTCATCCATGTTGTAACAATTGACACTTTCTTTAGCCATTCATCCATGGATAGACATTAAATTGTTTCCATATCTTGGCTATTGTGAATAATGATGCAATGAACATGGGAATGCATATATTTCTTTGAGAGAGTGTCATTTCTTTAGTTGTCTACACAGAAATGAGATTAATGGATTGTATGGTAGTTCTATTTTAAACTTTTTGGGGAAACTCTATATTGTGTTCAGTAATGGTTGTACTAATTTACATTTCTATAGTATACAAAGATTCTCTCTCCTCCACATCTTTCCCAACACTTACCTTTGTCTTTTTGATGATAGCCATTCTAACAAGTGTGAAATGATAACTCATTGTGGTTTAAATTTGCATTTTCCTGAAAATTAGTGATATTGAACACTTTTTCCTATATCTGTTGGCCATTTATTCTTAACATATGAAATTTATTGTCAAATTGGTTTCCATACAACACCCAGTGCTCATCCCAAAAGATGCCCTCTTCAATGCCCATCACACACCCTCCCCCCCCACCCCCCCCATCAACCCTCAGTTTGTTCTCAGTTTTTTTTTTTTTTTTTTTTTTTCAACGTTTATTTATTTTTTTGGGACAGAGAGAGACAGAGCATGAATGGGGGAGGGGCAGAGAGAGAGAGAGACACAGAATCGGAAACAGGCTCCAGGCTCTGAGCCATCAGCCCAGAGCCTGACGCGGGGCTCGAACTCACGGACCGCAAGATCGTGACCTGGCTGAAGTCGGACGCTTAACCGACTGCGCCACCCAGGCGCCCCTGTTCTCAGTTTTTAAGAGTCTCTTATGCTTTGGCTCTCTCCCACTCTACCTCTTTTTTTTTCTTCCCCTCCCCCATGGATTTCTGTTAAGTTTCTCAGGATCCACATAAGAGTGAAAACATATGGTACCTATCTTTCTCTGTATGGCTTATTTCGCATAGCATCACACTCTCCAGTTCCATCCACGTTGCTACAAATGGCCATATATTCATTCTTTCTCATTGCCACATAGTACTCCATTGTGTATATAAACCACAATTTCTTTATCCATTCATCAGTTGATGGACATTTAGGCTTTTTACACAATTTGGCTATTGTTGAAAGTGCTGCTATAAACATTGGGGTACAAGTGCCCCTATGCATCAGTACTCCTGTATCCCTTGGGTAAATTCCTAACAGTGCTATTACTGGGTCATAGGGTAGATCTATTTTTAATTTTTTGAGGAACCTCCACACTGTTTTCCAGAGTAGCTACACCAGTTTGCATTCCCACCAACAGTGCAAGAGGGCTCCTGTTTCTCCACATCCTCGCCAGCATCTATAGTCTCCTGATTTGTTCATTCTGGCCACTCTGACTGGTGTGAGGTGATATCTGAGTGTGGTTTTGATTTGTATTTCCCTGATGAGGAGCGACGTTGAGCATCTATTCATGTGCCTGTTGGCCATCTAGATGTCTTCTTTAGAGAAGTGTCTATTCATGTTTTCTGCCCATTTCTTCACTGGATTATTTGTTTTTCGGGTGTGGAGTTTGGTGAGCTCTTTATAGATTTTGGATACTAGCCCTTTGTTCAATATGTCATTTGCAAATATCTTTTCCCATTTCGTTGTTTGCCTTTTAGTTTTCTTGATTGTTTCCTTTGCTGTGCAGAAGCTTTTTTATCTTCATGAGGTCCCAAGAGTTCATTTTTGCTTTTAATTCCCTTGCCTTTAGGGATGTGTCCAGTAAGAAATTGCTGCAGCTAAGGTCAGAGAGGTCTTTTCCTGCTTTCTCCTCTAGTGTTTTGATGGTTTCCTGTCTCACATTCAGGTCCTTTATCCATTTTGAGTTTATTTTTGTGAATGGTGTAAGAAAGTGGTCTAGTTTCATTCTTCTGCATGTTGCTGTCCAGTTCTCCCAGCACCATTTGTTAAAGAGACTGTCTTTTTTCCATTGGATATTCTTTCCTGCTTTGTCAAAGATGAGTTGGCCATAAAGAGCTCACCAAACTCCACACCCGAAAAACAAATAACCCAGTGAAGAAATGGGCAGAAAACATGAATAGACACTTCTCTAAAGAAGACATCCAGATGGCCAACAGGCACATGAAAAGATGTTCAGCATCGCTCCTTATCAGGGAAATACAAATCAAAACCACACTCAGGTATCACCTCACGCCAGTCAGAGTGGCCAAAATGAACACATCAGGAGACTATAGATGCTGGAGAGGATGTGGAGAAACGGGAACCCTCTTGCACTGTTGGTGGGAATGCAAATTGGTGCAGCCGCTCTGGAAAGCAGTGTGGAGGTTCCTCAGAAAATTAAAAATAGACCTACCCTATGACCCAGCAATAGCACTGCTAGGAATTTATCCAAGGGATACAGGAGTACTGATGCATAGGGGCACTTGTACCCCAATGTTCATAGCAGCACTCTCAACAATAGCCAAATTATGGAAAGAGCCTAAACGTCCATCAACTGATGAATGGATAAAGAAATTGTGGTTTATATACACAATGGAATACTACGTGGCAATGAGAAAAAATGAAATATGGCCTTTTGTAGCAACGTGGATGGAACTGGAGAGTGTGATGCTAAGTGAAATAAGCCATACAGAGAAAGACAGATACCATATGGTTTCACTCTTATGTGGATCCTGAGAAACTTAACAGGAACCCATGGGGGAGGGGAAGGAAAAAAAAAAAAAAGAGGTTAGAGTGGGAGAGATCCAAAGCATAAGAGACTGTTAAAAACTGAGAACAAACTGAGGGTTGATGGGGGGTGGGAGGGAGGGGAGGGTGGGTGATGGGTATTGAGGAGGGCACCTTTTGGGATGAGCACTGGGTGTTGTATGGAAACCAATTTGTCAATAAATTTCATATATATAAAAAAAACAAAAACAAAAAAACAAAGATGAGTTGGCCATACGTTTGTGGGTCTAGTTCTGGGGTTTCTATTTTATTCCATTGGTCTGTGTGTCTGTTTTTGTGCCAATATCATGCTGTCTTGATGATTACAGCTTTGTAGTAGAGGCTAAAGTCTGGGATTGTGATGCCTCCTGCTTTGGTCTTCTTCAAAATTACTTTGGCTATTCGGGGCCTTTTGTGGTTCCATATGAATTTTAGGATTGCTTGTTCTAGCTTCAAGAAGAATGCTGGTGCAATTTTGATTGGGATTGTATTGAATGTGTAGATAGCTTTGGGTAGTATTAACATTTTGACAATATTTATTCTTCCAACCCATGAGCATGGAATGTTTTTCCATTTCTTTGTTTCTTCTTCAATTTCTTTCATTAGCTTTCTATAGTTTTCAGCATACAGATCTTTTACATCTTTGGTTAGATTTATCCCTAGGTATTTTATGCTTCTTGGTGCAATTGTGAATGGGATCCATTTCTTTATTTGTCTTTCTGTTGCTTCGTTGTTAGTGTATAAGAATGCAACTGATTTCTGTACATTGATTTTGTATCCTGCAACTTTGCTGAACTCATGTGTCAGTTCTAGCAGACTTTTGGTGGAGTCTATTGGATTTTCCATGTATAAAATCATGTCATCTGCAAAAAGTGAAAGCTTAACTTCATCTTTGCCAATATTGATGCATTTGATTTCCTTTTGTTGTCTGCTGATGCTAGAACTTCCAAAACTATGTTAAACAACAGCAGTGAGAGTGGACATCCCTGTCATGTTCCTGATCTCAGGGGGAAAGCTCTCAGTTTTTCCCCATTGAGGATGATGTTAGCTGTGGGCTTTTCATAAATGGCTTTTATGATGTTTAACTATGTTCCTTCTATCCCGACTATCTCGAGGGTTTTTATTAAGAAAGGATGCTGAATTTTGTCAAATGCTTTTTCTGCATCGACTGACAGGATCATATGGTTCTTATCTTTTCTTTCATTAATGTGATGTATCACGTTGATTGATTTGTGAATGTTGAACCAGCCCTGCATCCCAGGAATGAATCCCACTTGATCATGGTGAATAATTCTTTTTATATGCTGTTGAATTCGATTTGCTAGTATCTTATTGAGAATTTTTGCATCTATATTCATCAGGGATATTGGCCTGTAGTTCTCTTTTTTTACTGGGTCTCTGTCTGGTTTAGGAATCAAAGTAATACTGGCTTCATAGAATGAATCTGGAATTTTTCCTTCCCTTTCTATTTTTTGGAATAGCTTGAGAAGGATAGGTATCATCTCTGCTTTAAACGTCTGGTAGAACTCCCCTGAGAAGCCATCTGGTCCTGGACTCTTATTTGTTGGGAGATTTTTGATGACTGATTCAATTTCTTCGCTGGTTATAGGTCTGTTCAAGCTTTCTATTTCCTCCTGATTGAGTTTTGGAAGTGTGTGGGTGTTTAGGAATTTGTCCATTTCTTCCAGGTTGTCCAGTTTTTTGGCATATAATTTTTCATAGTATTCCCTGATAATTGTTTGTATCTCTGAGGGATTGGTTGTAATAATTCCATTTTCATTCATGGTTTTATCTATTTGGATCATCTCCCTTTTCTTTTTGAGAAGCCTGGCTAGAGGTTTGTCAATCTTGTTTATTTTTTCAAAAAACCAACTCCTGGTTTCATTGATCTGCTCTACAGTTTTTTTAGATTCTATATTGTTTATTTCTGCTCTGATCTTTATTATTTCTCTTCTGCTGGGTTAAGGCTGTCTTTGCTGTTCTGTTTCTATTTCCTTTAGGTGTGCTGTTAGATTTTGTATTTGGGATTTTTCTTGTTTCTTGAGATAGGCCTGGATTGCAATGTATTTTCCTCTCAGGACTGCCTTCGCTGCGTCCCAAAGCATTTGGATTGTTGTATTTTCATTTTCATTTGTTTCCATATATTTTTTAATTTCTTCTCTAATTGCCTGGTTGACCCATTCATTCTTTAGTAGGGTGTTCTTTAATATCCATGCTTTTGGAGGTTTTCCAGACTTTTTCCTGTGGTTGATTTCAAGCTTCATTGCATTGTGGTCCGAAAGTATGCATGGAATGATCTCAATTCTTGTATACTTATGAAGGGCTGTTTTGTGACCCAGTATGTGATCTATCTTGGAGAACGTTTCATGTGCACTCGAGAAGAAAGTATACTCTGTTGCTTTGGGATGCAGAGTTCTAAATATGTCTGTCAAGTCCATCTGACCCAATGTATCATTCAGGGCCCTTGTTTCTTTATTGACCATGTGTCTAGATGATCTATTCATTGTTGTAAGTGGGGTATTAAAGTCCCCTGCAATTACCACATTCTTGTCAATAAGGTTGCTTATGTATGTGAGTAATTGTTTTATATATTTGGGGGCTCCCGTATTCGGCGCATAGAAGTTTATAATTGTTAGTTCTTCTTGATGGATAGACCCTGTAATTATTATATAATGCCCTTCTTTATCTCTTGTTACAGCCTTTAATTTAAAGTCTAGTTTGTCTGATAAGTATGGCTACTCCAGCTTTCTTTTGACTTCCAGTAGCATGATAAATAGTTCTCCATCCCCTCACTTTCAATCTGAAAGTGTCCTCAGGTCTAAAATGAGTCTCTTGTAGACATCAAATAGATGGGTCTTGTTTTTTTATCCATTTTGATACCCTATGTCTTTTGGTTGGCACATTTAGTCCATTTACATTCAGTGTTATTATAGAAAGATATGGGTGTAGAGTCATTGTGATGTCTGTAGGTTTCATGCTTGTAGCAATGTCTGGTAGTTCGTCTCACAGGATCCCCCTTAGGATCTCTTGTAGGGCTGGTTTAGTGGTGATGAATTTCTTTAGTTTTTGTTTGTTTGGGAAGACCTTTATCTCTCCTTCTATTCTATATGACAGATTTGCTGGATAAATGATTCTCAGCTGCATATTTTTTCTGTTCATCACATTGAAGATTTCCTGCCATTGCTTTCTGGCCTGCCAAGTTTCAGTAGAGAGATCCGTCATGATTCTTATAGGTCTCCCTTTATATGCTAGAGCACGTTTATCCCAAGCTGCTTTCAGAATTTTCTCTGTATCCTTGTATTTTGCCAGTTTCACTATGATATATCATGCAGAAGATTGATTCAAGTTACATCTGAAGGGAGTTCTCTGTGCCTCTTGGATTTCAATGCCTATTTCCTTCCCTAGATCAGGAAGTTCTCAGCTATTATTTCTTCAAGTACACCTTCAGCACCTTTTCCTCTCTCTTCCTCCTCTGGAATACCAATTATGCATAGATTATTTCTCTTTAGTGCATCACTTAGTTCTCTAATTTTCCCCTCATACTCCTGGATTTTTTTTCTATTTTTCTCAGCTTCTTCTTTTTCCATAATTTTATCTTCTAGTTCACCTATTCTCTCCTCTGCCTCTTCAACCTGAGCTGTGGTCGTCTCCATTTTATTTTGCAGCTCATTAATAGCATTTTTTAGCTCCTCCTGGCTGTTCCTTAGTCCCTTGATCTCTGTAGCAATAGATTCTCTGCTGTCCTTTATACTCTTTTCAAGCCCAGTGATTAATTTTATGACTATTATTCTAAATTCACATTCTATTATATTGTTTAAATCATTTTGGATCAGTTCATTAGCTGTCGTTATTTCCTGGAGGTTTTTTTGAGGGGAATTCTTCCCTTTCGTCATTTTGGATAGTCCCTGGAGTGGTGCAGAACTGCGGGGCACTTCCCCTGTGCTGTCTTGAATAACTTGTGTTGGTGGGCGGAGCCACAGTCAGACCTGATGTCTGCCCCCAGCCCACCGTTGGGGCCACAGTCAGACTGGTGTGTACCTTCTCTTCCCCTCTCCTAGGGCCAGGATTCACTGTGGTGTGACATGGCCCGTCTGGGCTACTTGCACACTGCCAGGCTTGTGGTGCTGGAGATCTGGCATATTAGCTGGGGTGGGTAGGAAAGTTGCACAGGGGCTGGAGGGGCAGGCTCAGCTCAGTTTTCCTTCGGTGATCTGCTTCAGGAGGCGCCCTGTGGCACAGGGAGGGAGTCAGACCCGCTGGAGGGATGGATCCGCAGAAGCACAGCGTTGGGTGTTTTCGCAGTGCAAGCAAGTTCCCTGGCAGGAACTGGTTCCCTTTGGGATTTTGGCTGGGGGATGGGTGAGGGAGATGGCTCTGGTGAGCGCCTTTGTTCCCCGCCAGGCTGAGCTCTGTCATCTGTCCAGGGTTCAACAACTCTCCCTCCCATTGTCCTCCAGGCCTCCCGCTCTCCGAGCAGATCTGTTAACTTATAGTCTTCCAGATGTTAAGTCCCGCTTGCTGTCAGAACACACTCTGCCTGGCCCCTCCATTTTTGCAAGCCAGACTCGGGGGCTCTGCTTTGCCAGCAGGCTACCCCTCTACCCCAGCTCCCTCCCACCAGTCCGTGTAGCACACACTGCCTCTCTGCCCTTCCTACCCTCTTCCATGGACCTCTCATCTATGCTTGGGTCTGGAGAATCCATTCTGCTAGCCTTCTGGCGATTTTCTGGGTTATTTAGGCAGGTGTGGGTGGAATCTAAGTGATCCGCAGGATGCAGTGAGCCCAGCATCTTCCTACGCCATCATCTTCCTCTGTTGGCCATTTATATGTCTTCTTTTGAGAGATGTTATTTAGGTTATTTTCTCATGTTTTAGTTATGTGTTTCTTTCCTATTGAGTTGTGTTTCTTATATATTTTTGGGTATATATTAACCTTATCCAGATATGTGGTTTGTGAATATTTTCTCCTATTCTGTAGGCTGCCTTTGACTCTGTTGATTGTTTCTTTTGCAGAAGCTTTTTAGTTTCATGCAGTCTCAATATTCTATTTTTGCTCTTGCTACCTCTGCTTTGGTGTCATGTCCAAAAAATCATTTCCCAGAGCAATGTCAAGAAGCTGTTCTGTTTTCATCCAAGAGTTTTATGCTTTCAGGTCTTGTGTTTAAGACTTTAACCCATTTTGAGTTGGTTTTTGTATATGGTGTGAGAGAACAGTCCACGATTTTTGTTTGTAGATGGATATCTTGTTTTTCTAACATCATTTATTGATGTGACCATCCTTTACTTATTGTATGTTCTTGGTACTCTTATGGAAGATCAGTAACTGTAATGAATGGATTTATTTCTGGGTTTTTTATTCTGTTCCATTGGTCTATCTCTGCTTTTATGCCAGTAGCATACTGTTTTGATTACTGTAGCTTTTTAATATAGTTTGAAATCAAGAAGTGTAATGCCTTTGTTCTTTGAATTTGCCCTTTAAATTTTCACATACAAGGGGACCTGAATGGCTCAGTCGGTTAAGCGACTGACTTCAGCTCAGGTCATGATCTCACAGCCTGGGTTCCAGCCCTGCGTCAGGCTCTGTGGGTTCCAGCCCTGCGTCAGGCTCTGTGCTGACAGCTCAGAGTCTGGAGCCTGTTTCAGATTCTGTGTCTCCCCCCTCTCTGACCCTCCCTTGCTCACACTCTGTCTCTCTGTCTCAAAAATAAACATTAAATTTTTTTTAATTAAAAAAAATTCACATACAAATAATAACCTACAGTATTTGTCTTTGTCTGATTTATCTCACTTAGCGTAATGCCCTGCAGGTCCATCCATGTTGTCACCAATGACAATATTTCCTTCTTTCTCATGGCTGAATAATATTCTATTGCATATATAACAGATCTTCTTTCCTTCATCCACTGACAAACACTTAGGTTGTCTCCATACCTTGAGTATTGTGAGTAATGCTATAATAAACATGGAAATGCAGATATCTCTTCAATATCTTGTTTTCATTTTTTTTGGATATATACCCAGTTGTGGTATTACTGGATTATATGGAAGTTCTATTTTTAATTGTTTTGAGGAAATTCCATGCCATTTTCCATGTGGGCTGAACCAATTTACATTACCACCAGCATTGTATAAGGATTTCTTTTTCTCCACATCCTCACTAGCATGTTATTTCTTGTCTTCTTGAGGATAGCCATTCTGTTATAATGTGTGAAGCGATTTGCCATTGTGGTTTTGATTTGCATTTCCCTGATGATTAGTGATGTTGAGTATCTTTTCATGTACTTATTGGCCATTTGGCTGTCTTCTTTGGAAAAATGTCTGCTTAGTTCTTCTGCCCATTTTCAAATCAGATTGTGTTTTGTTGTTGTTGTTACTGAGTTGCTAGAGTTTCATATATATATATATATATATATATATATATATATATATATATATATGATACATTTGGATATAACCACTTATTTGTTATATGGTTTGCAAATATTTTCTTTTTTTAATATGTGTTGTTTTTCATTTTGTTGACAGTTTCTTTTGCTGTGCAGAAAGTTAGTTTTGATATAGTCCCACTTACTGATTTTTGCTTTTGTTGCATTTGCTTTTGGTATTATATCCAAGAAAATGATTGTCAAGATCAATATCAAGGAGCTTCTTCCCTAAGTTTTCTTCTAGGAGTTTTAAGGTGTCAGATCCTATGTTTGAGTCTTTAATTTATTTCAAGTTAATTTTTGTGAATGATAAAAGATAGGGTCCAATTTTGTTATTTTTGCATGTGTTTTCCCAACCCTACTTGTTGAAAGGACTATTGTTTCCCCCACTGAATATTCTTAGTGCCCTTTTAAAATATTAGTTGACTGTATATGTGGGGTTTATTTCTGAGCTCTCTATTCTGTTCCATTGGTCTCTGTCTATTTTTCAGCCAGTATCATACCATTTTAATTACTATAACTTTGTAGTATGGTTTGAAATCAGGAAGTGTGATGCCTCCAGCTTTCTTCTTTCCCAGGATTGCTTTCGCTATTTGGGGTCTTTTGTGGTGTCACACAAATTTTAGGATTGTTTTATTTCTGTGAAAAATGCCATTGGAATTTTGATAGAGATGACATTGAATCTGTAGATTGCTTTAAGGAGGATGGAGATTTTAACAATATTTATTCTTCTAATCCATGAGCATGGAATATTTTTCCATTTATTTGTGTCTTCTTAAATTTTTCATTAATGTCTTATAGTTTTCAGTATACAGGTCTTTTACCTCCTTGGTTAAATTTATTCCTCGGTATTTTATTCTTTTTGATGCAATTGTAAATTGGATTGTTTTCTTAATTTCTCTTTCATTATTAGTTGTATAGTTCATTATTAATGTATAGAAATGTAACATATTTCTGTATATTGATTTATTATTCTGCAAACTTTACTGAATTCATTTATTATTTTCACAGTTTTTGGTGGAGTTTTAGGATTTTCGGTACATAACGCCATGTCATCTGCAAATCATGAAAATTTTGCTACTTCCCAGTTTGGATACCTTTATTTTTTTTCTCTTGCCTAATTGCTCTTGCTAGGAATTCCAGTACTGTGTCAAGTAATAGCAGTGAGAGTGACACCCTTGTGTTGTTCCTGATCTTAAGGAAAAGCTTTTAACCTTTTATCACTGATATGATGTGATGTTATCTGTGGGTTAGTTGTATATGGCCTTTATTATGTTGAGTCATGTTCCTTCTATACACAATTTGTTGAGGGTTTTTATCATGAATTTATCATGTATTTTCTCAGATGCTTTTTTATATCTATTGAGTTGATCATATGGTTTTTATATTTCATTCTATCATTCTATTAATATGTTACATCACATTTATTGATTTGTATATTTTAAAGCATACACATAAATCCCCGTTGCTCATGCTGTATAATCTTTTAACTGTGTTGTGAATTTGCTTTGGTAGTATGGAGATTTTAACTATAACATTTATATCATATAATATATATTATTTATTATATATTATATTATATAATATATAATAACTATAATCTTTTTTTGTTCTCATGAGCACAAGATGTTTCCATTTATATGTGTGCTCTTTAATTTCCTTCATCAGTGTTGTATAATTTTTAGTGTATATGTCTTTTACCTCTTCAGTTAAGTTTATTCCTAAGTATTTTATTCTTTTTGTTCTTGGAAATTCTTTGAGGATTGTTTTCTCAATTTCCTTTTTGTAGTTTTTTCCTTGTACTTTTCTTTGTAGTTTTTTCCTTTTTTAAGAAAAGCCTCTGATTTTTATGCTGATTTGGTACTCGGCAACTTTACTGAACTCATTTATTATTTCTAACAGTTTTTGGTGGAATTTTGGAGTTTTGTACATATAAGATTATGCCATGTGCAAACAGAGATAATTTCTCCTTCTTCTTTCTGATTTGGATGTGTTTCCTTCCTTCCTTCCTTCCTTCCTTCCTTCCTTCCTTCCTTCCTTTTTCTTTCTTTTTCTCTCTCTTTCTCTTTCTTTCTTTCTTTCATTTCTTTTCTTTCTTCTTTCTTTCTTTCTTTCTTTCTTTCTTTCTTTCTTTCTTTTCTTCTTTCTTCCTTTCTTTTATTTTCTTTCTTTCTTCCCCCCTCTTTCTTTCTTCTATTCTGCTTCTCCATCTCCTCTGCCTCCTCCTTTCTCCTTACCCTTCTCCTGTTCCTTCTCCTTATTCTTCTTTTCCTCTGTCTAATGTCTCTGTCTAGGAATTCAGTACTATGTTGAAAGGAAGTGGCAATAGTGGGTATTCAAGCCTTGGACTGGATCTTAAAAAGAAAATGTTTCACTTTTTCCTTCGATGATTGCAATGTTAGCTATTGGCATTTTGTACATGGCCTTTATTTTGTTGAGGTACATTTCTTCTATATCTAGTTTTGATTTTATATATTTAAAACATCTTTTTTTCTTAGACTATGAGTTTGTCAATATTATCTTTAAAAAAAGCATTAGTTTTATGGATTTTTAAGTGGTTTTCCTATCCTCTATTTGGCTTATTTCTGCTCTAATGTTTATTATTTCCTGCTTTCTGCTAACTGGCTCAGTTTGTTCTTCTTTTTCTAGTTCCTTAAGCTATAAGGTTAGTTTATTTGAATTATTTTTTATATAAACATTTATCACTATAAATACTCCTTTTAGGACTTCTTTTGCTGTATCCCAAAAATTTGGTATTGGTGCTTTCTTTTTCTTTGTTTTGAGATTTTTCTTTAATTGCCTTTTGATTTCTTCTTTGACCCTGTGGTTCATGAAGAGTGTATTGTTTAGTTTCTACATATTTGTACATTTTCCCCTTTTCTTATAGTTATTAATTTCTAGTTTCATTTCATTGTTGTTGAAAAATATGCTTGTGATGATTTTGGTCTTAAATTTATTAAGACGTTTTGTGACCTAACGTGTGATCTATCCTGAAAAATATTCCTTGTGCATTTGAGAAGACTATATAGTCTTCTGCTGTTGGGTGGAAAGTTCTGTATGTCTGTTAGGTCCATTTGGTCTATAGTGTTGTTCAAGTCAGTTATTTCTTTGTTTATTTGCTCTGTAGTTGAGAGCATCCAGTTTTGAATGAGGTCTATTGAAGTCTATTATTATGCATGTCCTTAAATCTAAAGTAAGTTTCTCACAGTGTATTGCTGGTTCTTGTTTTATTTTTATCTATTTAACCACTCTTTTTTTAATTAGGGAATTTGATCCATTTACATTTAAAATGATTAATGGTAAGTGAGAATTTACTATTGTCATTTAGTTAATTGTTTTCTTTCTTTTTAGTAGTTGTTTTCCTCCTTTGTCATCCTTTATTTGATTTTTTTGGTAGTAATTTGCTTTGATTCTTTTCTCTTTATCTTTTGTGTATCACTAAATATCTTGCAGTTAGATTTCTTTAAGTTGATAACAATTACAATCACATACAAAATTTCTACACTTTTACACTCCCCCCACTTTGTGTACTTATAGTCAGAGTTTACTTATTTTTATATTGTGTATCCATTAATAACTTTTTGTGGTTATAGCTATGCTTAATATTTTTGTACTGAACTTTTAGATTAGTATTTGAAGAAATTTATGTACCACCATTACAGTGTTGCATTATTCTTTATTTGACTGTGTATTTACCTTTACCAGTAGGGGTTATGCCTTTTTAAAATTTTTTTACAGTTTATTTTTTATTTATTTTGAGAGAAAGAGAAGGAGAGAGATAAAGACAGAGTAAGAGAGAGAGTGAGAGCTGGGGAGGGTCAGAGAGAGAAGGAGAGAGAGAATCCCAAGCAGGCTGTGCTGTCAGTGCAGAGCCTGATATGGGGATCAAACTTAGCACCTGTGAGATCATGACCTGAGCCAAAATCAAGAGTTGGAACTTAACTGACTGAGCCACCCAGGCACCTCAAGAATTATGCTCTCAAGTCCTTACACATTGCTGTTTAGCATGTGTTTACTTCAATTTGAAGAAATCTCTTTAGCAGTTCTTCTAAGACCTGTCTTCTAAGACTGATGAACTCCCTCAGTTTTTATTGTCTGAGAAAGCCTTTGATTTTTAAAGGATAGTTTTGACAGATACAGTCACTGGCAGTTTTTTTTTCTTTTAGTACCTTAAGTATCTCATTCCACTCTCTCCTGGCCTGCAAGGTTTCTACTGAGAAATGCATTGATAATCTTTAGTGTGACAAATTGCTTTTCTCTTACTGCTTTCAAAACTATCTTTGTCTTTGACTTGAAATTTGATTAAATATGTCTTGATGGAGACCTATGTATATGCAACCTACTTGGGTTCTTTGGGCTTCTTGAACTTGATGTCTATTTCCTTCTCCATGCTTAGGAAGTTTTGGGTAATTATTTCTTTAAGTAGGCTTTCTGTCCCTTTCTGTCTCTGTCTCCTCAGATTAGGGTGTGTATGTGGTAATGGCTTTGGATCCAAGGTGTCCACATGCCAATACTCAGGGGCTGTGGTGATTTTGGCCCTGGACCTCTGGGGCTCCAATTCCAGCATAGCTCAACAGTGTGGACTCTGTTGTCTCCAGCAGCTGAGTCCACATTGGCAAATATTGTGGAGGTCCTCTGTGGTGATGGCTGCTGAGGTCACCTGCTCTTCTTTACTCCCACCAGAGAACTCACAATGGAGAGGATTCATTTTGGCACTGAACTATGCTGGCCTGGGGAATGAGGTGACATAGGTAGAATGTTATCTTGCTTTTTCTATATGGCCATTTTGATTTTTGTGGTGCATCGGTGGCATGTTGCAGCTTCTTAATTATATTCCAGAACCCTCTCACAGCTATTTTCATTGGTGGATAATTGCTAAATTGTGTTTTTTTTTGTGAGGCAACCAGGACAGGGTGGGACATCTAAGTCTGCTATTTTGATGATGTCTGTGATATTTTTTTGATTTACTATCTTAGCTAAAGTTGAATGGGGTATGGAGAGAATAATTTCAGAGGCTTCCACTTGATCTTCCTTAATAATAGTGCTTACCAGAAAGGCCAAGAAACCAATCTAAGGGCTCTACTAAGTCTCCTTTCAAATTGTACATTTCAGGCCCATGGAAATTACTATGAGGTAAGTCTTTGGACCCCATGGAGCCACTGTACCAGACCTGGGTAAAAACTCCATTTTTAAATGCATTCTCCATATTTTCTCATGTAACAGATTGTCATTGTGACACTTAATGTACTCAGATTTTAAAGTCATTAGCCCAAGTTTCAGGGTCCAACACAATACTTGCTAGGCTGTGAATGCAACCTTATCTTGAGCTAGCTATCCTTATAATTAATGCCAGGCCCAGAACTCAGCTTTTTCTGTCTTCCAACTATATAAGAGGATATTTCATTTATATGCTGTCATGGAGGCCTTGGATTGCATACTTCACCTTAAACTGATGATTGATTTTCTTCACCCTTCTTTGCCTTTCTCCAGTGTATGGATATCCCCAAGCAACAGTCATTCTATTCTGTGGCTGTTATAATTACTCATCCCTGAACCTCTCAAAGGTCTGAGATATAGTAACTTCCAGTCATTCTCTTCTGCCAATACCCCATTCCTGTTCAACATCATTAAAAGTTTTATCAGTTGTACTACTCCAGTATGCCAGGGACTATCAGTACTACATGATGGATTTTTATTGCAAACTTGCTGACAGGCAGTATGCTGCTCTAAGGTCCTTTTTTTTTTCCTACTTCTGATAAAATATTTTGAAAAAAAAAAGGATAAAAGTAAAGGACAATTTTTTAACTACTAGCAACTCTAAGCCTTTTAAGTCTGCTGAAGAACAAGTATGTGATTATTGACTAACATCTATTTCAGATTACTAAAAATGTAAATTATCCTTGCTGACACTGTGCCTTATAAGAAAATGTGAGTTTTAAGACATGTTGTTCTTTGCCTAGTTTTAGAAACTTAAATTTTTGTTTATTTATTTAATGGGGACTTAACAAATAAAAATATGATTTTTGAAGATTTGTGCTAGGGAGAGTTTTTGTGGTTTTTCACAAATAAAGGATTATTTTTTTTCCTCCATCTATTTGGCTTCTTTTTTATTGTATTGTATCAGAGAAACAAATTACAAAAAAGAAAAAAAAATAATATCTTTACTCTTTAATTTAAACTTCTGACAGTTTTGAGGCACCTGGGTGGCTCAGTTGATTCAACATCTCTTGATTTCAGCTCGGGTCATGATCTCACAGTGGTTTGTGAGATCTAGCCCCATGTCAGGCTCTTCATTGACAGTACAGAGCCTTCTTGGAATTCTCTGTCTCCCTCTCTCTCTGCCCTTCTCTCCCCCACCCCTGCTCTCTCTCAAGCTAAGTAAATAAATTAAAATCATTAAAAAAAAAAAACCTTCTGGGGCACCTGGGTGGCTCAGTCAGTTGAACGTCTTACTTGGCTCACTTCATGATCTCCCAGTCCATGAGTTCAAGCCCTGCATCGGCTCTATGCTGACAATTCAGAACCTAGAGCCTGCTTCAGATTCTGTGCCTCCCTCTCTCTCTGTCCCTCCCCCACTCATGCTCTGACTCTCTCTGTCAAAAATAAATAAACATTAAAAAAAATAAAAAAATAAACTTTTAACAGTTTTATAAACAAGTGGGCATTATCTGAGTATAATGAACATAGGTGAAAAAAACAATCTAAGGATCAAATTCATTTTTCATGAGACACAAACATCTGTTGTACTTCTTCCCTGCTATCTATGTACACTGGACTAAAAAAAATTAGTGTGATACAAATATACAGCAGGAATTTTTATTTTTTCTTAACATTGATTTGTACATTAAAAGCAAAAGCTTTTCTATTATAGTGTTTTATATAAGGAGAGGAATGAACAAAATTATATATTCCTTTTGAGATCACCAACTTAATGATTCTGAGTAGTTTTAAATTTTTTAATTCATTTTATCTTTTCTAATTAACCTCACAGTTTTTCAAAGAACAATCATAAGAACAATCAAAGAACAATCATAAATTAAATTTATTTGGAATCATCTCAGTATGGTATGGTATATGGTAAAACACACTCACACACACACACACACACAGTCACATGTGCTATCATAACAATATTTTATATTTTATATACTCTTGTATCTAATAAATGAATACATATTTCGCTATATTTTTATTAAAATGTACTTTTGATAAGATAACATTTAGCACCATTTTAAACACAAATATTTAAGTTGAAGATCTTCAGTAATTATTAAAAGAAATTTTCAGTTTATAAATAGAACTTTTCTTTTAAAAATAAGCATTTGAAGGATGCCTGGGTAGCTCAGTTGGTTGAGCATGCTATTTTGGCTCAGGTCATGATCTCATGGTTCATGAGTTTGAGCCCTTCATCAGGCTCGCTGCTGTCATTGCAGAGCCCACTTCAGATCCTCTGTCCCTCTCCCTTCCACTCTGCTGCTCATACTTTCTTTCAAAAATAAATATTAAAAAAAATTAAAAAGATAAAAATTTGAAACCACATGAAAAAAAAAACTTTGCTAAAAAACCTGTATTGAATGAGTTGGACACAGTAGAGTGAAATTATAAAATACCTTTATTTCTTTTTCATACCAAAGTTATTTATTTATTTATTTATTATTATTTTTAATGTTTATTTATTTTTGAGACAGAGAGAGACAGAGCATGAATGGGGGAGGGTCAGAGAGAGGGAGACACAGAATCTGAAACAGGCTCCAGGCTCTGAGCTGTCAGCACAGAGCCTGACGCGGGGCTCGAACTCAGGACCGCGAGATCATGACCTGAGCCAAAGTCGGCTGCTTAACCAACTGAGCCACCCAGGCGCCCCCCAAACTTTTTAAATAAGCTGTGTAGCATTATTCTTCCTTGCTCTCTGGATTAAATCTCAGTGAAATCCTAGGTATTAACAAATAGCCTCATTTTTTTAGATATTAAAATTTCTATCCCTGTCTTTGTATCAGAATTTCGAACTGTCGTGCTTGACAGCACAGTGTATGCCTTCTTGTGCCATAATTCTGCTGCAAAGAAAGGGGTTATTCCCTTTTTCTTACTATGTACTCTATTCAATTTACTAGCTCCTTTTTTCTGGCTCCTCTCAGCCAGGATCAAGAAGGAAGGGAGGGTGTTTTTAGAGGTAAAATTCTATGGTTATCTTTTGTGATTTGATGTCTAAATGCATGCAGTCTTTTATATATTCTTTTTCCTGTAACTTCCTGAAAGGGTGCTGTCTCCTGTATGGGAATTATTTAATACTACACCCTTCATGGTTTCAAGCAGTGGAAGACCACCAGTCTTTCTTCTGGGTCAGTTCATGTTTTCTGTTAGTTTTCCAGGTTGATTCCTTTTTCTGGACAGTTCCACACTGGTTTCCTTTGGTGAGCCTACTTGGATGATGGGAGAGGCAGAGTCACACATTTACCCTTTCAAATTCCTGTTTCCTCACTTTGAGTCGCAGGGGGAAATGGAGAGGGCAGAAGGGAGAAGACTGTGTGATTGTGACAAACTCGCACTGAACAAACTTTGTCATCAGTTCCCTGATTTCAGCTTATAATCTCTTGGGGTGGAAAATGAACTAAAGTTCCCAAAACTGATTTTATAATCTCTAATTCTCTGTGCAAGTTCTGCAAACTTTAATCCCTATAACTGAAGCAGCAGGGAAAAGTCACTCACAAAAACCAAGCACTCTGATACTAAAAATATCTATCAACTAGCCTTTATATAAGTAATTTTATTTTGTACAATTTAAGTTTAAATAAATATAAGTATAACATCTTGGGATAATTGGAAAAAATGCATTTAATATTCCATGTGTCATTGGTATACAAACAACATCCCATTTTATTTATACACGTGTATATACATATATATAATAAAATACATATGTAATAAAATTTGTGTATACCCACAACACATAGATTACATGCAAATTTTCCAATTATTATATAGTTATACATTATGTAATCATATGCATCTTATTACATTTATATTATATATTATATAATTATAGATATCACATTACATATATATAATAGGATGTGTGTATACACATTAGAATACACATAATCCATAGAATGTAACAATACATTTTTATTTGCTTATTTCCGCAGAAATTTTACATATAATTTAATTTTTTTCTTTAAACCCACTGCAATTTGGCTAAAGTAGCTCTTTACCGTGTGTTTTGCTATATGAAAAATCAGTTTAAACAAGCTAGTTTTTAAAAGGAAAGTTTTTTTTCTTTTCCTGATGCTACAGATCCACAGTTAAATTGGTTAGTTTTATTAAGTACTTATTATATAAAAATGTATTTGTGTTAACTCCTGTGGTGGGTTTATGATACAATCTTGAAATGACTACAGATGTAGATTTTGAAGTTGTCTATAAAGATATGTGATATTCAAACCACAAAAATAAATACTCTGATAAAAGCAGTATTAAAAAGAAAGAGTTGAATTCAAGGAGCAAATTTGATTAATTCCACACTTGGAAAGATGGACTAGAGCCCGGCAAAGAATCAAAACTAGAACTGTGACAGAATCCTAGACGCCAGGGGAGAAGAAAATGTCCTAAAAGGTAAAATGATTAAATGGTCATTGACGGACATTTTGAGGCCCTTTCTTTTACATTGAGAGCTTTGCTTGGAACCCTCTTGCTTGGCTGTGTCTTGTGACCCATTGTGAGCATTTGTTAGGTGACTTGATAGCATCTTAGTTGGGAGAAAATAAGTTTCCCTTGAATATATATAATTATTAAAAAGTTCAAACCTTTAACCTGAGATATTTTTGTGCTTTTCTTTAGCAAGTTAGTTCGTTAAATCTAAAAATAAAGCACAACTGATTTAACTAATTGCACATTATTCGTCAGCAGGTTGGATGCTTTGTTGCCGTAATAATTCTTGCAAAATTAGTATTTCTCAATTATAAAAATTATAAATAATAAAATATTCTTTTCTCATTCTCCTAATATGGTTAAAATTGAGATAATTATATGCTATTCATGCCTGTTACAGATCTGGCCCTTTGTTTTAGATTTTGGTAAACATTTCTCCTAGCGAGCATACCAATCAACACACACACACACACACACACACACACACACACACACACTATTATTTGACAACATTGTGATGGAGCCAAAGATTACTGAAATAAAACATAAGGAATTTTCCTTATTCTTAATAGGGTAACAAAACTGACTCTTATAAGAACAGGAAAAATAGTATATGTTAGGTGGAAACTCGTTCTGACAAATACTATGGTATTTGGAGGAAGAACAAGTTCATTGTGGATTAGAGTGGCCAGAAGCATATCATGGAGTTAAGAAGCTTGAGTTATGTCTGTAAGGAGAAATGATTTCTAGATCAATGAAGAAAAGCACTATCCCTTTATTTTATAGAAATCCATAGAATAGAGCATATATTGAAGGAGCTGCCAGAGACATCTGTGCCTTCTGTACATTGTGTGGCCTTATGCAATGACTGTAATAACACCACCTTATGAATATAAGTGTTGGAGTCAAACAACACTTTATAGCTGTGGAAACATGGACAACTTACTAAGACTCTTAACTTCAGGTTCCTTATCTGTAAAAACTGATCTAGTAATAATACTCACTTCATAGATCATTGTATTAAATAAGAATATATAAAGCACTGAGAAAAATGTCTAGCATATTATAAGTCACTTGTAAAATAAAATTTAAATACTTTGCATGTGTTTCAAGGCCCTTCATGAATGAATTCAGCTGTCCAGTGCACCCATATTCAGCATATTCAGCATATTCAGTCACTTCTAAAATAAAATTTAAATACTTTGCATGTGTTTCAAGGCCCTTCATGAATGAATTCAGCTGTCCAGTGCACCCATATTTCTTTCTAACCACATGAAACTATTTGTAGATCACTGAAGATTTGTTGTCTCCATGACTCTACACGTCTTGTTTCCTATACCTGGAATGACATGCTCCTTTGGAGTTTCTTCAAAATCTCTCATGCATTCAAACTCATCAAGCTTTACTTTCTCTGACAAAACAGTCTCTCACTTTCCCTTGTGCCCTGATTTATTTTGTATATGCCCCTAGTTTTTGTCATATGACTTACTTTTTTATTTATTTCTGTTTATCTTCATTCTACTGTAAACTGAAGTTAATCTAACCTTTACACCTTCTGTCCATAAGTATAGTGACTGACATAGTTACATAGGTTATTTATTATTTTTTTTAATTAACAATAGTAATTATCTGGTCTTTATTGGAAAACACAGTTCTCTTCCGGGTTTTTCAACTTCTACAAGTCTTGCTGGGAATTCTAAGAACACAAGGCCCTGACTGCCCATTGGCTGGGTATTTTATTTTATTTTATTTTATTTTATTTATTATTATTATTATTATTATTATTATTATTATTTTAATTTACATCCAAGTTAGTTAGCATATAGTGCAACAATGATTTCAGTAGTAGATTCCTTAATGCCCCTTGTCCATTTAGTCTATCCCCCTCCCACAACCCCTCCAGTAAACCACAGTTTGTTTTCCATGTTTAAGAGTCTCTTTTGTTTTGTCCCCCTCCCTATTTTAATTTAATTCCCCTATATTAATTTTGCTTCTCTTCCCTTATGGTCATCAGTTCTGTGTCTTAAAGTCCTCATATGAGTGAAATCATATGATATGTGTCTTTCTCTGACTAATTTCATTTAGCATAATAACCTCTAGTTCCATCCACATAGTTGCAAATGGAAAGATTTCATTCTTTTTGATTGCCGGGTAATACTCCATTATATATATGTACCACATCTTCTTTATCCATCCATCCACCAATGGACATTTGGGCTCTTTCCATACTTTGGCTATTGTTGATAGTGCTGCTATAAACATGGGGGTGCATATGCCCCTTCAAAACAGCACACCTGTATCCCTTGGATAAATACCTAGTAGTGCAATTGCTCATAGGGTAGTTCTGTTTTTCGTTTTTGAGGAACCTCCATACTGTTTCCCAGAGTGGCTGCACCAGTTTGCATTCCCACCAGCAGTGCAAAAGAGACCCTCTTTCTCCACATCCTCACCAACATCTGCTGTTGACTGAGTTGTTAATGTTAGCCATTCTGACAGGTGTGAAGTGGTATCTCATTGTGGTTTTGATTTGTATTTTCCTGATGATGAGTGATTTTGAGCATTTTTTCATGTGTTGGTTGGCTATCTGGATGTCTTCTTTGGAGAAGTGTCTATTCATGTCTTTTGCCCATTTCTTCACTGGATTATTTGCTTTTTGGGTGTTGAGTTTGATAAGTTCTTTATAGATTTTGGATACTAACCCTTTATGTGATATGCCATTTGCAGATATCTTCTCCCACTCTGTTGGTTACCTTTTAGTTTTTCTGATTGTTTCCTTCTCTGTGAATAAGCTTTTTATATTGATGAGGTCCCAATAGTTCATTTTTGCTTTTGTTTCCTTTACCCCTAGAGACGTGTTGAGTAAGAAGTTACTGTGGCCAAAATCAAAGAGGTTTTTGCCTGCTTTCTCCTCTAGGATTTTGATAGCTCCCTGTCTTATGTTTAGGGCTTTCATCCATTTTGAGTTTATTTTTGTGTATGGTGTAAGAAAGTGATCCAGGTTCATTCTTCTGCATGTCGCTGTCCAGTTTTCCCAGCACCACTTGCTGAAGAGACTGTCTTTATTCCATTGGATATTCTTTCTTGCTTTGTCACAGATTAGTTGGCCATACATTTGTGGGTCCATTCCTGGGTTCTGTATTCTGTTCCATTGATCTGAGTGTCTGTTCTTGTGCCAGTACCATACTGTCTTGATGAGTACAGCTTTGTAATACAGCTTGAAGTCTGGAAAATGTAGGTTTCTAATTTGGCATTTTAGATCTAATATTTTGAGGTGCCAGTTATATATCCAAGAGGAAGGATATGTTGACAATTTGAAATATGAGTCTAGATTTTAAGAGTATCAGAATGTTGCATGTATCTAGTTAGTTGCTTACTAGCATTCAGTTATATGAATATACCACAACTTATTTATCCATTATTTTTGTTTATAGAAATCTGGGTTATTTCCAAAGCAATGAATGTCAGCAACAGGGTTCTTTTTTTTGTGATGAATGTTTTTATTTCTCTCGGATAAATACCAAGGAATGAAATTATTGGAGAAGACATAAATTTAACCTTTCATACAATTGCCATATAGTTGTCCCAAGAAATTATAACATTTAAAAGTATAGTTTTAGCGGAACCTGGGTGGCTCAGTCAGTTTAGCATCTGATTTTGGCTCATGTCATGATCTCACTCAGTTTGTGAGATTGAGCCCTGCACCAGGCTCTACGCTGACAGTGCAGAGCCTGCTTGGGATCCTCTCTCTTCCTCTCTCTCTCTCTGACCTTCCCTCACTTGCATTTATTTTCTCTCTCTCTCAAAATAAAAAAATAAACTTTTTTAAAAGTACAGGTTTAAAAATAATGTTGTTAGCTTTATATATAGTACATAATATTTTGTTGCTTATATTGCTAAATATTACTTGTAAAATATAATCTATGAATAGGCTTGATTATTTTGCTAGATGAGATTTGGAAGTAGAAAGTTAAGACTCCAATCATAAGCCTGATGATGATAATGATGATGAGAAATATGATTAATTGTAATAGCAGCTGTCATTTCATGAGTATCTACGATGTATATGCACTAAGTTAAGGCTAAATTAAGACATTTATAGAGTATTTAAGATAATCCTTATAGCAACCCTATAAGTATATTTTAAAATTTTATATTTCAGTAATGAAGACATTACCTGTCTCAGGTCACACAGATAGTAAATACTCAGAGTGAAGTGAAACCCCGGTTTGTCTCAGGTCACACAGATAGTAAATACTCAGAGTGAAGTGAAACCCCGGTTTGTCGATTTTCAACCCCAAATTGTTTTGAGTTACTTAACATATTTGTTTCAGTAGTAGAATTTAGTGATTCATCACTTATATACAACATCCAGTGCTCATCATAAGTGCCCTCCTGAAAACCCATGACCCATTCAAACCACCCAACCCAACCCACCTTTCCTGCAGTAAATATCAGTTTGTTCTCTATAGGTAAGAGTGTCTCTTAAGGTTTGTCTGTCTCTTTTTTTTAAACCTCATATTCATCTTTATCTGTTTGGTTTCTTAAATTCCACATGAGTGAAATCATATGATATTTGTCTTTCTCTGACTATATCGCTAGCTCCATCCACGTCATTGATCATGGCAAGATTTCATTCCTTTTTATGGATGATTAATATTCCATTATATATAATATTAATATGATATTAATATATATATTAATATATGTATCACAAGTTACTTATGCATTCATCAGTCAATGGACATGTGGGCTGTTTCCATAATTTGCTATTATTGATAATGCTGCTATAAACACCAGGGTGCATGTCACTTCAAATCAGTATTTTTGTATGCTTTGGGTAAATACCTAGTAGTGCAGATGCTGGATCATAGGGTTGGTTCTATTTGTAACTTTTTGAGGAACCTTCGTACTGTTTTCCAGAGTGGCTGCACCAGTTTGCATTCCCACTATTGGTTCCCTTTTCTCAACATCCTTGCCAACACCTGTTGTTTCCTATGTTGTTAATTTTAGCAATTCTGACAGGTGTGAGGTGTTATCTCACTGTCATTTTGATTTGTTATTCACTGATGATGAGTGAGTGATGTCAAGTGTCTTTTCATGTGTCTTTTAGCCATCAATGTCTTCTTTGGAAAAATGTCTACTCATGTCTTCCAATTTCTTAACTGGATTACTTGTTTTTTGTGTGTTGAGTTTGATAAGTATAGATTTTGGATACTAACTCTTTATCAGATATATCACTGCAAATAGCTTTTCCCATTCCAAAGGTTGCCTTTTAGTTTTGTGGATTGTTTCCTTTGCTGTGCAGATGCTTTTCATCTTGATGATGTCCCAATAGTTTGTTTTTGCTTTTGTTTCCCTTGCCTCAGGAGACATATCTAGGAAGAAGTTGCTGTGGCCAAGGTCAAAGAGTTTGCTGTATGTGTTCTCCTCTCAGATTTTGATGGTCTCCTGTTTCACATGTAGGTCTTTCATTCATTTTGAACTTATTTCTGTGTATGGTGTAAGAAAGTGGTCTAGTTTCATTCTTCTGCATGTCATTGTCCAGTTTTCACAACATCATTAGCTGAAGAGATGGTCTTTTTTCCATGAGATATTCTTCCTGTTTTGTTGAAGATGAGTTGACCACATAGTTATGGATCCATTTCTAGATTTTCTACTCATTCCATTAATCTATGTGTCTGTTTTTGTGCCAGTACCATACTGTCTTGATCACAACAGCTTTGTAATGTAACTTGAAATCTGGAATTGTGATACCTCCAGCTTTGCTTTGCTTTTTCAAGATTGCTTTGGCTATTTGGGGTCTTTAGTGGTTACGTACAAATTTGAGGATTATTTGTTCTAGTTCTGTGAAAAATTCTGGAGGTATTTTGATAGGGATTGTATTAAATGTGTAGATTGCATTAGATGGATGGTATTGACATTTTAACAATATTTTTTTCTTACAGTCCATGGGCATGGAATGTTTCTTCCATTTCTTTGTATCCTCTTCAATTTCTTTCTTCAGTGTTCTGTAGTTTTCAGAGTACAGATCTTTTATCTCTTTGCCTAGGTTTAGTTCTAGGTATCTTATGGTTTCTGGTGCAGTTATAAATTGCATCAACTCCTTGATTTCTCTTTGTGATGCTTCGTTATTGGTGAATAGAAATGCCACAGATTTCTGTACATTGATTTTGTATCCTGGGACCTTACTGAATTTGTCTTTCAGTTCTAGCCATTTTTTTGGTGGAATCTCCTGAGTTTTCTACATAGAGGATCATGTCATCTGTGAATAGTGAAAGTTTGACTTCTTCATTGCTGATATGGATGTTTTATTTCTTTTTTGTTGTCATATTGCTGAGGCTAGGACTTCCAGTACTATGTTAAATAACAGTGGTGAAAGTGTACATCCTTGCCTTGTTCCTAATCTTACAGTAAAAACTGTCAGTTTTTTCCTCAGTGAGGATGACATTGGCTGTGGGTCTTTTTGTATAGTGCCTTTCTGATGTTGAGGTATATTCCCTCTATCCATACATCTTTTAGTTTTTTTATATCAAAAATAGATATTGTACTTTGTCAAATGCTAATGTCAAATAGACATGTTTTCTGTGTCTATTGAGAATATCATAAGATTCTTATTCTTTCTTTTACTAATGTGGTATATTACATTGTTTGATTTGCAAATATTGGGCTACCCTTGCATCCCAGGAATAAATCACACTTGATCATGGTGACTGAATCTTTAGTACTTTTGGATTATATTTGCTAGTATTTTGTTGAGAATTTTTGCATCCCTATTCATCAGGGATATTGGCCTATAATTCATTTTTTAGTGGGGTCATTGGCTGGTTTTGGATTCAAGGTAATACTGGCCTCATAGAATAAGTTTGGAAGATTTTCTTCCATTTCTATTTTTTGGAACAGTTTGAGAAGAATAGGTATTAACTCTTTAAATGTTTGGTAGAATCCCCCTGGGAAGCCATTTGGCTCCAGACTATTTTTTGTTGGAAGATTTTTATTCTGATTCAATTTCTTTGCTGGTTATTGGTCTCTTCAAGTTTTCTATTTCTTACTGTTTCAGTTAGTTAGTTTATGTGTTTCTAGGAATTTATCCATTTCTTTCAGATTGTCCAATTTGTTGGCATCTAATTTTTCATCATCTCATATAATTGTATTTCTGTGGTGTTGGTTGTGATCTCATCTCCCATTCATGATTTTATTTATTTGGGATCTTTCTCTTTTCTTTTTGATAAGTCTGGCTAGTGGGTTATCATTTTAGTAATTCTTTCAAAGAACCAGGTCCTAGCTTCATTGATCTGTTCGGCTGTTTTTGTTTTTGTTGTTGTTGTTGTTTCTATATCATTTATTTCTGCTCTAGTCTTTATTATTTTCTTCTTTTCTTGGCTTTAGGCTTTATTTCTTGTTCTTTTTCTAGCTCCTTTTAAGTGTAAAGTTAGGTTGTTTATTTGAGATTTTTCTTGCTTCTCGATGTAGGACTGCATTGCTGTATCCTTCCCTCTAATGACTGCTTTTGCTTCATCCTATCAATTTTGGAATGTTGTATTTTCATTTTCATCCATTTCCATGTATTTTTTTAAATTTCTTCATTAATTTTCTGGTTGGCAAATTCATTCTTTAGTAGCATGTTCTTTAACCTCAATATATTTGTGGTCTTCCCAATTTTTCTTGTGGTTGACTTCAAGTTTCATAGTGTTGTGGTTGGAAAATATGCATGGTATGATCTCAGTCTTTTTGTACTTGTTGAGGGAGATTTGTGACCTAGTATGTGATCTATTCTGGAGAATGTCCAATGTACACTTGAAAAGACAGTGTATTCTGTTGCTTTAGGATAAAATGTTCTGAATACTCTATTAAGTCCATCTGGTCCAGTGTAGCATTCAAAGCCATTGTTTCCTTTTTGATTTCCTGCTTAGATAATCTGTCCATTGTTGTAAGTAGGGTGTTAAAGCTCTAAACTATTTGTGTATTACTTTTAATGAGTTCCTTTATGTTTTTTATTAGCTATTGTATATATTTGGATACTCTCAAGTTGGAGATACAAATGTTTACAATTGTTAAATCTTGTTGGATTGTCCCTTTATTATGATGTAGTACCTTTCTTCATCTCTTGTTGCAGTCTTTGGATTAAAATCTAGTTTCTTTGATATAGTTATTGCTAGTCCAGCTTTTTTTTATGTCCATTTGCATGATATATGTTTCTCCATCTCCTCACTTTCATTTCTTTTTGGTTAATTAGTTAGTTTGTTCTTCATTTATTTATTTATTTGGAGAGAAAGCATGAACAGGGAAGGGGCAGAGAGAAAGGGAGAGAGAGAATCCCAAGCAGGCTCTGCATTGTCAGTGCAGAGCCTGACATGGGGCTTGATCCCACGAACTGTGAGATCATGACCTGAGCCAAAACCAAGAATTGGACACTTAACTGACTCTCCCAGCCAGGTGCCCCTCCATCCCCTCACTGTCAATCTACAGGTGTCTTTAGGTCTAAAATGAGTCTCTTGTATCATATACATAGGTGTTGGGTTTTTATCCATTAGGTTTGATTGGAGAGTTTTTTCCATTTACATTCAGGGTGATTATTGATAGATATGAATTTAGTGCCATTGTATTACCTGTTAAGTCATTATTTCTAGAGATTTTCTCCTTTCCTTTCTAAAGTTTGTCATTTTTTGGTCTTTCTCTCCCATTCAAAGAGTTTCCTTTAATATTTCTTGCAGGGCTATTTGGTGGTCATGAACCTCTTTAGCTTTTGTTTGTTTGGGAAACTCTATCTCTCATTCTATTCTGAATGACAGACTTGCTGGATAGAATATTCTTGGCTGCATATTTTTCCCATTCAACATTGTAGATATATCATGCCACTTCCTTCTGGCTTGCCAAGTTTCTGTAGAAAGATCTACTGCTATCTGTATTTATCTTCCCTTGCAAGTTAGGTATTTTTTTGTCTTGCTTCTTTTAGGATTTTTTCTTTGTCTCTAGATTTTGCAAATTTAACTATAATATGGTTTGGTTTGGGCCTGCTTTTGTTGATTTTAATGGCAGTTCTCAGTGCCTCCTGGATTTGTATATCTGTTTCATTCCCCAGATTAGGAAATTTTTCAGCTATATTTCCTCAAATAAACCTTCTGCTTCTTTTTCCCTCTCTTCTTCTTCTGGGACTCCTATAATATGAATGTTATGTTATTAGGCTTTATGGAGTCACTGTGTTCCCTAAGTCTACTCTTGTGATCCATAATTTTTCTTACTCTCTTTTTTTCAGCTTTATCATTTAACCTAATTCTTTTTTTAATATTTATTTATTTTTGAGAGTGAAGGAAAGGCAGAGAGATAGGGAGACACAGAATCTGAAGCAAGCTCCAGTTTCTGAACCATCAGCACAGAGACTGATGCAGAGCTTGAACTCAGTACCATGAGATCATGACCTGAGGCTAAGTTGGCCACTTAACTGACTGAACCACCCAACCCCCCCACCCACCCAATTCTTTATTCTATATCATTTATTAATTCCTCTGCTTCTTCCATCCTTGTGGGCATTATACCTGCATGTTTTGAATCTCAATTATTTCATTTTTTATTCATTATGGTTAGTTTTTAGCTCATTTATCTCTGTAGCAAGGGATTTTCCAGTGTCTTCTATGCTTTTCTCAAGCCCAGCTAGTATCCTTATGGCTGTTGCTTTAAGTTCTAGATCAGCTATATTACTTATATCTGTTTTGGTTAGATTTCTGGCCATGATCTTTTCTTGTTCTTTCTTTTGGGATGAATTCTGTTTTCCTTGGTGTGGTAGAAAAGCCTATTATGTTTCTTGCTCCTGAGAGTTATGGCTTTATGAGGAAGAGGTCATAGAATGTCCAAGGCCTAGCACTTAAGAAAGTGTCTCTGGTGTGTGCTGTGTGCACTCTACTGCTGTATTTTGGCTGTTCTTTGCCTTAAGTCATTCATCCACAGGGTCTCTCCTAGCCTACAATAGGGAGTATTTGGACCTTGGCCAGAGTGGTGAGTTTTAACTAGGTGTGCACTGGTCTGCTTGTTAAATGAGAGCTGATGCTATTTCCACTAGAACTTAAGTTTTGCAGAGGTGGAGGTGTTTGTTCTGATCTCCTGGGAAGGGTCCCAATCCACTGGTTCCCCGGCACTCTTGCCTGGGAAAAGCAACACCTGCAGAGTGCAGGGGTGTGGGCTTGGAATAAGCAGTTTGCACTACTGCTGTTGGTGCTGCGTTATTTTCTGAATTAGTTTGTGCTCAGAGCAGAGAGACAAATGGTGCCCACCAGCAACTTTGTCCTGGGAGAGGCAATGCCACTTCTCTCAGATGTTCTCCAAGAAGGGGGAACAGTCTCTTCCTGTGCAGTCCAGGGAATCCTCATGTCACACCGTCTGCCCCTTGGGCTACTCCCTACCTTCCTTCTCCACAGGAGCACTGCAGCATCTGCTAGGCTCCACACATGCCATGATGCAGACCTCTAAAACTCTAGCCTTTGAGCCCTGTGGTTGTAAAAACTCACAAAAGTCAACACTTCTTGTTTTCTCAATCAATGGCTTTGAGGAAATGTTTACCCTGTGTGATCTCCTGTAAACTCCTCTCTCTCTCTCTCTCTCTCTCTCTCTCTCTCTCTCTCTTTCCTCCTCACCTCTCTGTGGTCAGGGCTCCCTCCCCTCTGCAGTACACATTATCTGCTTCTCCCTTGAATCACATCTTTGCACCTCCTACCTTCCACAATATGGCCTCTTCTCTCCCTCTAATTGTGCAGTTTGCTCTGTCAGTCCTCAGATTGCTTTCTTTAAAAAAAAATTTCTTTTAATGTTTATGTTAGAGAGAGAGAGACAGAATGTGAACAGGGGAGGGGTAGAGAGAGAGGGAGACACAGAATCTGTAGCAGGCTCCTGCCTCTGAGCTGTCAGTACAGAGCTCCACGTGGGGCTTGAACTCAAGAACTGGGTGATCATGATCTGAGCTGAAGTAGGACACTCAACCAACTGAGCCACCCAGGTGTTGCAGAATGATTTCTTGAGTATTCAGAATGATTTTATACTTATCTAGCTGAGTTCAGGGGAACAGACAAGCCTAGAGACCTCCTACTACTACACCATCTTAGGTCCTCCTCAAGACCACACTAGTAGTCAATCACCAAGCCTTCCTGTCTTCTAAGAAAGCATGTTGATTTCTTGAGTGAAATTTTAAAAGAGAATAACTCAAAGTAACTCTTAGAGTACACTTTTAAATCAGAGTTTCAGGTCATTGAGTGACAAATATGCACACACTATAAGGGTTCAATAAATGCTTTGATTATTATACATTAGCAATATATATGAATTGCTAAGTAACCTTTGTAGGCAGCAATTAATTATTTGAGTCTGAAAAAAGAGTAGTTGCTTTTGGCAGGCAATAGATAAAAAAGATAGATTAAAATGGTTAAATTTTAAATGGATAGATATAGCATATTAGAAGAGTCATTTTCTATGGATATAAAGGGCTACTAGGAAAATTAAGTCAGAATTCACAAATATTGTTGGTGACAATGAATGAACTAGGATGATAAATCCATTAAGGGAATAATTTGGAGATAGGCCTGGAAAGTAGGTAAGAGAGTAGAGGATGTTGTATTTGAGGTTTAAGGGGCTCATACTTGGACTACTTGAAATCACGGACATTGACTTATATCCACAATAGCATTTAACACAAAAATTTATATGTGGTATAGTTTTGAAAAAATAATAACAGAAGTATCTGGTATGGTGTCTGGTACACGAAGAAGGGAGAATAATTATATGATCATGACTGTGACCCAGGAATAATATTATAAGGGCATGAAATACAGTGATTAAATTCTTAGCTTGTGCCTGCGTAAATCAAATAATTAAATAATATGGTGCCACTACCAGTGTATAAAGAAAACAAAATGATTTTTATTTGCAATCATTTTGAGTGCTATAATTATACCATTTATATTCCTGTTAAAATAGGAAAAGGCAATGCTTCTACCTCCCTTTGTAATTGTATAAATTGGATAACCAGAGATAATGAGCACATATGCATAATATAATTGCTTGCTGCCTAAGTTTAATTGTTGATATTTACATTAATTTCTATGTTTTATAGGAATTAATCTGCTCTTAAAAACCTTCTTTACTGACTTATATCAATTGTTAGCTAGGCAGTCAGTAATAAGCTTTGTGAGTGAGAATTAGCTTATAGCAGTTATAGGGGTCAGAGTTTGGTAAAACCAAATTGTTGCCAGTATGTATGTATCTTTAATTAAAAATGAAAATATTTTGAGCAAGTTAATCACTAAATGATTGACCCATTTTTTGGTCTCCCAACTACAAAATATTTCTAATCTGCGTTATCAGCACAGAATGTTTCTTTCTTAGCCGAGAGTAATTGAGCCATGAGGCTCTTTACTCATATTGTCCAGTACATTTCAGATTTTATCAGATAGTTGGAGAAAATTGGGGGGGAGGGGACATCAGAGGCATTGATAAATGGTCGTTCCACAGGATAAATAATGCATCTCTTTTATAAGGCAGTTGAATAGCAATTTCATCTCTAGATCCAGAATAAAACTCAACCAATAATTTCAAATGGGAATTTATTCCAATTGATTTTAAATTCTGAGCCCAGCAGAGTATCAGGATATTCTAAAGAATAAGGGCAAAATCATGTTTGGTGAGGATAAGGGATTTATCTTTAGGTTATCTAATTCATCTGCTTTCAGATTTCTGAGAATGGATACTGTCTGACTTTCTAGTTATACTGTTCTCTAAGCTCAGTTGCCTTCATTCTTTTTCTTGTATTTCTCCATATCACAACACTCCTCAAAGATTCAGTCTGAGTCCAGACTTTTATCAATCCCCTTTATCTCTATCTCATTTATTCAGATTGTCTTGAGTGATTCTTTGCTGTTACCTTAGATGTTGGTCTCCCCAGATGCCTATCCCCACCCCTAATGTGAAGGTGACTTTCTTGAAGTCAGAGAATTCTGACTTTTTCTGAAGAGTGGTATGGTATTACAAAAAAATTTTAAGGTGTTTTATAAAGAAAACCTTAAATTAAATTCAGTTTCATTTAATCAGGCAGAGGCTTCAAAATATCAAAGATTGTGATTGAACTGAGTTTTGATTGAATTAAATTGCAAATGATACAGGATTTAATCCCAATTGATTCAAAGTTCCTGTTTTTATATATAGCATTTGTTATATCTAAATTTATATGTTTAAGCATGTGCAATTATTATTTTTTTAATGAAATGCAAATAGGGGCGCCTGGGTGACTTGGTTGGGCGACCGACTTTGGCTCAGGTCATAATCTCACAGTCGGTGAGTTTCAGCCCCGTGTCAGGTTCTGTGCTGACAGCTCGGAGCCTGGAGCCTGCTTTGGATTCTGTGTCACCCTCTCTCTGCCCCCCCTATGCTCACATTCTGTCTCTCTCTTTCAAAAGTAAATAAACATTAAAAATTTTTCCATGAAATGCAAATATTAGAATATTTAAACATTAAAAACTGGAAAATCACACAGGAAATATTTTTGCTATAATAATGGAATTGAAACTTAACATCTAATGGGCCTGCCATCATTTAAAAATTTAATATAGATATCTTGTTATTTATTTAAAACATGAAGATATTTCTTATCATTACTATATGTAGTGGCCTTTTATTTTCACAGAGAGTTACAATATGTTGTTTAACTATAAGCATCAAGTTATAGAAAATTCACTACTATTTGAAAATAAAGTAGAGAGTAAAAATTATACTGCCTATAAGATGTTCTTAGAGCTCTTCTATTATAAAAGCAATAAAGGAGAGATGTTTATTGGTACATATTAAGTCTGCTTACCAATACTTTTTTAATAACATTGTAAAATAAAAGGACTTCATATAGCAGCATTAACTCAGATATATCTTACTTCATAAACATATACTTAATAGAATTAAGGCTTTCAATCAATTTGTTTTATATTCCCCTTGATCTTTTTTTTAAAAAGACTATTTTTTATTTGACTCCTTTATTCATTTTGAAGACACCAAAGTATATTCAAGTGTGCTATTGTTTTTCTCACCTTTTTAAATAATGGATTTGAGGAGCTTATATGATAAATAATTTCAACTTTATATAAGATTTTAAAATGGGTGTTAATTTTATGATACTTATTTGGAGATAGAGAACTAAGTGTAGTTTCTGGTTTGTGCATGTTTACATGTCTTCTGTGTAATTCCTGCTTCATAGTGTGCTCATTTCATTCTTAGGTTTTTCTTTGTCTTTTTGCTTGTCAACTTACAAGATTTAAGTTATAGTTAAGTGTAAGTTATAGTAGTGATTTAACTTTTTAACAACATATATGTGTTGCATATATGATCTTACAATCCATTATATTGTTCATGCTTTTACTTTATGGTTCCTTTACCATTACAGATATATCAATTTTTATGTAAGCAAATATATTGTTTTTTACCTTAAAGACCTCTAAGTTCCTCTATCGCTATGATTTTATAAAGATTTTTTTAAATTTTCACTTCATACCTTTATTGATTTTATTTTTACATTGAGAGCTTCTGAAGATCTAAAATGTATTTGTCTGTAGTTTGCGAAGTAACCTTATAGTTTTTCAATTAGGAGTCTTGTTGACACAACACAACCACTAAATTTCTAAATAATTGTGCTTTCTGTTTTGACTTCCTCTTTGTATTGGAAATCATTTTTTACAAACTGTTATTAAATGTTGGGTGCATAATTATATTACTTGCTATTATACACATTTTTTGTCTGCTTGATTTGTCAAATTCTGAAAGTTTTCTGTTAAAATGATCCAAACGACATTGTATGTTAATGAAACTATATTCATAGTTTTAAAGGTTTTTGTCTTACATTATATACTCTTAAATTGAACTCTTTTTTTTTTTTTTTGAGAGAGGTACAAAAGAGCACATGTGTGGGAGGGGCAGAAGGAGAGAGAGAAAGAGAGTCTTAAGCAGGTTTCATGCCTAGCTTTCGATCGCATGTGGGGCTCAGTCTCATGACTGTGAGATGACGACCTGAGCCAAAATCAAGAGGAGGACACTCAACCTATGTGAGTCACCCAGGTGCCTCATAAATTGAACAGTTTTTAAATTTTCTTTTCTCACAAATATTTTTGGAAGATTTCATATATATATATAATTATATAATTATATATATAATTATATATAATTTTTTTGATAATCTTTACTTTCCCAACTTTAATAGCATTTATGATGATAAAGGTGCTAATAATTATTGAGTGCTTACCATATGCCAGGTGTTTATTTAAAACTCCTGATAGGGATTAATTACATATTTTTATCATGTAATGAAAACACCTGTGAAGTAAACATTTTTAATTTATCCTATTTTATAATAAAAGAAGTCAAAGTAATAAGAAATAAAGTAAATTGTTCACAAATATACAAATAAACTCAATAATGGTGGAACTTGAACTCAAACCTATATAGCCTGGCTTTGAAGCCAGTGCATTTAAGCACAACTTTCTATAACCTGTCCTAATAATCATATTTTTATCTTTAATTTTAACTTCTATTTTTCCTCCTTGATAAATCTTAGAATTTACATCCAATCTCCAAGATATCTCTTTCACTAATTTTTAAAAAATTTTCACTGATGATTTCTATTTCTTATCATTTTTGCTCTTTATTATGCAAAGGCTCTTCAATTTAATTTCTAAATTACAAGTTCAGGTTTTAGAGTTGTACATTTTTTAAATTCTTCTACTAAATTTGCTAAATTTCGAAAACTTTGTTTGAGTCCAGAACTCTTTTTCTTCTATCAGTGTGTCTGCTTAAAAATATATATATATATATATATATATATATATATATATATATATATATATATATTTGTTATATATATTATATATATATATATACATATATATATATATAATATATATAATATTTTTTAAAAAGTTTTAATTTTGTTAAGAGCAGTTTTGGGACCATAGCAACATTGAGAGGAAGGTACACCCTTTACCCTCCCAGGCATAGCCTCCTCCATTGTCAGCATCCCCCACAAAAGTGACATGCTTGTTACAATTGATGAGCCTACATTGACACAAAATAGCACCCAAAATATATTTTACCAATTACATTTTAGTTAATGTTTTCTTGGACTCTTTTATTTATTCTATCTCAAGGGGCAGTTCACTTCTGTGTGCTGAGGTCATTGATCTAGTTCATCCAACCCAGGTTCCTCAAGCAGCTGTGCATTGCAGATTGGCCCACCAAACGTCTTGAAAAAAGACACATTAGAAAAGCAACTTTCTTACTTTCAGGTGTGTGTAACTTGTTCTCATTCCCACTCAGATGGTGAGCAGTAAATGCCCCTGACACACCTCAACACTATCACCGTGCAAACACCCCTGCTTCACCTCATGTTTTCAAGATTATGCTTTAAATTTCAAAAGAAGAAAATAATTTTCTCTTCAAAGAGTTAAGCAGAAGAAAGCATCCCAGCTGCTAATATTTCCCAGCTATATATTTTGAGTGAGTAAATAGATCTCTTATTTGTAAGGATCACTTTTATAACTCACACTATTATATAAATATAATTATTCATTTAAAACAGGTTCTTTTTTTAAAATTTTTTTAACATTTATTTATTTTTGAGACAGGGAGAGACAGAGCATGAACGGGGGAGGGTCAGAGAGAGAGGGAGACTCAGAATCTGAAACAGGCTCCAGGCTTTGAGCTGTCAGCACAGAGCTTGACGTGGGGCTTGAACTCACGGACTGCGAGATCATGACCTGAGCCGAAACTGGATGCCTAACCGACTGAGGCACCCAGGGGCCCCTAAAACAGGTTCATTTTTTAGAAGTCTAGCAGATTCTTGGACTGCTGTCTCATACCTATAGGTTTACTTTACTTTGGTACCTATTTTATCTCCCAGAACTAAATTGCCAGAACTAATGCCTTCATATTACAATTCTTGCAATTACCTTGGGATTCTTCACTATTTGGATTTAAAAATTTTTTCTAGCAGGCACAAAATGATGAAAAGATGAGGGTAAAGGCACTGGCAAGCCTGTCCTGTAATTTTCGCACAGCTTCTAAAATAAGCAAATTTATACTTCTTCATCTCCCAAGTCATAATTTCTATGATCTGTCTCAGTCTGTGATCATATTGGGAACAGGAGCTGATCATACTAGGAAGCTTTAGGGTTTAGTTTTTAGCAAACTAGATGATGCAATAACTGTCAGAATTTTTTACATTAACATAAGCTTTGAATATGTCATCACTTTTTGAACATAGAAATTATTTTTCTTTTTACAGTTGAAATCCATGTGGTTAGAGAATTTGGTCTTAACTTCTGTGTCCGTTATGATTGTTGAATGTATATCATCTAAACCTTTATCAATAATGGTTTAAGCAATAAGTATATTTATTATGTCACATAAAGGAAGTCTGGAGATAGATGGCTCAGCGATTGGTTAATTTAGGGCCACACTTAAGTCTCCTGGACTCAGGAACTTGCCTGTCTTTGCATCCTTCCATCCTTAGAATGCTGGCTTTCTTCTTTAGATTTGTCTCTGAACTGTCACTTTTCCAAACAGGGGTGGGGGATGGTCCTTCACCATGTGTCCTTTAATTAGTGAAGAAAACATTTCCGCAAAACCCACACAAGGCACAGACTTCCACTTCTTTTTCATGAGCCAAACTGGGTCATAGGTCTGTGCTATGATCTGAATATTTGTATCCCCTCAAAATGTGTATGTTGAAATACTACTCCCCAAAGTGTTCGTATTAGTATGTGGGGACTGCAGGAAATGATTAGGTTATGAGGACAGAGCCCTTTGAATGACATTGGTGCCATTATAAAAGAGGATCCAGAGAGATCTCTTTCCCCTTCCTCTATGTGAAGATTCAGCAGTAAATCCATGACTCAGAAAAAAGGCTCTCACCAAACCATGCTTGTATGCTCATCTCAGACTTAGAACTTCCAGAACTGTGAGTAATAAATTTCTGCTGTTTATAAGAAACCCAGTCTATGGTATTTTGTTATAGCCTTCCACATGGACTAAGACAGTCCACCTTTCACCTGGAAATTGACAAAGGTGAGTGTGGTCATTTATAAGCTTAGAGCAATCAATATTCAGCTCCAAGGGCTTAGTCGTGATCTCTGGGCACTTTGCAGCCTGATGCCTGAATAAAATCAGGCTTCTGTTAGCAAGTAAGGCAAGACTGAGGAAGTGTTATTGAATATGTGAATATGTTTCTGACACAACATTCTCAGGAGTTAGTTTGACATTATGCAAGATAATGGCAAAACTCTATAAAAACAGGACTTTTGAGACCGTTAGTGTAATTTCAGTTCTCTAGTTTTTGTGGTATTGTCTTCCTAATACTTTGAGGGTTGAATATGGCTGATGCTTTTGTAATATGCCATTCTTTCTTAAAAATCGGATTGATCACTTCTGTCTAAGCACCATTTACTATGTATTCTTTTGAAATGCTGTGCTGCTACTACTTGAAGGCAAATGGCTGTAAATATGTTTCATCACACTATGTTTCTAATTTTACTCTTTAGTCCTTTTAGGTCCTTTTAGGACCACTAAGGGCGATTAAAGGTTAGGGTAGAACATTTCACTGCTGTCCACAGTGGCACCCATACCTTATTACATCAAGAACTCTTCTGTATTTATCTTTTTAATATTATACTTCTGAGTAAGGTTTTGTTGAAAAAAATATTTTTCAAGTGCTGTGGGGGTAAGTAGATTTGAAAAGCATCATTGTGGAATCCATATTGATTATAATATCTGATGAGCAGATTATGTATTCCCAGATAAATCGATAACATGAGAGTTTTTGACAGAACAACAATCATATAAATACATTTAAATTAAGTCCCTGGTATCCCTTCTGACATTCATTTCTATTTTTTCCTTGTTGTTATAACCAGGAAATCTTCATTATTATGATGAATATGGTTCAGTTGTAGTTCAAGATATATTAGGTCTCATAGAAAAAAGGAAAAGTCTTTTTCCTTTTTGTGTTTACATAAATGTGAAACAAAGTATACTTTTTCTTTCAGTGAATTTGGTTGACTATTTACCATCAAACAATGATAATTGACTTTCAATATTTTGCTATTATAGTAGGAGTTTTAACATTATTCAAAATCAATTATGTTTTTATTTCAATGATCATATTTGCATGAAGAAAAGCAATTTCATATCAAGACTCTGTAAACGTCTTTATGATCAGAGGAGCAATTTGTTATTAGAGAATAAGTTAATAGAAGCACATAACTTATTCTTTCACTGGTTATTTTAATGTAGTTAATTCAACAAACCTGAAATAAGCAGCTACTTTGTACTATTTAGTGACTGCTGAGTACTGGGGAAGCAAAAATGAATTTGACATTATTCTTATTCTCAAATTTAAAATCTAGTACACAGTATTTATAAAGCTATGTTAGATGTGGGGAATCTAAAAATTAAGAGGAATTTTTTTTTCTTGCTTCTAAAGAGTTTACAATACAGTTGGGGGCTCAGTATATACATACAAATATATGTACATACAAATTAAATGACGTATGAGATAGTCTCTGTTCAAGTGCTAAGTAACTGAAACAAAACATTGGATAGTATGTCACAGGTGGGGGAGATTTCTATGAGCTCAATGTCAAATATAATGCCTGTGGATAAGGGGGAGGTTGTGATAACTTTATAGCATAAGTAACATTTGATTATGCAGAAAAGAGAGAGGGCACATAAAGTTTCTGTGAAGAATCTTGTTTTAAGCAATGATTTAGAAATGAAACTGTTGAACAAGCATCTGGTGTGTGCAATTTGGGAAATTCAATAGTAAATGAATAAAAGGCAGATCTGGAGAAGGAGGAGGGAAAATAGAAAAATTAGCGAGGTAAGGTGAAGCCAGATATTCAAGGACAATTTAAACAATAAGCTGAAAAGCTAAAGCAATAAAGTTTGGATAGCTTCCCTTTTCCCTTCTTTTAGTCATCAGAGCCAGTCTCCATTCTTTCCTACCTTTCTCTCTACCCTGAGGCTAGCTTGTAGGGATTAAATCCAAGGGTTCTTTTTCCCAGTTGTTCTCAAATGGATTCAGGCCAGGAAGAGCACCAGTGGGAGATCAGAAAGAGGCAGGAGAGTGGAAATCTGTGTATTTACTCCCTGATCAAATGATCCTCACAAAACAGCTCTCCCAGCCTTCAAGTCTTCCTGCCTTTCTCTTTTCAGGCCTAGGAGAGGTGCCTGCGCCCTGTCCTTTTTAACCTCAGGATATTACACTATCCCATCTGATTTCCCTATATTCTTAATAAGTAGTTCTGTTAGAGGCAGTTAGTTAGGTTCTAAAAGGATTCCTGGAGGCCAGCAAAGAAGTCATAGTCAACTATCAGGAAAGGCAGAGGCCTGTCCTGGCAGCACTCCAAAATAAAGCTACAAGAAGCCAGAAGGCCCAAGATGGCTAACAAAGTAGACCAGAACCGCCTGACCAAATAAGGAAGAAAAAGCACCAAACCCTGCTTCTAAGAAATTCTAGCCCAAGTAATGAATATTCCACCCTCTTGTTAACAACTGCTGATAAAAGATAAAACCCAAAAGCCCAGGGACACAGCTCTCTCTCTCTCTCTCTCTCTCTCTCTCTCTCGCTCACCAGCTCTCACATCCCAAGAGTGTACTTTCTAGTACACTTTAACAAACTTTCCTAGTTTGTGTCGCCTAGTCCCCTGTGTTGTGTATGTCATTGAATTTTCTCTTGTGAGGAAACCTTTAGCAACATCTTTGGAATGGGCTGGATGGAGGCCTGGGGTCTCCCCAGTCCACTAGCCAACACTACCCTCATTACATTTTTCTCATATTACCCGGGTAGCACATGGTATCTCTCCCTTGACTGATAAAGAAGGAAATATTGAAATAATTGTTATAGGATTATTATGGCAGCAGAGATACAGAAATAGATTGTCAAACTAGAAGTATAGAGAGAATTAATGAACAAAATTGAGCACAGGTAATGAGGATATAGAACTACTATCGTGGGAATAATGACAGAAACGGAAGGACAATAAAGATAATAAAATATTAAATATTAATTGAATAGTCATGATGGTGGCATGATATGGGAATTAGAAAAGAATGAAAACTTAGTTAAATAGGGATGTCAACAACTGAAGAGGGGTGAGTTTGAGTCACTGATAAAGTTATTTTCTCATACACAAAATAGAAAAGAAAGATCTCTAAATTATAGCAGACAAACAGAATTTTAGGTTGAGTTTTATATTAATTATATTCATGGAGAAATGCCCAGTAGGCACGTTGAGATGCAACTGGCATTACAGATACAGGTCAGAAATGGAGAGAAATTTAGTAGTATTCCAAATAATGGTGATATCATGTCAGTAGAGTTGAGTTCTCAGGTAATGGAGCTACCTAAAGCTTAGATCAGAGACTTGAGGACAAATCCTTGGGAAAGGCTCCCACTGACTCAGCATGAGAAGAAAGGGGGGGTAGTAAAAGAAATGGAGATAGTTGGAAAGGACCTATAAACTAAAAATTAACAAAGATGCTATTTCAGTGCTGAATAGTTTACCCATATTGTTCAAATTAATTTGTTACAATCAATAGTTAATTATGTTATAATCAAAATATTACATGATTATTGCATATTTTCTTTTGGAAAAAGAAAAATATACTATTTTTCTGGTCATATTTCAAGACCAATTAAAAAAAATCTCTGCTGCTTTGACTAAGAAAAGATTTTCACTACCTGACCCTAGAGCTATTCAGTAGGGACTATGCATCTACAGTTCCAAGGAGGGAGTTGGATTGTAGATCAGAGCAGTGCAATTATATTCTGCAGAGGACAAATTTCTCTATGTAGGTTGATACTGATTTTATTTTTCTTCATTTAACTGAGAATTGATATTCACAAACAATATGTTTTTAAATTCTACAGAGAAAAGAAAATACATTAAAGTAGAAAAAAATTGTGTCTAAAGGTCTGAGACAAAATCCTAGTCTTGTTCATGTAAGCTACAAGACATGGCAGGAAAGTCACTTCAGACTTTTTGAACTGCAATTGGGTTATGTCATCTACCTCACAAAATAGTAAAACCTAAATGGGAGTAGTTATACATATAAGGAGCTCCGAGGTCGCCACTCTATTGTATCAACAAGTAAAAAGCTATAATATCAACAACTCTATTTGTATCCATAAAAGAGGAGAGGGCAAAGAGCAAACATCAGCCTGCAAAATTAGAGAGACAGACTGGTAAATACATGGTGACAAGCTTACCAGAGCAGAAACTCAGGAGTAGAAACCATCTAGGGAACCAGTGTGTGGCTAGAAAAAGCTGTATTCTGACAAATTGTTGGAAATCCAGTATAGACAACTCGGAGTTAAAATCTCCAAGACAACCCAGTCTTAGTGGGACTCCCCACAATACTGTGAAATCCAAAAGCACAGAGAACATAAAGCAGGATAAATGCCAAACAAGCAAACAAGCGACAACAACAACAAAACTATACATTGTCAACTGTGACTAATATGCTACAGGCTGTAATGAGTAAAGTAGACAGCATGAAAGAATGTAAAGAAATGCAAGCAGAGAGATGAGATTCCTAAGAAAGAAACAAAGAGGGGCTCTTGGGTGGATTAGTCAACTGAGCGTCCAACTCTTGACTTTAGTTCAGGTCATGATTCCATGGTTCCTGGGATCAAGCCTGCATCTGTGCTGTCAGTGTAGAGCCTGCTTGGGATTCTCTCTCTTCCTGTCTCTCTGTGCCCCTCTCCCACTTGCACATTCTCTCTCTCTCTCTCTCTCTCAAATAAGTAAACTTAAAAAAACAAACAAACAAAGGGAAATGTTAGAGGTCAAAAACACTGCATTAATCAAGCATGCCTTTGATGGGCTTATTAGCACACTTAATATGGCTGAGGAAAGAATCTCTGAGCTCAAAAATATCTCTTTAAAAATCTCTAAACGTGAAGAGCCAAGAGAGCAAAGACCAAAAACAACAGAAGAGAATATTCAGGGACAACTACAAAAGGAATAATCAGAAAGAGAAGAAAGAGAAAAGAACAGAAGAAATATTCAAAGCAACAATGACCAAGAGTTTCCCCAAAGTAATGACAGACAATAGACCTCAGATCCAGAGGCTCAGGGAACACAAAGCAGGATAAATGCCAAAACAAAATAAAACAAAACAGAACAACAACAAACCCCTACATGTTGGCATTTTATTTTCAAATTACAAAATTTAAAGATAAAGAAAAAAATTCTGAAAGAATCCAGAGAGGGGGGAAAAACATCTTACATATAGAGTAACAAAAGATTTCATCTGATTTCTCAGATACCATGTAAGCAAGAAGAGTGGAATGAAATATTTAGTGTTGAGAGAAAAAGAACACCAGCCTAGAATTCTGTACTCTGGGATTTACCTTTCAAAAGTGATGGAAAAATAAAGACTTTCTCAATTTGTTCCTGGTATAGGTAGGTGCCTTGCAATAAGTGTGAAAAAAAAATTCTTCAGACAGAAAGGAAATGATATAGGTCAGAACCTAAGATCTACACAGAAGAAAGAAAGAAGATCAGAGAAGGAATAAATAAGACAAAAACTTTTAAATTTTCTTCTTCTTACTTGATCTTACAGATAACAGTTTGTCCAAAATAATAATATCAACACTGTATTTGACTATTATGCTTATGAACACATATTCTTATATCTATCTATCTATCTATCTATCTATCCATCTATATATCTGTCTATCTATCTATCTACCTACCTACCTACCTACCTACCTACCTATAAGTATCTTAGCTATATTAGATGAAAAATGGATAAGAAGGAGGAATTAGGAAATTAAGTTAGAATATCTGAAAGCATCAATCAAAAATCTCTAGGAGTTAATAATAGAGCAAGGTTGCAGAGTAAAAGGTTAATATAAAAAGTCAATTGCTTTTCTATATACCAACAGTGAACAAGTGAAATTTGAAATTAAAACACAAAACTATTTATGTTAGCACCCCTAAAAATTATTTAGGTATAAATCTACCATAATACATATAAGATGCATGTGAAGAAAACCACAATGTTCTGATGAATAAAAATAAAGAATTAAATAAATGTAGACATATTCCATGTTTAGGATAGGAAGTTTCAATATTGCCAAGATGTCAGTTCTTTCCAACTTGATAAATAGATTCAGTGCAATCCCAATCAAATTCTTAGCAAGTTATGTTATAGATGTCAACAAGTTCACCCTAAAGTTTATACGAAGAAGAAAAAGACACCAGAATAGCCAAAACAATACTGAAGGAGACGAACAAATTTGGAGGATTGATAATATGCAACTTCAAGACTTACTATAAACCAACAATAATTAAGACACTGTGGTATTAGTGAAAGAACAGATAAACAAATAGATCAATGGAACAGAATAGAGAGTCCAGAAATACAGCCTCATAAATGTGGTCAACTGATTTTTGACAAAGGAACAAAGGCAACACAATGAAATAAATACAGTCTTTTCAACAAATAGTGATAGAACAGCTAGATATCCACATGCAAAAAGTAAATCTAGACACAGACCTTACACCCTTCACAAAAATTAACTCAAAATAGGTCACAGACCTAAATGTTAAACGCAAAATGATAAAAACTCCTACATGATAGCATAGGAGAAAATGTAGGTGACCTTGGGTACAGTGATGACTTTTTAGATACAACACTAAGACACAATCTATGAAAAGAATAATTAATAGGCTGTACCTTACTAAAATTAAAAGCTTCTGCTCTACAAAGGATAATATCAAGATAATGGGAATACAAGCCACAGACTGGGAGGAAGTACTTGCAAAAGATGCATCTGATGAGGGTCTGCTTTCTAAAATATACAAAGAACTTTTAAATCTCAACAGAAAGGAAACAAACAACCTGGACCAAAACAAATGAACCAAAAACCTTAACAGACACCTCACCAAAGAAGATATGGCAAATAAACATATGAAAAGATACTCCACATCATATTTCATCAGGGATATGCAAATTAAAACAACAATGAAATGCCACTATACACCTAGTAGAATGACCAAAATCTAGAACACTGACACCACCAAATGCTGGCAAGGATGGAGAGCAACAGAACACTCATTCATTGCTTCAGGGAATGTGAAATGGTGAGCCACTTGGAAGATCATTTGGTGGTTTCTTACTAAACTAAATATACTCTTAGCCTTGTGGTATTTACCCAAAGGAATTTTGCCCAAAAGGTATACCCACACAAAACCCTGAACAGAAGTGTTAATAGTAGCTTTTTTCATAATTGCCAAAACTTGAAAGGAATAAGATGTTCTTTAGTAGGTGAATAGATGAATAAACTGTGTATATCCACACAATGGAAAATTATTCAGTGCTAAAAATAAATGATCTATCAAGTCATGAACAGACATGGAAGAACCTTAAATGCATATTACTAAGGGAGAGAAACCAATCTGAGAATGTTATGTACTGTATAATTCTAATTATATCCCATTCTGAAAAAGACACAACCATAGAGACCTTAAAAAATTAGTGGTTGCCAGGAGTGGTAGTAGGAGAAGGAAAGATGAACAGGCAGAGCACAGAGGATGTTTAGGGCAGTAAAAATAGTCTGTTGTATGATTTTATAATGATGAATAAATGTCATTATTCATCTGTGTCCAAATATTTAGAATGTACAACATCAAGAATGAACTGTAATGTAAATTACAGAGTTTAGGTGATAATTACATGTCAATTTAAGTTCATCCTTGCTAAAGAATTATACTATGCTGATGAGTGATGTTGATGATGAGGGAAAGTATACATGTGTGGGGGCAGGGAATTATGGGAAGTCTCTGTACCTTCCTATCATTTTTATTTTAACCTAAAATTGCTCTGAAAAATAAAGTCTCCAAAAAAAGTAATTGGGGCACAACAGTTGTGATTCAAGAAGGCAAGGGACAATCTGAGGTCAGTGAAAGTTGTGGGAGGATAGGAATGCGGCATGGAAGGTTAAGGAAAGATATAGGATATAAGTAAGATGTAGAAGGTACAGGAAATAAACTTCGTGCATGTCAAAAAGTTACTGAATAGTTACCATGTTTTATTTACTGTTTTATTTTTATTATTTTTTTTTAAATTTTTTTTCAACGTTTATTTATTTTTGGGACAGCGAGAGACAGAGCATGAACGGGGGAGGGGCAGAGAGAGAGGGAGACACAGAATTGGAAACAGGCTCCAGGCTCTGAGCCATCAGCCCAGAGCCTGACGCGGGGCTCGAACTCACGGACCGTGAGATCGTGACCTGGCTGAAGTCGGACGCTTAACAGACTGCGCCACCCAGGCGCCCCTTACTGTTTTATTTTTATTTACATGATCAGATTACATCTGTACATAAAAATAGAGTTATGCTGTAAAGAGGGAATAAATTATTACAGTTATTTAAGGGAAAGGATCACAGAAATAAGTATAAAGCCATTTAGGATAATTTGTTCCTCTCATTTAACACATAGATTTCAAACTCTTAAATTTTTGAAAAATCTGGAAGTGCAGCCAATTAAAGAAAATTAATATTAAAAGGAATATCTGTATTTATCCTTTTTCAACATTCACAAGTTACCTTTTCCTTACCTATTCTGCACCTGGCTCTGAGCATACAGAGGTAGTACAGAGAAGTGACTGAGCCAGCTCAGGCTCTGAAGCCAAACTGCCTACTTTCCAATATTGGCTCTGCTCCTTACCAGCTGTGTAATCTTGGAAAAGTTTTTTAGCCTTCTGAGTCTAATTTTCATCATTTAAAAAATGAATACATTAGGGGTTCCTGGGTGGCTCAATCAGTTAAGGATCCCACTTTGGCCCAGGTCATGATCTCTCAGTCCATGAGTTCGAGCCCCACGTTGGGCTCTGTGCTGACATTTCAGAGCCTGGAGCCTGCTTTGGACTCTGTGTCTCCCTCTCTCTCTGACCCTCCTGCTCACACTCCCATCTCATTTTCTCTCTCAAAAATAAATAAACATTAACAATTTTTGTTAAATGAATATGTTAACAGACTCATGTCATAGTGTTTTTATGGGTATTCATTCAATGAGCTAATATTTGTAGAGCCTTGAGTATGGTTCCTAGTATCAGAAAACATTTTCTGTCTTTATTAAGCAGAATAAGACAAAATAGACTGATGCTGCAAGATCAATGTGTATATAAAATGTCTGTTTTCGTACACTATGGTCAATAACTGTAAAACCATAATTTCAAAGAAAACTATACTAATACTCCTGTGAAAAAAATAAACACTTACTTGAACAACTGCATAATTCAAACGTTTTAAATTCCATAACTCCCACTGACCTGCAATGGAAACTTGTGCAGTTGACCAGATTTACCCAGTCCCAGACTTCTGTTCATATTGATACAGGTGAAGTGTCTCTCCATTGCAGGTGTTCCACATTTGCTGACAGTTTACTTCCTCTTCAACAAATCCATCCCTCCCTGCTCCCTTTGAGTCAACAGTTTTGGGAGCCAATATTCTTCCTTTCCATGTCTAAAGATCAGTAATTAAAAGAAAACATAACAACAAAAATGACCTTATTTTGTTTTGGCTTGCAAATTTTTTCTCCCTTAACACGATAAATCTTTAAAGTGTTCTTTTGAGATTCTTGACAGGTTGTGAAAACACATAGTAATAAATTCTTTGAAGTTGGCTGTATGTGCTGCTCAAAGTTCCTCCATCAGATTTCCTTCCTTAGTGTGCTGTTTTCCTCGAGCATTATTGGATTCTTCCCATTTGCTCAAGCAGCAAACAACCTCAATGTTTTATTCAATGTGCTTTGACATTTCAATTTATCCCAGGTTCTTTGTAATAGTGCTTTCTTACTGTATACTATTTCTTTCTTTGGAAGCATGTGAATTTAAACTTCCAATTATTTGAGGTGTATCTGATCGTAGTTATACTCTGAAGATAAAGCACCATTCCCCCTCACCCCCCAAAGGACTACGTTTGACCATGAAACATGTTCCTTCAGTGACTGGTGTATTTCTCAGAGATTAGTGACAGCTGTAGGATACCACTAAGAGGATACCACTTAGAATATCACAGATCTGAAGATGGTGCTTCTCTTTGACTTGTTGATGGCAAAAAAATGCAAGTACATTTAGGCATAATTCAAGAACTATGCTTGTCCCTAATAAATTCGTTATTGAACGCAGTTCAGAGGATGGCTGAAGGTTAAAGTTTTTAGCTTGGTTCTGCCAGTTGAGAGAGATAACCATGATATTTGCCACTTTAACATGTGAAATCTTTAAATACTTTAAGAGGTCCTTATCTGTCCTGATAAAATATTGTATTTTAGCATTTTTCTTATGGTCAGTTTGGTACAACAGACATTTTTTAACACGCACTATGTGTTTGGTACTGAGATAAATAAGAAATTGTCTTGGCTTTGCAGAAGACAATGATGTGGTAGAGACGGCTGGAAGTGCAGCTGATAGTTTCAGTTTGATGGTGTCATTAGGGTGATTAAACAAGCACAGCTCACTGTGGGAACAAAAAGTCAGAGCATCAGGCCCTACTTTGAGAATGGGAATTGAACTTCCTCCGTTTAAGTAGAACTCCTGTACTAAGTTCCTAACTTAGCTAACTCCTGTGAACACTGTGCTAAGTGTTCATCACATGATATCATCTGAAAAGAATAATCAAAACCATGGTGGTATATAGTGGTCTTAACTCTGTTTTTCATTAATTAAAAATAATGTTTACATTTACTTAGTGTCCTTGTCAATTATTATGACCATAATTTACTTCTCTTTTATAAGCTTGTCATTTGTATGGAAACTGTGTGTATGTGCGTGTATGTGTGTATTAATACTGGAAATCAATTCTTACTTATTTTTAACTGGCTTAGTTAACTGGTTTATTTTTTCCCCCAAACAGTTGTTCAAGAAACTGCTTTTACCCATCTTCAGAAATATATTTGCGTAAATCAAACTGGACAAAATATACAACTAACTATATTATTGAAAATCAGAAAATGTTTATTGAAGGTTTTAGTAAACCTTCACTGTAATACATTCTGGGTGATGATAATTCCTTAAAGAGGTGACAAAGACTTTACTCAACCAAATAAAGAAACACGTACACACACATATACATATACACATTGTTTTCAGGTAAATTTATGTGTTTAATTATTTTCTCAAAGGGTTTTCTTTATATACAGTAATCAATATTTCATCTAACAAGAATGGATGTGTCAATTTCTTCTATTATTAGCCGTTAGATAAACCAAAGGCCTTTATAGCAGACTAATTACATTTTACCAAGACAAGCAAATTTTCCAAGCTTTATACTTTACTTCTAAGAGAGTTTAATAGATGTTTATATGACATAATTTACAAATATTTAACAAAATTAACAAGCCTGAAAATATGACTTCCAAGGTCAAAGAAAATTAGATGTAAAATATTTAAGAGGAACAGAGAGGCAACTAAAGGAGGAAATATATCAATTTAAAAAATCTGGATACTGTAATTTTTAAATTTAAATTATACAAATATCATATCTTAGTAATACTCTTTTATACCATGTAGTATATCATATAAAATATTTCTGTTATTGTATGTTAATGTTAATCATTTTTACTCTAGCTTATGGGATGATTATTTTATAAATTTTTAGGGTTAAAAAAGAAATAATAGCAAAGTATATGGGGACTTGATAATATAAATGGGTCTGTAGACCTGGGGTTGACAAACTCAAACCCTTGGTAAAATCTGACTATAGCCTTTTTTTGTGGATAAAGTTTTATTAGAATATAACCACACCCATTTATTATACACTGTGACTGCTTTTACTCCACAGTGGCAGAGTTGAATACTTGTGACAGAGACTATGTGGCCTGAAAAACTGAAAATGTTTGCTTTCTAGTCATTACAGAAAAAGTTTGCCAACCTCTCCCTCTAAGTGAAAACTAAAGAATTGACTAAAATTTAATAAATCATTATCTATGTTATAAACTCACTGTTGATTTGACAATAAAATAAAGAATTCACAGTATGTTTAGAAGATGTCATTAATAAAAAAGATTATATTAAATATCTACAGAAAATATTGAGTACTTGAGAAAGAATAAAATAAAATTTGTTGTGATACTTTTTGGAAAACATTATATGTGTTCATTAAAAGATATTAGAGAAGGGGAGCCTGGATGGCTTAGTTGAGTTAAGTGTCCAACTTTGGCTCAGGTCATGATCTCACGGTTCATGAGTTTGAGCCCCGTGTCGGGTTCTGTGCTGACAGCTCAGAACCTGGAGCCTGCTTTGGATTGTCTCCCTCTCTCTCTGAGTCTCTGACCCTCCCCCACTCAAACTCTATCTTTCTCTCGAAAATAAATAAACATTAAAAAATTTGAAAATGTGTTAGAGAAGACTTAAATACAGTTACACTATATTTAGTGGACAGAAATATTCAATATTTTAAGGATACACGTCTCACAAAATGACTTATAGGTTTCATGAAATTTCAGTGAAAAAATTCAAGTAATTTCCTTGTGGAACTTCACAAGGTGGTGCTAAAAATTATACTAAAGAGCGAAAGGCTAAGAATAGCTAGATACATGGGGTGTCTGGTGGGTCAGTTTGTTAAGCCTGTGACTTTTTTTTTTTTTTTTTTTTTTTTTTTTTTTTTTTTTTTTTAGCGTCTGACTCGATTTCAGCTCAGGTCATGATCTCACAGTTTGTGGGATTGAGCCCACATGGGTCTCTGTGCTGACATGGAGCCTGTTTGGGATTCTCTCTGTCTATCTCTCCTCCATCTCTCAAAGATAAATAAGTAAACATAAAAAAAGAATAGCCAGATATTCCTGAAGAAGACCCTTGGGGAAGAGGTACAGATATCAAGACTATATAATTGCTATAGTGCTTTTATAATGATTGATAGTGCCTCAGAGATGAACATATGGGCAGCCAGAGTTCAAAAATTAGATCCACATATGTAATCACTCTGGAGGTAAAACTGTGTCATGAAAAACAGTGGGGAGGGTGGTGAGATGATTCATTAATATGAACTAAGACAATCAGTTATCTATGTGAATAGAATAGATGAAACTACATGTTTACTTCATATCCTACATAAAAATCAATTTGGGATCACAAGCTTAATTATAAAAGGAATTTGCTGAAATTTTTTTAAAAAGCATGTGGCAGGATTTCTTCATGATGTCATGACAGCAATAGAATAGTATACTTATAGAAGTATACTATAAGGATATTTGTTTAAAATCAAGAAAGGGATCTGGGTGGCTTAGTCAGTTAAGCACCTGAATTCAGCTCAATTCATTATCTGATGGTTTGTGAGTTTGAGCCCCACATCAAGCTCTCCGCTGTCAGAGCAGAGCCCACTTTGGACCCCCATCCCTTCTCTCTGCCCCTCCCCCATTCTCTCTCTCTGCCTCTCTCTCTCTCTCTCTCTCTCTCTCTCTCACACACACACACACACACACACACAATAAATAAACTTAAAAAAAATAAAATGAAGTTTTAACTGGACCACTTTCTTACACCAAACACAAAAATAAATTCAAATGGATGAAAAAACCTAAATGTGAAGCAGGAAACCATGAAAATCCTAGAGGGGAATACAGGCAGCAACCTCTTTGATAGCGGCCTAGCAACTTCTTACTAGTTGTGTTTGCTGAAGCAATGGAAGTAAAGCAAAACTGAATTATTGGGACTTCATCTAGATAAAAAGCTTCTGCACAACAAAGGAAACAGTCAAAAAAAACTAAAAGGCAACCTATGGAATGGGAGAAGATATTTGCAAATGGTATATTTGATAAAGGGTTAGTATCCAAACTATAAATAACTTATCAAACTCAATACCCCAAAACAAATAATCCAGTTAAGAAATCAGAAGACATGAAGATACATTTTTCCAAAGAAGACATACAGATGGTTATCAGACACATGAAAAGATGCTCAACATCACTCATCATCAGGGAAATACAAATCAAAACCACAATGAGATACTTCACAACTGTCAGAATGGCTAAAATTAACAATACAAGAAACAACAGGTGTTGGCGAAGATGGGGAAAAAGAGAATCCCTCTTACACTGTTGGTGGGAATGCAAACTGGTGCAGCCACTCTGAAAAACAGTGTAGAGCTTCCTCAAAAAGTTAAAAATAGAACTACCCTATGGTCCAGCAATTGCACTACTAGGTATATACCCAAAAGATATAAAAATACTGATTCGAAGTGACACATGCATTCCATTATTTTTATATTCTTACTATTCATTGAAAAGTTTAAAAAGTAGGCTTTCCACTGATAATAGTAGAAAGTATAGTTAAGAACATTATATTCTTTAATGGTGAATAAGGAAATATCCCAAACTGCAGTTCAAAATACTTATTTTAACTATAAGCAAAAATGTAAATATTAAATCATTTCACATTGAGATTAGATTGACACAGTTATTTCACTTTATATCTAACCTTATTCAACTGAATCTTCTTTATAAGAACATATTAAACTCAGAATAAATGGATACATGAACCATTGAATTCAGTGTTTGTGGATAAAATGTTCAATTTTGAATATAAAGTCAGAAAGCATTGTTTTTGGTTTATTAAAAAGTCTGCTATACAAAGCTACCAAAATATTAATTTTTCACATAAAATTCAAATCACACCAGACCAATTAATTGAAAAATGAGTAAACCATATAACACATGAAGGATATCAATCCATTAGAAACTTTAGATTTTACAACTGCAATAGCTAATGAACATCTGATGAGCACTTATATGAATACCTATAAAGTACATATTTCAGCATATGCTCCATTAACTTTTTACTAAATTTTACATGCTAATTTTTTAAAGTTTATGATTATTTAAAATATATGCTAGCTTTTTCTTTAGTTGACATTGTATTCCATATTATAATATGGCAGTACTTTTAGTTCTTAGTGCTTACTCTTAAATTATTGGGAATATGACATTCATTGTTATATTTTCTGCAGTATAATATCAATTCTACAGTATAATATCAATTTTTTTGCAGTATAATGTCAATTTCACCAAATGGCATGCTGGAATGATTATTTCTACGGGTTGAATTGTGCACTCTTATATATCAGAGAGATTAATTTCTCCCTTTTAATAAGAAAATAAAAAGATGTCAGATAATAATAATGATATGAAAAATAATTTTTCTCACTTCTAACTAGTCAGCAATACTTTTCGAGCACCAACAATGTTTAGAAAATTGTGAAATATATTTTATTTGTCCAAATGTGATTTTTTAATTAATTGGTTTAATCTTTGAATTACACTTGTGATTAAATTATACCTTCATTATTTCCAAATTAGATTCATGAAAGTGCTGAATTGTGCTGGGTGACTTCTTCAGATTTCAGGGTAGTCATTTAGGACCTTTTGAGGACATAGAATAAAAGGTTATATCTCTTTAGCAAAAAGTCAGCAGTCCAAATTAACAGAACAGGAAAAGGAAACTGTCGTTCCAGTCAATGCTGAAGGTATTGTATGAGTTGGTCTCTCTCAAACATAAAAAAGATTAATGCAGAAGGGAATGCTTGGGCTATATCTGAGATTCAGTTCATGGTTATCAGCTGATATCAGCACTGTGCTCATGTGCTAATAATATGCAGTCTGGGCTGTTCAAGGGACTTTATATTGTAGGTACTGTGATACTTATACAGAAACATGTTTCCTATGAGTTCTTCAGGTACTATTTTTCTTTGTCAACCCACTCCTTTCCTGCACTCCTAAATATATCTTTTATATGAACCAGAAAATGTATAGTTTTTAAAAGATTTTTAAAAATTTAATTGACCAAGAAAACTAAACAGGACACACAAACACATATGGCATATATAACTTGCAAATAGCAATGAATGCTAAGTACTTACATTATTCTTATTAATATCTGATATGTATGAATAGTTCAGGAATTAGAAATTCTGTTATTAATACATTAATATTCATTGGCTTGCTTATCATATCTATCTATCTACAGAGAAAGAAAGAGAAAAAGAGATGGAATATATTTATATTTATATTTATATTTATATTTATATTTATATTTATATTTAAATATACCTTGGATGTTACTAATTCCTTCCTTGTGTTAAAAGGCTGCCATCTAATTTTTTTTCCATTATTTTTGGATAGTAAAGACAGTAAAAACTACGATAAGGCTCTTCAGAATATTTTTCTTATTATAGATACTAATTTATGTAAAACTTTGTGGACTATCTTGCCAAAATCTCTACCCTTCCTTTATCTTCTATGAGAAAGGTTTGGATGTCATTGTCCAATTGATGATTCTGAATTATTTGGGATGATAAGGGCAAGCCAACCAAGTACAAACAGTACAAACGGAAGTAGATTTTATTTTAGAGAAACAGTCCCTTTAGTTTGTTGAATCTCAGTCTGCTTTTGACCAGGATGAGTAGTTTACATCAGAACAATCTCCTTGCTAGAACACTATAAAATCTGGATCAAAGCAACCAACCAAACAACTGTCTGAAGATATTTGAGAGCAACCAGGGAACCAGGATTTGAAGTGTCATGATTCAAGAAAGAAAGGAAATAACATTATTTTGAGCCAGACATTCCATGTTGCTTTCCTTTGAGGCAACTGCCAATTTGTAATTATCATAAGGATGAATAAACAGAAAGCAGTGGATCAGAACTTCAGGAATCTCAGAGTACCAGAGTGATATAATTTTGAGTTCAGTCTACGTAGACAATCAGGACTTGAGGCAGCAAGATACTGGGAAAAGAAAATCAGAGGAAAGGTACCTTGATATGCCTTTCTTTTCTTTAGGGCATTTGCTTATTCCTAAGAGTTATGGACCAAGAGGCTAAAAATCTATAAAAATCTGAATGTCAGTACCAGTAGGATGGATGGATGGATGGATGGATGGATGGATGCTTGGATGGATGGATGGATAGATAGATGATGGTTAGATGATGGATAGATAGATAATAAGCTAATAAGGAATTGACTTGGTCAGTTATGGAGACTGGCAAGTCCAAAATCTGTCAAATCAGTATCTAGTTTGAGTCTAAATGCTGGAAGATGTGGTAAAATTAGGAATAACTGTTGTGTATGGAGATCAGATTGAAGGCGCTAAATGGAGAATTTTCCTAACCTCTCTTACTTGGTTATGGATCAGTCTTTTGTTCTATTCAGGCCTTCAGCTGATTGGGTGAAGACTGCCACAGTATAAAAGGCAATCTGCTTTATTCTGTGTACTAATCTAAATGTTCAACTCATCCAAAACACCCAGGATAATATTTTACCAATTTATTTGGGTACTCCATAACCCAGTCAAGTTGACATAAAATTAATCATCACAGAACCCAAGTAAAAGTATGCAGCTAAAAATCTAACAAGAACTGTCTTCAGCCTCATAGCATTTGACAGAGAGCAATTAAGAGTTCTGTGTCTAGGAGCACTTGGGTGGCTCAGTTGGTTAAATGTCCAACTCTTGGTTTTGGCTCAGGTCATGATCTCATGGTTTCCTGAGTTCAAGCCCTGCACTGCACTGAGCCAGGGCTCTGCACTGGCAGCGTGGAGCCTGCTTGGGATTCTCTGTTTCCCTCTCTCTCTTTCCCTCTCATACTGCCTCTGTTTCTCTCAAAATAAATACATAAACTTAAAAAAAAAGAGCTCTGTGTCTATCAAGGATAAGAACTTCTGATAAACATGTTAGTCTATCAATAGAAACCCAGAACTAAATCCAGCCTCAGACACCTCAGTTCCTGATTGGATCATGTTAATTTGCTTCTACACTCACTACTTAACTGTAAGTTGAAAAGCGAAGCATCTCAGAGAAAGATATCGTCTACAGCAATAACAGTTTTTCATCCTCAATGTTCAGCACTAAATAAAAAGGAATAAATGACACACAAAAATAGACAAATAGCAAATAATAAGAAGGAAAAGTTAAACCTAAATATGTCTATAATTACATTATATATAAACAGACTAAGTATTTTAACTAATAAACAAAGATTGTCAGAGTAGATAAAATAACCTCCTATATGCCGACACACCTTATTACAAATATACCAGAAGTTGCTAAGTAAAATAATGGAAGATGATAAACCAGATCACACTAACCCAAAGAAAGCTGGTGTTGCTCTTCTAATAGTAAGAAAGTAGACTTCCTTGCAAGAACATTATTAAAACTAAAGAGAGATAATTATTGTGAAATAACATGCACTGAAACTTATTACTTCAAAACATATAAAGTAAACATTGGTAGAATAGGAAAGAAAGGGAAGAAAGAAAAGAGAGAGAGAGAGAAAGGAAAAGAAAGAAAGAAAGAAAGAAAGAAAGAAAGAAAGAAAGAGAAAGAAAGAGAAAGAAAGAAAAAGAAAGAGAAAGAGAAAAAGAGAGAAAGAAAGAAAGAAAGAAAGAAAAGAAAGAAAGAAAGAAAGAAAGAGAAAGAAAGAAAAAGAGAAAGAAGAAGAAGAAAGAAAGAAGAAGAAGAAAGAAAGAAGAAAGACAGAAAGAAAGAAGGAAAGACAGAAAGGAAAGAAAGAAGAAAGAAGCAAACAAATCCAACACTATAGTAGGTGATTTTAATAGGACTGTTAGTGCACAGTCTGATGCAGGGCTCAAACCCACACCGGTGAGATCATGATCCGAAATTCTGAGTCAGAAGCTTAACCAACTGAACCACCAAAGGCACCCCTACAACAGAACTTTTAGAAGTTAAGAATATTTGGGTAGAATTGTACTAGTCTTAAAGTGGCATCAGATGATGATTATATTTAACCCAGGCTCCTTTGCTGCTGAAAATCTTCCTATATTAGAAGGAAACACATTTATTTATCTTCAAAGTTTTAAGATAGTGATATAACATTATTAATATTTTGAGAATGTCCTTACTTATGAGACTATTGCATGTTATAGAGCAAAACAAAGAGCACATAATTTATTAGAAATCAGGGGGGAAACTTGGGTGATCCAGGTAGCTTTAGAAAAGAGATAGAAGTTAAACTGGGTTTAAGCTGGGTAGAATTCAAATAAGCAGTCAGTGTGTTAGGTCTTTCAAATAAGTGTTTCATGTGAATTACTGAGGAGGTGGAAATTCCCTGAGAAGAAACCACTCTGTTTTGGAGGAAATAAAAACAATTTCTTCTACTTTTCTGATCCATTATGATATCTGGACTCTTCTTGCCAAAATGCATGAGGGTCATAATAGTAAGCTTTATTTAGACAACTTTTAAAGAGGAATTTATTGACTATATCTACAAATTGACTTGATTTATAGCTTTTACTTAGGGAATGCATAGCTTTTCATATATTCTTCAAATATCAATTATTTTCCTGTAATTGGAAATGTCTTCCTCGTTGGCTCAGCATATAGGTTTGGTATCAATGTACTCAGGGAATTTCTGTTGAGGCAGACAGGCCAGTCTCTCAACTAGTGGGTTGAGTTAGGTCCCAATTAGACTGTCCTCACATTCAGGTTAGTTCCTGCTTCTACCTTTTAGATATCACAATATACCCCTAATATGACCAAAATCCTCCATAAGCATGTAAGAGATTATGAAATGTGACATTTTCATATCACTTTCTTATTGTACAACATTATTTGGTTATGAGAATGTACTTTCTATATAAGCCATTTAAGTCATAGGGGAAATGTAATTTTTTCTGAGACATAGACATCCTGGAGAATCTCATGAAAGCTATAGAAAGTCATTCAAGGAAATAAATGGAAATTTACAAATAATCACAAACTGTGGCATGAGATATTAGGAGTTCAAGAATCTTCCAAAAGTCCATCCTTGGACTAAATTTATGAACCCCTATCTAGAGAGGCTTTGTATTTGCTATCTGCCTCTTCAGCCCCATAGGGAGAAAAAAATATGTTCCACAGGGTTAAGAACATGTTTCCTTGGTTTAAAAATAGCAATTCTAATTTTAGTTATTGATCTTATTTAATGTGTAAATGCCTGAAAGCTAGACACATTGGAAAAATAAAACAAGGAGAACAAAAATTATACCTGTAGATGTCTACTGTTTTTCAAAAAAGTTAATTTGTGTAAAATGCAGTTTGAAACAAACCTCAACAATGTTTTTATATAAAAGAAATCTTAATGGATATACCAACTCATATTATTCAGCACCAAATGTTTGGGTCATGTATTAGTAAAGAAGTGTAAAAATTTTTAATCATGAGAATACATCATTTCCCAATAAATGTAATTATCAATTTACTTTTCAGTAAAATAATAGGAGAATTTAGAAGTGAGAGAAATAGCTCCCTTTGTGCACTTCCAACATCTATCTACAGCAAAATAGGATTATTTACCTAACCTTAATGAGTGTTTCCCCCAAAATTGAGAAACATTGAGCTGTATATCATTTAAATAGCTTTGTAATGTTGCCAGATTTCAAAATTACTATATTCATTAAAATTTTCAGAAAATACAGAGAGGTATTAAGTAGAAAATGATAGTTGTCTGCACTTTCATCATTCAGAGATAACTATACACATCTAATATATATCATTTAAGATATTTCATATATTGGGGAACCTGGGTGGCTTAGTCAGTTGGGCATTTGACTTTGGCTTAGATCATGATCTCACAGATGGTGGGTTCATGCCCAACATTGGGTTCTGTGCTAATAGCTCAGAGCCTGGAGCCTGCTTTCTGTGTCTCCTGCTCTCTCTCTGCCCCTTCCCCATTCACACTCTGTCTCTCTGTCTCTTAAAAATAAAACAAATATTAGAAAAAATTTAAAAAAAAAGATGTTTCATATATCAATATAAAGATACCAAGAGAGAGAATGCAGGTGTGGAAAATAACACAGCATGTTGTTTTGAATCTATTTTAAACGTCTTTTAAAATGTCCAAAACTTAAAATTTAATACAAACTCACTCTGTAATTGAAAGAAAATAGAGTTTTAAGGAAAAGGTAATGTCTTTTTTGTCATTTTACTTCCACCTTTCCCCTGAATAGCCTGGTATTTGCACTTGTACAACTTTCTCTGAGCTAACATAAACATATAAACAATTATATAAATTTATATAGATTACCATTTTTGTAACTGTTCAGTTTATTAAAATTTTCAACATATTTTCACTGCTATTTGTCTTTTTTCCACTATAAGTATTCATAAAGGGTAAGGTACATAGATGTCACTAATTTTAAACAGTATGTAAAAATTTAGATTTAGTTGAATACACACATACGCACACATTAACTGGTGGCTATTTAAAAATACTCCAGTTGGAGGTTATTAAAATGTGCTGCATTGCTTTATAAGTACATCCTTAAGAATGCATTTCTACAAGGTAGATCCTAAGAGATATGTTCCTGGATAAAACATTTCATATATCCTTTGTTAATTTTAGTAAACATTGCCAGATTATTTCCCATTTTAAAAGGTTTTACAGTTTCTTGAGTTATATAAGAAAAGTATTGCCCCAGTCTCATAGGTTAGAGTACTTTAATATTTTCAGTCTCATAGATGAATAAACATTTCTCTGTTTACTAGTAAGATTGAGAATGTTTCTTTTGTGTGTGGTTTATTTAGTTATTCTCTTCTGGAAAATATTTTTTTAATAATTTGTCATTTTCTATAATTATTTTTCATCTATTTTTTGTAAATGTGTATTTATTTTGAGAGAGTGCGAGTGCACGTGAGTGGGGGTAGGTGATAAAGAACGAGAGGGAATCCCAAGAAGTGTGGAGCCTAATGCAGAGCTTGATCTCACAACCATGAGCCAAAGTCAGGAATTGGAGGCTTAACCAACTGAACCAATTTGCCCAAAGTCAAATTATAGGTGTTTATTAGATATTATTAGGGACATAGTAGATTTCATCACCTTATTTTTGTGTCATTGTGTTTTCTTTTTCCATCCATAATGTTCTTATTTCTATGTTACTAAATTTGCAATTTTAACTAAGAAAAGCTATATATTTTTTTTGTCTTTCCTAGTTCCAAAGTATATTCTCAGTATTTTTTTTTAAATCTTCCTGCTCTTCTCTTTGGAATTACTGTTCTAAAAGTATTTTAAATCTATTTTATTTTAAAGGTATCTCATGTTAGTTACTTTATAATTATTTTATAATTATTATATATCAATAAATTTTATTTACATTTATTATCAACTATTTACATTTTTTATCAACTGTTTTGTATTCCTCTTTGGATTCACTATTGTTCTAAGTGAAATTAATCTTTTTAAATTTGTTTCATGTGATGTCAAAAATTAACTTGATGCTTATTTTTCCTCACTCTATATTCCTATTTTAAGTTAATAGAATTCTAGTTTGAAAGTTTTTTTTTTGAGTACTTTGAAGGTGACCATAGTTATATAATGGAATGGAAGTGTAAATATTAGTAATTTTTAAAAATAATTCAGCTATACAATAATTCAGTGTAAACAATGTTTACATACATACAGTGTGTAAAGGGTATTAGAAATGTAATATTTTCCTAATAATATTAAGGAGTTTGATGATATTGGTTAATACATCAAGAAAGAAAGCCTTAAGAATATTATTCAAAGTTGTGTAGGACTTTTGCTTTCATAAGGGCTTATTAGGTAATTCAAACTAAGTCTTATCCTAAAAACAATTAGAAAATCTGGAAAAATGTATGTAAAAACTATCTACTTGAATTTTCTGATGTCTAACAAGATAATGAAGGGGGACGTGGAGGAGAAAGACTAATGGACTACACCAAAACCTGAGCAGGAATGCAAGATACAAATGTACATCGAGATGTTGTGTATTACTTCATTTCTAAGACTCACCTCTTCACTATTCTGGAAAATTTAGTGCCATTATCACTTAATGTAATAATTACTCCTCTCCCATTATTTTTGGTTTCTTCTGGAAATTGTAGTAGCTGTATGATGAATGGTCTCCATCTATCTTCCATATCTTTTAAAATCTCATTTCAGATTCCTTCTGAATGATTATTCTGAATGATTTTTCTCATATTTTATCCATTTCATGAATTGTTTCTTTAGTTTTAACCAATGTGTCCTTTGAGTTTTTTTTAATAACTCTTTATTACTTTAAAAAGCTTAATTTTGTTCTTTTGCAAAATGCCTTTTTGCTTCCATAATGTCATTCTCTGGTTTCATGATCTAATATATTAATTGTATATAGTTTCTTTATGTTGTTCATTTTTTAAAGTTCTTTGTTGACTTACCATTGTAGGGTTTTTTTTTCACTTGCGAGGCTTATAATTTTTTACTGTGATTTTGTTATTAGCAGGGATTGCTTCCTATGTGAGTTCCTTTTTTCCTCAATTCATACCTAAGGTTTTAAATTTATACTTTCCTGGATCTTAGCTGTTTTTCTAGTTGTGTAACAGAATTTACAATAATCTTTTAGCTTTGAGTCCTGTACTATTTGTAAATGTATACTCTGCACTCACACAATTTATAGACCTAGAATCTTGATTTTATGACAGCTGTTCCCAGTTCCACAGCTGGATTAGTGGTTAAAGTTTTTGTTGCCTCCATTTCACATACAGGTGATCCTCCAAGTTCCTAGACTTTATGCAAGAAGGCCCAATTCCAGTTCCTCACCTTCCATGGTTCTAAGTCTCATCTCCTATTCCCACATGTATGACAAACCCTGGAATTCACCCCCTTTGGCCTTTATTCTAGTCTGATATCACTGTGAACCACTTTGCTTCAGCAGTGACTGTTTAAAATCCCTCTTTATTTCTGGACTTGCAGATTAAATCTCAGCTATCCATTCAACTAAAAAGATAACTGTTCAGCCTTTCTATGGATCTGAAATGTAGGAGCAGATGTCCTCTCATATCATCTTAACCATATAGACCTGATGTTTTCCCTAAGAAGCTTCTTAATTTCATAGATATACATTATCTATGATAATTATCTATCTATCTATCTATCTATCTATAATATATATCTTATTTACAATTAAGTACTCTAGAGTAACATTTTGGCATGCTAAATATTTATCTTTTACATAATAAATTAGGACATCCTACATGTGTATATATATGCCAGTGATTTATATATTGCATAACACTATATTCATTTTCATTATTACTACCAACATATGAGGATAATAAAATAAGCAGAAGACCAAGTATATAAGTTCTATTTCCTCACTCTTTCAACAAATATTTATTGAATGGCTACTATGTTCCAAGCATTATTCTATGTACTTAAAATGAATCAGTGGGTAAAACAGAAGATCTATTCTTACAGTTATTTTCTTCATGCTAGTGATAAAATGGGAATTTTTTCTTGCCCTGGGAAGGTAACATTGGGCAGAAGTATGACACCCATGCAAGACTGTTTAGATCCCCTTTTTTCATAGACTTGGAGTTTGACCTGCAATCAGTGCTTTTGCAGACTCTTCTAGACTGCTCCTGTCACAATCAGTGGTATTTTTTGATGATGAATGATAATGAAGTTTAAGTTGCCTCCATATTTTTATAGCTTCGACAATGGAGTACCTTTGGAACCCTGGAAGTTACAGCTCAGACTGAATCAGACACAACGGAGTACTCAGTGATCACAGAAGAAGATTGTGAAATTCTTAAAATCCCAGCAAAGGATTATGTGAGGTTAAAATCGGTATGATCATATCTAATCTATATTAACACAATAGATGTATAAATTCAAGCTAAGTTTTGCCTCTAGACATAAGATGTCCACATTTCTTTTATTTTTTAATATAACTTGACTTGGAGACAATAAAAATGTGGTTTATTTGGTGAACATTACTTAAGTTTCTGATGATGATGGGTAGTTGAAGTAGAAAGAAAGGTCTCTATGAATATATTTTATGTGTATTTTGAGCACTTTTGGTTTTTCATGAATTTTAAATCCATTCATTTATGCATCCATTTTTTCATATATTCATTCAACAAGCATGTTTTGGTTGTCAACAGCATGTCATGTGTTAGGGATACCAGACAATCATACAGACAGATCTCTAAATCTGTACAGTCCACCTGAAAAAAAAAAACAGTTGGGAATAATTGTCATGCTATTTTATTGCTTTAATAGACATTCAAAACCCAGAGTTGCATGAATAGGTGATCACAACTTAATTCTGATCCCCTAATTCTGCTACATTAAGATAATTTATTTACTTCAAGTTTACCAACTTACTCTCCTTAAGTCAAATACAAAATTTTTGCTTTTTTGATTTCTCCTCACCTGATGGCAGAGAAAGTTTGTATAAGTGACTGCATCAAAAGGCCCCCATTGTTCTGCTCTGTCAGCTTTTCTTGAAAGGGTCTAAGTCTGGTGCTGGTGCAATAAGGCACTGGCATCGGCTACAGTTGGGTTCTTTGGTTGGAGGGAGATGGTGAGTCATCCATCTTCTTGACTTAAGTCTCTAAAAGTAGTCAGGATTTCTTTTGATATAGTGGTCTCAGTGTCAGTGGTACAGACGACTATCTCAGAATTCAACTTCCTTCCAAATCCCTGAATTCAGTCACTCACTTCTAACAATTTTATTTTCAAAATATAAGTATCAATTATTTGATATTATCATGTACAACTTTTGAGTTTAGTCTGGATTATGACAAGATTTTTAAGAAATGCAAAAATATTTATGGAAGTCTAAAAATATTATGAAAGGTGGGAAAATATAATTTTAGTAGCACACCAGAAGACTAAAATTTCAATATGGTTATGTGGTCTTGGAATGATGCTCCTATAAAATTCAAATGTATTTTGTGCTATATAACCTTTATTTTTCTGTTATGCCATTTATCTATCTGCTATACATTTTCCTTCTTTTTTAATGACTTTTTCAGGAAAACATAAAGCTTGAAAATAAAGAAAAGATGAAATTAATTCATAAATGTCCATATTATGAGGAGTGGCCGACTTTATCCATATGTGAGCTAGTTGCACTCATTAAATGGAAAAAATTTCCTCCAGGTCATGGTGAGTTTAATGCAATTTTGAATCATCTTCTTTATATAACATAGTACTGGCATTTGTAATTTTTCATTGTTTTAATGTTTGATATAACATTTCTTCATATTATTTTACTTAATGTACTTAAGCACATGAATTTACTTAATGCGACCTTTTAATTAGACATTTAGAATCCTGCCTGTTTTTTTATTAAAAAATCATTCTGTATTGGCTTGAAGATCTTAGGACTGGCCTTATTTCCACATCTCTCTATATTTTCCCATGGCTCTGCCCTTCTTGCTCTATTGTCCTTACAGTCAATCAAAGAGCAAAGAAGGAGAAATGCAGTGAGAAGTTATATCCATTTTTCCTGTTCTCCTGATTGAATGCCTACTTAAGCAGCAAGTTTCCTTATCTGTACCTGTGCTATACATTATCAGTGGAAAATACAGAGAATAGGTGAGCCTGAGCTAAGGGGTAGCACCAGTGAAGCTGCCATCATGTCCAATATTCAGCATGACAGGGATGTGTGGATTTCCTGGTTACACATACAAAAAAAGCGTAGGCAGCATTAAGTCATTTTGTACAATTGTTTCTATCTATGAGAGCCCATTAGTAAGAAATGTCACCTGCTATGGACTCAATGTTTATGCCCCCCAAAATTAATATGTTTAAGGCCTAATCCCCAATATGATGCTGTTTGGAGGTGGAGCCTTTGACAAGTGATTAAGTCACTAGAGTGGAGCCCTCATGAATGGGATTAGTGCCTTTATAAGAAGAGACATGAGAGAGATGATCTCTCTCTCTCTTACCCATATGGGGATACAAGAAGGCAGGTATCTGCAAATAAGAAAGAGAGACCTTACCAGACACTGAATCTACTGGCATCTGTATCTAGGACTTCACAGTATCCAAAACTGTGAGAAATAAATGTTGTTTAAGCCGCCCAGTCTATAGGATTTTGTTATAGCAGCCCAAACTGACTAAGACACTGATACAAGAGGAACTGTGGTAGGTGGGTCAGAGCAGCCTTAGATCTCCTCCAGTAAGGAATCCCTATTTCCCAATAAAAGATAATAGAGAGAGGTTTGTAGCCTTGCCTGGCTTTTCTCTTAGTGAAACAGTGGAGTATTTAGTACCTAAGATTATAATGGAAGAGGTAGTGTTTGAGAGAAATACTTCCATTTCAAGTTTCAGAGCCGTTAAGTGTAGTGAGGGATATAGCACTAGGAGGAGGTGAATATTTCAGATAAACTTAAAATTAAATTCTAAAAAGAATGAGTCTGAGTTGCTAATTCCATACTGTGACTGTTAATGATAAAAATATGGTGAAGTTAAGGAAAACCTGGCAAAGATGTCCTTTGAGTGAGTCAACGTATAATAGAAAAGTGAGGTACAGCATAGCACCAATATGGAGGGTTGTTTTATAAGAAAAAAGTAAATATGACTACAGGCAAGGTTATGCTTGAAAACCTAAGATTCTCTAATAAACTTGTTAAATTTGGTGAGGGGCACCTGGGTGGCTTAGTCAGTGAAGTGGCCGACTCCCGGTTTCAACCCAGGTCATGATCTCACAGTTCATGGGTTCAAGCCCTGTGTCAGGCTGTGCACTGACACCATGGAGCCTGCTTGGGATTCTCTCTCTCTCTTTCTCTCTGCCCCTCTCCTGCTCATGCGCTCTCTCCCTTTCTCCTTTCAAAAATAAACATTAAACAAAATAATTTGGTGAGATTATAACTCTTTACTAAACTTGTTCCAAATTTCTTTCCTGTGCTTTTTTTTTATCTTTTTATTTATCACAGTTTTGAAATACAATGTTTAACCCATATTTAGCCAAACACATATTTTATCATGCTTGTAAAAATTGAATTTTTGATGTATTTTTGTTCATGAAACATTTTTTCTAATGAGTTATTAATGCCATTTTTGGCCAACAGTATATATAAAAAAGCAAGTAGTAAACTTACTTGGGAAAAAAAAGTATTGAACATTTATAAATTCAGCATATTTTATTGAATAGAAATATATATTCTTTAATATGAATGTTTTGATTTATCATGAGTTCCTCCTTTGGTATCAGAAATATCACATTTTGGTCCATGCCTCAATCCCAAGACTATTTTGTATAAAAAATAATACTTCAGTCTTGTCTATATGTGAGGACATTAATATTTTTAGGTGTATATGGGGAATAATTATGAGCTTTTAATGCATTTGATTACTAATGATGACTAATATGTGTCTCAGTCTAAAATATCAACCTAAGATATTTAAATTTAGCATCAGAATGTTAAGGAGGTACTGACTTGATGCAATTTTTTAGACTAATGCTGGTTTCAACTTCTTTTTAGTAAAGGTCTTTAAAAATAGTGGTGGAGGGGTGCCTGGGTGTCTCAGTTGGTTAAGCATCTGACGTTGGCTCGGGTCACGACCTCATGGCTCATGAGTTTGAGCCCTGCGTTGGGCTCTGTGCTCATAGCTCAGAGCCTGGAGCCTGCTTTGGATTCTGTGTCTCCCTCTCTTTCTGTCCCTCCCCTGCTCATGCTCTGTCTCTGTCTCTCTCAAAAATAAATATTTAAAAAAATAAAGGAAACAAAAAAGAGAAAAAAATAAGAATAATGGTGGAATCTATCTATTGCATTGGACAGTCTGTGATTATATTGAATAAGTCAAAGTAGCATTATTTTGCCACTGATTCCCAAATACAAATATGTGGTGCTTACATTTATACAGTTTTAAAAATCATTTGTCCTCCTTAGAGAAGAATGACAATTACAATAAATGATCTTCAAAGCCCGTTTCAGCCCTGAAATACTGTGGTTCTTATAAATAAACATACCTAGGTGAAGAATAAGTTCTGTCAACCTAATCAAATTTTCTTTTATGGTAGTGACAAACTTGATATATCAAAGAGAAGCATTAGATGTAATACTTCTCGACTTTCCTCAAGATTTTGAATTTTTATCAGAAAATGTAGAGACTGTTGCTCAAATTATACTTTTATTATATAGGTTTAAAATTAGCACCAGTATGATTTCCAAAGCATAATTATGTGTATTTTGATCTTTTAGGAGTGTATATTGGATGAAGTTTCAGAGATATTTAATTATTCAAAAGAGTGATAGAATTTGGGATTAATCTTTAGCAATCTATGAAATAAGTGAAGCGTATTTCTGGCTCAATTTCCTTTGTTAACTTCCTAAGTCTTCTTACTTAAGCTTCACATGCCAATGGATCCTGACTGTAATAGATGTGTACAATGTTGCTTGTAATTTAGGCATATCCAGTTCCTATCACACCAATTAAAGTCTTCACAGGTGTTATTTTTTTCGAAGTATGACTGGCTGAAAAAATAACAACCAGCTTATTTCACTAATCAGCCAGTTTCTGTGGTTATTGTGTAGAAGAAAAAATATTAAATTAAGTTGGCATCAATTAACTATTTATGTATATTTTATTGTTATCCTACCTATATCAGTATGCTCTGTCTTTTCCAGGCAAAATTTGACATAGCAAACAATAACTAGAGATACTTAAAAAAAAGTGGTAGTCAACTTAGTTCTGAAAGATAAAATATGCCATTATACTAATAGTAAAAAAGATATCTAGTCTTCACAAACCAAAAGAGGAGAGTTTCAGACACAGGATATATACTTTGAAATTCTACCTAATAAAAATGTAAAGTTCTGGGCTCTGAGTTCCAATAAGTTTTTGGCTTCAGTATCTTACAGATCATTCTGTGGGGTTTTATATTCTCAGCCCCAGTGCACACTTTTGAGCATCCCAGAAAAAAGTTGGTGCTTAGAAGTGCTATTGATCCTGATGGTTTTTTTCCTTCCATTCTTTTTTATGGCTATTTTTTGCATTAGGTAGATATTTTCTAATGTAATATATTAATTCACTTAATGTTTTCTTAATAGACTTTACACTTTAGAGCACTTATAGGATCTCAGCAAAAGTGAGCCGAAGGTACAGATATTTCACATATACCCCCTATCCCCAGTCTTACATAGCATTTCCCACTTTTTTTTTTTTTGCCTTTTGAGAATGGCTACCATGATTTTATTTTTAATATAATTTACTGTCAAGTTAGCTAACATACAGTGTATACAGTGTGCTCTTGGCTTCAGAAGTAGATTCCCATGTTTCATCGCTTTCATAAAACACCCACTGCTCATCCCAACAAGTGCCCTCCTTAATGCCCATCACCCATTTTCCCCTCTTCCCTGCAACACCCCCACCATCAACCCTCAGTTTGTTCTCTGTATTTAAGAGTCTCTTATGGTTTGCCTCCTTCCCTCTCTGTAACTTTTTTCCCCCTTCCCCTCCCCTATGGTCTTCTGTTAAGTTTCTCAGGATCCACATATGAGTAAAAACATATGGTATCTGTCTTTCTCTGCCTGACTTATTTCACTTAGCATAATACCCTGCAGTTCTATTCACATTGTTGCAAATGGCAAGATTTCATTTTTTCTCATTGCCAAGTAGTATGCCATTGTATATATAAACCACGTCTTCTTTATTCATTCATCAGCTGATGGACATTTAGGCTTTTTCCATAATTTGGCTATTATTGAAAGCGCTACTATAAACATTGGAGTATATGTACCCCTATGCATCAGCACTCCTGTATCCCTTGGGTAAATTCCTAGCAGTGCTACTGCTGGGTCGTAGGGCATTTCTATTTTTCATTTTTTTGAGGAACCTCCACACTGTTTTCCAGAGCAGCTGTACCACTTTGCATTCACACCAACAGTGCAAGAGGGTTCCTGTTCCTCCACATTGTCCCCAACAATGTTGTTTCCTGTTGTTAATTTTAGCCACTCTGACCGGTGTGAGGTCATATTTCAATGTGATTTTGATTTGTATTTCTCTGATGATGAGTGATGTTGAACTCATCATGTATCTGTTGGCAATCTGGAGGTCTTTTTGGAAAAGTGTCTATTCATGTCTTCTGCCCATTTTTTCACTGGATTATTTGTTTTTCATGTGTTGAGTTTGATAAGTTCTTTATAGATTTGTATACCAACCCTTTATCTGATATGTCATTTACAAATAACTTCTCCCATTCTGTAGGTTGCCTTTTAGTTTTGTTTATTGTTTCCTTTGCAGTGCAGAAGCTTTTTATCTTGGTGAAGTCTCAGTAGGTTATTTTTGCTTTTATTTCCCTTGCTTTCAGAGACATGTCAAGTAAGAAGGTGCTGCAATTGAGGTCAAAAAGGTTGTTGCCTGTTTTCTCCTCTACGGTTTTGATGGTTTCCTGTCTCACATTTAGGTCTTTTATCAATTTTGAGTTTATTTTTGTGTATGGTGTAAGAAAGTGATCCAGTTTCATTCTTCTGCATGATGCTGTCCAGTTCTCCCAACACCACTTGCTAAAGAGACTGTCTTTTTTCTATTGGATACCCTTCCCTGCCTTGTCAAAGATTAGTTGGCCATACATTTGTGGGTCTCATTCTGGGGTCTCTATTCTATTCCGTTGGTCTATGTATCTGTTTCTGTGCCAATACCCTACCGTCTTGATTATAGCTTAGTAGTAGAGGCTAAAGTCTGGGATTGTGATGCCTCCCACTTTGGTTTTCTTCTTCAATATTACTTTGGCTATTTGGGGTCTTTTGTGGTTCCATACAAATTTTAGGATTTCTTGTTCTAGCTTTGAGAAGAATGCTGGTACAATTTTGATTGGGATTGCATTGAATGTGTAGATTATTTTGAGTAGTATTCACATTAACAATATTTGTTCCTCCAATCCATGAGCATGGAATGTTTTTCCATTTCTTTGTGTCTTCTTTAATTTCTTTCATAAGTTTTCTATAAGTTTCACCACACAGATCTTTTACATCTGTGGTTAGGTTTATTCCTAGGTATTTTATGGTTCTTGGTGCAATTGTGAATGGTATCAGTTTCTTTATTTGTCTTTCTGTTGCTTCATTATTAGTGTATAGAAATGCAACAGATTTCTGTAAATTGATTTTGTATCCCGCGACTTTGCTGAATTCATATATCAGTTCTGGCAGCCTTTTGGTGGAGTCTGTCAGGTTTTCCACATAGAGTATCATGTCGTCTATGAAAAATGAAAGTTTAAATTCTTCTTTGCCAATTTGGATGCCTTTTATTTCATTTTGTTGTCTGATTGCTGAGGCTAGGACTTCTAACACTATGTTAAACAATAGTGGTGAGAGTGGACATCCCTGTCGTGTTCCTGACCTCAGGGGGAAATCTTTCAGTTTTTTCCCATTAAGGATAATATTAGCTGTGGGCTTTTCATATATGGCTTTTATGATGTTAATGTATGTTCCTTCTATACTGATTTTCTTGAGGGTTTGTATTAAGAAAGGATGCTGTATTTTGTCAAATGTTTTTTCTGCATCGATTGACAGGATCATATGGTTCTCATCCTTTCTTCTATTAATGTGATGTATCACATTGATTGATTTGTGAACATTGAACCAGCCCTGCAGCCCAGGAATGAATCCCACTTGATCATGGTATATAATTATTTTAATATGTTGTTGAATTCTATTTGCTAGTATCTTGTTGAGAATTTTTGCATCCATGTTCATCAGGGATATTGGCCTGTAATTCTCCTTTTTAGTGGGGTCTCTATCTGGTTTGAGAATCAAGCTAATACTGGCTTCATAGAATGAGTCCAGAAACTTTCCTTCTGATCTGTTTTTTTGGACAACTTGGGAAGGAAAGGTATTAACTCTGCTTTAAATATATGTTAGAATTCCCCTGGGAAGCCATTTGGCCCAGGACTCTTATTTGTTGGAAGATTTTTGATAACTGATTCAATTTCTTTGCTGGTGATGGGTCTGTTCAAATTTTCTATTTCTTCCCATTTGAGTTTTGGTAGTGTGTGGGTGTCTGAATTTGTTCATTTCTTCCAGGTTGTCCATTTTGTGGGCATATAATTTTTCATAGTATTCTCTAATAATTGTATTTCTGTGGTGTTGTTATCTTTCTTTCCTCTTTCATTCATAATTTTATCTATTTGGGTTCTCTCTCTTTTCTTTTTGAGAAGTCTGGCTAGGGGTTTGGGGTTTATCAATTTTGTTATTTTTCTTAAAAAAAACAGCTCTTAGATCCATTGATCTGTTCTAATATGTTTTTTTTTCTGTATTATTTATTTCTGCTCTAATCTTTATTTCTTCTTCTGCTGGCTTTGGGGTTTCTTTGCTGTTCTGTTTCTAGTTCCTAAAGTGTGCAGTTAGGTTTTATATTTGGGATTTTTGTTTGTTTGTTTGTTTGTTTGTTTGTTTTTGCATAGGCCTTGTTTCAATGTATCTTCCTCTTAGGACTTCCTTTGTTGCATCCCAAAGGGTTTGGACTATTGTGTTTTCATTTTCATCTGCTTCCATATATTTTTTACATTTCTTTTTTAATTGCCTGGTTGACACATTCATTCTTTAGTAGTATGTTCTCTAACCTCCATGCTATTGGAAGCTTTTCTGAAGTTTCATAGTGTTGTGATCTGAAAATATGCATTGTATGATCTAAATTCTTTTGTATTTATTGAGGGTTTTGTGACCCAGTACGTGATGTGTCTTGGGGAATGTTCCATGTGCACTGGAGAAGAATGTGTATTCTGGTGCTTTTGTATGAATAGTTCTGAATATATCTGTCAAGTCCATCTGTTCCAGTGTATCATTCAAGGCGATTGTTTCTTTATTGATTTTCCGCCTAGATGATCTGTTCACTGTTGTAAATAGAGTATTAAAGTCCCCTTGCAATTACCGTATTCTTATCAATAAGATTGGTTATGTTTGTGATTAATTGATTTATATATTTGGGTATCTCCCAATTGGGGGCATAAACATTTACAGTTGGTCGCTCTTCTTGATGAATAGACTCCTTAATTATGATGCGATGTCCTTCTTCATCTCTTGTTACAGACTTTAGTTTAAAATCTAGTTTGTCTGATATATGTATGGCTATTCCAGCTTTCTTTTGACTTGCAGTAGCATGATAGATAGTTCTCCATCCTCTCACTTTCAATCTGAAGATGTCCTTACGTCTAAAATGAGTCTTTTGTCGACAGCATATAGATAGATCTTATTATTTTTTTTATCCATTCTGATACCTATGTCTTTTGATTGGGGCATTTAGTCCATTTACACTCAGAGTTATTATTGAAAGATATGGATTTAGTGTCATTGTGTTATCTGTAGATTTCATGCTTGTGGTTCTGTCCCTGGTTCTTTGTAGTCTTTGCAGTATTCCACTTACAGAGTCCCCCTTAAGATCTCTTGCATGGCTGGTTTAATGGTTATGAACTCCCTCAGTTTTTGTTTGTCTGGGAAAGCCTTTATTTCTCCTTCTATTCTAAATGACAGCCTTGCTGGATAAAGGATTCTTGGCTGCATATTTTTCCTATTAAGCACATTGAATATTTCTTGCTTCTCCCTTCTGGTCTGCTGACTTTCATGGATGGGTTTGCTACTACCCTTATGTGCCTACCCTTGTAGGTTAAGACCTGTTTGTTCCTAGCTGCTTTCAGAATTCTCTATTTTTATATTTTGCCAGTTTCACTATGATATGCTGTGAAGAAGACCTATTCTTGTTAAATATGAGGGAAGTTCTCTATGCCTCTTGGATTTGGATGTCTGCCTCCTTTCCAACATTAGGGCAGTTCTCAGCTATAATTTGTTCAAGTAAACCTCTGCCCCTTTCTCTCTATTTTATTCTTCTGTAATTCCTGTGATACAGATATTATTATGTTTCATTGAATCACTTAGTTCTCTGATTCTCCCCTTGTGATCTAGTATTTTCTTATATCTCTTTTTCTCAGCTTCATCATTTTCTAATTTTATCTTCTATTTCACTTATTCTCCTCTCTGCTTCCCCCATCCTTTCTGTCACTGCATCTAGTTTATTTTGCACCTCATTTACAGCATTTCTTAATTTATCATGACTATTTCTTAGTTCCCTGATCTCTGCAGCAATAGATTCCCTGCTGTCTTCTATGCTATTTTCAAGCCAAGCTATTAATCTTATGACTCTTATTCTACATTTTTGATCAGATATATTGTTTATATCTGTTATGAGCAATTCTCTAGCTGTCATATCTTCCTGGAATTTCTTTTGAGGAGAATTCTTCCATTTCATCATTTTGGCTAGTTTTCTGTCCTTTATATGTTTTAATAGCTTGTCACATGTTCTTCACATGTTAGCACTACTATATTAAAAAGAGGTCATACATGTCCATGGCCTGGCCCTTCAGGAAGTGTTTTTGGAGTGTGTTGTGTGATCTCTGTTGTTGTGACTCTGGTTGCTTTATCTTCCTACTTGTAGTGGTGGTTTGGACCTTCTACCAGTAGTGCTTTGATTTGTTCATTGAGGTAGTCCTGGAAAAAGTTTAAAAAGTGGGGGATGGTGGAAGAAGCCAAAGAGAGAAATAACAGGGGTGGGGAAAAAGAAAAGAAAAAAAAAAATGACCAGGCAGAGAATCAGAGAAACTATATGGCTTAAACCAGAGTGACAGAGAGGAAAATAAAGAAGAAGGAGATAAAGAAGAGATATAAAAATAATAGATTAAAAATGTCTGCCTAAACAAACAAACAAAAAACAGAATAGAGAAGGGAACAAATAACAGGGAGAAAAGAAAGAAAAACAAATATATTCTTGACCAAGAATCAAATCAGAAAATACAAAACCATTGGACCGATATCTGATAGTGCCTTGGAACCTGTGGCTGTGCTTGTCTGGAAGAGGGGCTGTCTGGTCTGGTCAGTGTCAGTCTTGCTCCTGTAGATGCACAGTTATCAGCGTGGTTTGGTATAGGCAGGTCCTGCCTCCAGTGTGGACCCACTGTCTGTTCCCTGCTTTTTAAAAGCCAAGCTATTAATCTTTTGACTCTTATTCTAAATTCTTAATCAGATATATTGTTTATATCTATTTTGAGCAATTCTCTAGCTGTCATTTCTTCCTGGAATTTCTTTTGAGGAGAATTCTTCCGTTTCAACATTTTGGCTAGTTTTCTGTCATTTATTTATCTATCTATCTATTCATTCATTCATTCATTCATTCATTTTTATAGCTTGTCATGTAGCTATAGTCCTGCACCTGCAAGCACTACTATATTAAAAAGTGACCTTGTTGGTGATGGGGAGAAAAATGGTGACACCCCAGTCTCTCCTCCCTAGACTGGGTGTCTCACAACACTTTGTTCAGGCCATTCTCACAGTGCTGCAAGGGCATGAGCAGCTGGTTTGTCCTTTTCCACAGTCTCCCTTGCCTCCCTGGTGCTGGGCTCATACCCAAACCCCAGTGTCTTAGAAGATCCTGCTCTGTGCACCCTGGTTCTGGGGTAGTGCCACTCCACCCTGCGAGCAGACAAAGGGCCTCTGGCTGGCAGGTGCCTGCAGGGCATTTTGTCCTTGGAGCAGCTATATACTTTCCCACAGCACTCAAGAGAGGAGACTACTCTCTCATACTGCACCTCTGAGCTTGCTACCGAGCCCAGGGCTGGCTACCTCCGCCCCACCAACCCCAGGTTTATGTACAGAAGGCAGGACCCAGTCTGGAGAAAACCCCACAACCCTGGATTAAGTTAGAAATTGGTTCTTTCTCCATTTTTTCCCTTTCCCAGTCCATGGTTTTCTCTTGTCCAAATACAATCCTATACTTCCACAGCCTCTCTTTCTCTTCCTTTTGTCTGTCCACAGGAGATCCCTCACCTCCACGCCTATGCCACCAGTTTTATCTCTCCCAATTCACAATCATGCCCCTATGGCCCATCAAGTTGTTGTCATGGGGCCCTGGAGATGTTTTTGTCACTCTATAGCCTGGATTCATGGAATTCCAAGCCTCCTGGCCTCAATAGTGCTGTGTTTGAGGTAATGTTTAACAAGAGAATTTTGGGTCCCCTTACTTCTCCACCATGTGACTCCTCCTCCTGGAATTCTCCACCCTTAACATACTTCATGAAACTGTTACATTTGTTACAATTAATGAACCTACAGTAAACCATCATTATCATTGAAACATCATAAACCAAAGCCCATAGTTTACTTTACATTTCACTCCTGGTTTTGGACATTCTCTGGGTTGGGTGAATGTGTAATGACATTTATCCACCATCATAGTATCATATAGAGTAGTTTCATTGCCCCCCAAATTATCTGCACTCCACACATCCATTCCTCCATGCTCCCTAACCACTGGCAACTACATCTTTTTGCTGTGTGGTTTTTTAAATGGTTTTGCCATTTCCAATATCTCAGAAAATTGGAATTGTACAGTATGTAACCTTTTTAGAATGGTCTCTTTCACTCAATAATATATATTTAATGTTTCTCCATTTCTTTTCATTGTTTGATAGCTCATTTCTTTTTAATACTCAATAATATTATATTGCCTGGATATACCATAGTGTATTTATCCCTCCACCTAGTGAAAGACGTCTTTGTTGCTTCCAAGTTTTGCCATTTAAATGAAGCTGTTATAAACATCGGTATGCAGGTTTTTGTATGGACATAACTTTTCAGCTCCTTTAGATATATGTCAAGGAGCACAATTCCTGGATAATATATTAAGAAGAATATGTTTAGTTTTGTAAAAAATTGCCAAACTGTCTTCTAAAATGGGTGCATTCTTTTGCATTTCCATCAGCAATGAGATTTTGTGACTCCACATCAGCATCAGCATTTGATATTGTCAGTGTTCTGGAATTCAGCCTTTCAAGTAGATTTGTAGTGGTATTTCATTGTTGTTTTATGTGCATTTCCTTGATAACATTTGAGTGAAGCATATGTTCATGTGCTTATTTCTAATCTAGGCATCTTCTTTTATGAGGTATCTGTTAAGGTCTTTGGCCTGTTTTATTAATCAGATTTTTTTTGTTATTGTTCAGAGTACTTTGTATATTTTGGATAACAGTGCATTATTATAAATGTCTTTTGCAAATATTTTCTCCCAATCTTTGGCTTGTCTTCTCATTCTCTTGACATTTTTCTTCATAGCTTGGCACGATGTACTTGGTAAATAGAACTGCTATAAATAGGTTTTAGTAAATACTTTTAATAAAATACTTTTAATAGGTTTTAGTAAATACTAGTAAATTATTTCTGTATTTGTCATTGTATACACTTTTTTTAAATAAATATTGCTATAAGAAACATTTTCTTAGTATGACAGGCACTGCAGATTATATTGATTAGTGCCACTTTCAAGCACTTTTAACCTGCCTTTCTCTACTGTAGAGTCTAGAAAAGCTAAAGACTACATCTCCTAGAATCTTTTAAAAAATATTTAATTTTGACTATGGCCTGTCTTATGTCCAATGAATACAGTTGTATAATATTTGCAAGAAGTCATGGAGCAGGTCTTTTTATAGGCATGGTGATGAGGGTGGTGGTTCTGATTTTGCCTCTAGCATTACAAGTGATGCCTAGGAGAGAGGTTTCCTTTAGAAGAGCTCTATATTGTGGGTGGGCCTTTCCACTGGCTGATTTTTTTTTTTTTGGTAGTATTGAAACCTGGTTTCATGGTCCTCCTGCACCTTCTTAATACCTTCTAATAAACCTCTTTTTATTTAAATCTAGTTAGAAGGACTCTGTGTTCTGTACTTAGGAACCAAAAATAGTCCTTTAGTCCCATCCATTCCATCAAAGTTTATCTCTTTTGTAAATAAATGCTTTTTTAGAAATTCTTCATTTTGCTTTAATCAATTCATATTTTTATTGAATATCTACTATGTAGAAATCACTGTATTAATTGCTTTTTGTCGAGTTAAAAAGAAATGCATTCTAAAATTACATAAAATTAAATATTGAGTAGCTACAATGCATTTCTTACAATGTAGGATAGTTTGACTTTAGATTTGATTTTATGAGATTTAATAATTAGAAAAAATAAAAAACTTTAATTTTAAGGTAATGAGATGGATCACAAATATCTTGCATAGAATAATTATCAGTATCTCTGGACATATATATTATTTACCATGATAATTGTTAAGTGACTATTTTCCAACTGATATAGTAGAAGTTAAATGGAAGAAAGGCTTTTTGGTTATGATTAGACAGTGGGTAGGAGTGATAATTCTAGGAAAGAAAGGAAAATTAACATGAGCCAATATATGCCTTGCAGATGATTTAGGAGAGTGGATCAAACAGCCCAACTGAGTTAAAGTGCTTCTTTGTGATCATTGTGATCCTAGTAACAACTATAAATAGTCTGATGTATTTTAAATTCCATATTCATGTCTTGTATTTTATTTTATAGCTAACTTGGTGTCATTAAAGGTTTTTGAATAGTAAAAGCTACCTAAGGAGGTAAAAGTTTTAGAAGAATGAATCAGGCTAAGCAATATGAATGATTGTTGAAAGGAGAGAAGCAGTGGAAAACAAAAGTCTATTTTGCTAGTGCAGAGGCAAAGAGATAAAAGGCATCAGTGATACTAATAATAGAAAGAAATTAATGTGGAAGCATTTTGATTATTCAGGGTATCGTATGGAATAGATCTTTTCAAATACATTTTCTCTATTCTTTAGTACCCTTGGCAATCTGTGCTTGTATGAGATGCTTTCTTTTGTTTTTAATTTCAAACAGAGTAGTTTGTTGCTGCACTGATGTATGTGTATCTGGGTATGTCTGGGTATGAGAGGCTTGCTTTTGTCCTACTCAGAGCCCAAGCTACACATAACTTTCTCAGTGACTTGTTTGGCTATGGACAGATATTTGTAACTCATGTTTTCATTGACAGATATTTGTAATTTATGTTTTTATTATGTAGCATGTTTGTTCTTATTCCCTAACTAGTAAGAGAACACATTTTTTTCTTCCCTTTTGTTTTGGTCATTAAAACCCAGGCCCTCTGGTTGTTTCCATCTGCAAATGTTCCCAAGAGTGCTGAAGGGCCTGATCACAGCTTGTTTTTTCAGCTTCATATTAATTTTTATTTATATTAAAGGATTTATGGTGCTATTGACTATCTTTAGGTACAAATTCAAATTATGTGTGTTTTTCTTACTTTATTTTCTAAACATATTTGTGAAGATAATTCAAGTATGTTCCAATATTTCTACTTGGATCTTTCTATATTACAGTTTCCTTTGTGACTCAAGAAATTTTAACTTTCTCCCATGAAACAGCTGATTTTTTTTTAAAAAAGACAACAAAAAACAAAAACTCTTTCTTCATGATTTGGTAGTACATCTTTTTGCTAGAGTAATAATTCATGACAGAAATGTGTAACTGCTAGATAAAATTCAGTAATTTTAACATTCTGTGAAAACAGCTTCTAATGTTATCATAAGAGCTTTCAAAAATTACTTCAGAAATATTGTGGATAGAAATATCATTAAATATAATGTTTCTGTTAATTTTCATTGTGAAATTTTGTCTTACTAAATAATTAATTATTTGCCCATGTATAAAACATGTGGATCTGGATGCATGTACATGAGATCTTTAAAACCAAGCTTTAGGGTGCCCGGGTGGCTTAGTCAAAGCCTCCAACTCTTGATTTCACCTCAGGTCATGATCTCACAGTTGGTAAGATAGACTGTCGTTGCCATGCTCTGCTCTGACAGCACAGAGACTGCTTAGGATTCTCTCTCCCTCTTTCTCTGTCCCTCCCCACCCTCTCTCTCCCACAAAATAAATAAATAAACTTAAAAAATCCCCACTAAGTCTTAAGTATTAGAGTCTGGATGCAAAATTCTGAAAATTTTGCCAATAGAAAATAAAATGCATTGCTATTAAGTCCTAAACATATTTCTTATTTGAAAAGATCAGTTTGAGGAAGTTCTTATTTGGTAAACATGATACTCACATATGAAAAATTTCAAGAATTTGAACAGTTTGATAAATACAAATTTAAATATTGTAGTAAATTACACCTTTTATTATTGTAATAGGCAGAAGAAATGACTCCCCAAAGATATATTCACTTCCTAATCCTAGAACGTGTGAATATTACTTTACATGGCAAAAGATGTGTAACCTTAAGGCTGTTGAGAAGAAGACCTTATCCTGGATTATCCAGGTGGGTCCTGTCTGCCTTCTATGTATCTTTAAAAGAAGAATGCAAGGGGAATTTAATTGAAACACAAGCAGAAGAGAAGGTGATATGAATAGATTGGAGTGATGAGCTAGCAGGCTAGAACACTAAGGCCAGCAACCACAAGAGGCTAACAGAGGGAAAAGATTTCCCTCTAGCCCACTCTTAGTGATTCTTTGGAGGGGGAAGGACACTGTTGACACATTGATTTCAGAAACCTGGCCTCCAGAACTACCAATAAATAAACTTCACAGGCGTTTTTAAGATTTTTTTAATGGTTATTTATTTTGAGAGAGAGAGAGGGCAAGAGGGGCAGAAAGAGAGGGAGAGAGAGACTCCCAAGCAGTCTCCACACTCGGCACAGAGCCTGATGCTGGACAGAAATCTATGACTGTGAGATCATGACCTGAGCAAATCAAGAGTCAGACGCTTAGCTGACTAAGCCATCCAGGTGTCCCTAAACTTCACAGGTTTAAGCCACCTAGTTTGTGACAATTTATTACAGTATCTGCAGGAAACTAATATAAATATGCACTATAAAACCATTGATTTTGTTCTCAATTGATCTTGCAATTTGACAAAGATATACTAATATCCATAGAATACATCCAAATATGCTTTGTAGGAAGTAGGTATTTTCATTTTTCACTTTAAATTTACCCCTCTAATTGTGATAACAGTATGATAAAGGTGAACAATATTTTAAACAATTATGTAAAGTAAAAAATTGCTACTGATTTAAATAATTATCCTGCTGATAGATAGAAATTAAATTAAGTTAAATTAAGCATTTATTTAATTAATTCAAATCCCTTGGAAACAGGATATAATTAAATATATTTTAATAATAGAACACTCATCTATTCAACTTTCTTATGAGTAAACAGAACTTTTCATGAGCAACCCAGGCAATGCTGAAGCTCTTTATAGAACTTTCTACTTCCCACATATGACCATTGTCTCTTTTATTTTATCATTATAAAAATTATAATGTCCCTGGGGCACTTGGGTGGCTTAGTTGGTTAGGCATCCGACTTCGGCTCAGGTCATGATCTCACAGTTCAGAGGTTTGAGCCCCACGTCGGGCTCTGTGCTGACAGCTCAGAGCCTGGAGCCTGTTTCAGATTCTGTGTCTCCCTCTCTCCCTGCCCCTCTGCTGTTCATGCTCTGTCTCTGTCTCAAGAATAAATAAACATTAAAAAAAATTATAATGTCCCTTATTAAGGTAATTGAATTTTGGCATTCTATCTCCTGACATTTAGAAGTAAAGTTGCATTTTCCTCCACCAAAAAAAAATTAAAATGACACAATTCCATTTCCTCACATTTTACAAACCAAATATAGGACATAACTTTTTTTCTAAGCATACCAAGTATATGGACATTCAAATTCATAGAGATGTTAATTATAAATACCATTCACCTTAATCAAAGTAGTATCTAAAAATTTCAGAGTAGGACTTTAAATGCTAACTATTGTACTGTACTGTAACTATTATTTATGAATTGTTAATAATTTTTGTTTCTTGATAGTATTGATTGCTTTTTTCTACTTTTCTGTATTTTGAAAATATTCCATAATATCTTTATTTTTATAATTATATAAATAAATAATTATTATAATTTGCATTATACAAATCCAAAGGAATCTACTGAATAAAGAAGCTATTTTTATTGGATGCTGTGATGCACCCAATCATTCTCCCACTGGCAGATGCATTGATAGAAGCCCTTACCATCTTGGGTTTGACAATTTTCATCAGCTTTGAAGATAATATGATTTTTGGAAGGTTCTTTCACATTTGGAGAGATAAGATGACAAAGACAGACACAGAATAATTCAAGTAGTTAGGTAATTAATATTTGATGTATTATAGATTTTAAGGGGGGAGGAGAGAGAGAGCGAAAATAGAAAAGAGGTTATTTTACTTGCTTCTAAATTCTAAGGCCCGGTTCATTAATGTATGAAAACAAATGAAATTTCCCCTAGAGATCTGTCCAGGCAAAGAGCATGCATTAGACCAAAGAGTTCCTTTGGTGTATAATGAGATCTTGAGTATGTCTAATAAGATGAAATAAAGAAGCAGGAATGACTCTCTGTTGAAATATTAATTGGAGGAGGGAGTTAAGATGGCTGTGTAGTAGGAGGACCCTAGGCTTACCTTGTACCTCAAACATGGCCTTAAGATAACCATCAAATCATTCTGAATACCAAGAAATTGACCTGAGGACTGATAGAACAAATCGTACAACTAGAGGGAGAAAAGGAGTCACATTGAGGAAGGTGGGAAGTATGGAAATGTAATTTGGGGGAGAAATGGATTGCAAGTGCTGCAGAGGAGCGGCAGCCCTGGTCACAGAGAGAAAGCCAAGAGAGAGTGGAGTGCACAGGGGTACACACAAGGAGAACACTTCCACAAAGCTATTGTCTGGGAAACTGAGAGGGGGTGATTTTCATAAGTTTTTGCAATCAGTGGAGCTCAAAAGCTGGAGTTTTAGAGGTCATTGGGCTTGGCTGGGATAGAGACCTGAGGGCACTGCCCTACACCTGGAGAGAAGGCCTGCACGCAACCCTGGGGCAGACTGGGTGATCTGAGGATCCCACCTAAGGTACATGGGGAGAGACTGTTCATACTTATTGGAGCACATCTGTGAGATGTGGCATTGACTCTCCAAGGAAAAATAACTGGTGGGCACCATTTCCCTCTCCCACTACACAGCATAGGCACAAAAACATCTGCTGAGGGCAGCTAACCTGGTCACTGACTGTTTAGTCTGCTTTGCTCCAAATCCCCTTCCTTGTGCTCTGGCATGACTGCCTTTCTGGGTTAAACCTGCATCAGTCCCAGTGCAGTGAGACCCTTTCCCAGAGGAACAGAGGAGGTCCCCACCATACAAGGTCCCTGAAATTTGGGGTTTTAAAAGTCAGCAGGTTGGCCAGGATAGAGCTTAAGGTGCACTGTGCTGCTCCAGGTTGGCAAGCAACCCAGAGACATACAGTGTGAAAACAGAAATCTAAAAATTGCCTGGGATGCATGAGGGGAAATTATTGTCTCTTCTGAAAGTGCTTCCTTGAGAACAACAAGCATGGATTCCTCTCTCCCTAGTTAGGAAACTAACTAGCTGGTGCCATTTCCTTCCCCTGCCCCTCAGCCTAAACCAACTTCAGTAAATAGCACCATGCTAACACTGGCTGAATAATCTTCTTACACCAAGGTCTGCCCCTCTGTGCTTCAGGGTACTGCTTTTCTCTGGCAGGTGTGCCTAAGGACCAGTGCAGTGGGCCCCTTCCCCAGAAAAAAAACAGCACAAACTTTTGCATGTACCATGTCTACTGACCATAGAATTCTGTAAAGCTTCATTTTAGTAGGATTAGCATCAGGTCTCTTTTAACAAGAAGACCAGAGCACATCTAGTTAAAACATGCCTTACTCTGGCCACGGTCCACACACTGCCCCTTTAAGGCAAGGAGAACCTCTGCAGATGACTGACCTGAGGCAAAGAGCAACCAAAACAAGGCAGCAGAGTGTATGCAGCACAGAGTAGAGACACTTTCTGAAGCACTGGGCCCTGGACAGTACATAATCTCTTCTTCATAAAGCCATTACTGTCAGGAGAAGGAAACAAAAGGCTTTTCTACCAATCAGAAGAAAACAGAGACCTAGGCAAAATGCCAAGATGGAGGAATTCATTACAAATTAAATAACAAGAGAAGGTCATAGCTGGAGATCTAATCAAAACAGGTGTAAATCATATGCCTGATCCAGAATTTAAAGCAACAATGATAAGGATACTAGCTGGCTTGAGAAAAGCATGGAAGACATCAGGAAGATCCTTACTGCAGAGCAATGCAGAGAAATGAAAAATGTAATAACCAAGAAATGAAGCAGACTGGATGTAATGATCACAAGAATGGAAGAAGCAGATGAAAGAATAAGTGATATAGAATATAGAAAAATGGAAAATAATGAAGCTGAACAAAAGAGGGAAAGAAAATTATGGATCACAAGAGTAGACTTAGGGAATTCAGTTACTCTATCAAACATAATAATATTTGTATCATAGGAGTTCCAGAAAAAGAGATACAAAAGGAAGCAGAGAGTTTATCTCAGGAAATTATATCTGTAAACTTCCCTAATCTGGGGAAGGAAATAGACATCCAAATCCAGGAAGCAAAGAGAGCTCCATAAAAATGAACAAAAACAGGCCAATATAAGACATATTATAGTTGAATTTACAAAATATAGTGATAAAGAAAAATCTTAAAAGCAGCAAGACGAAAAGGGTACCTGGGTGGCTCAGTTGGTTAAGCCTCCGACTTCAGCTCAGGTCATGTACTCATGATCCATGAATTCAAGACCCATGTCAGACTCTGTGCTGACATCTCAGAGCCTGGAGTCTGCTTTGATTCCTGTGTCTGCCTCTCTCTCTGCCCCTCCTTCACTCACAGTCTGTCTGTCTCTCTCCAAATAATAAATAAACATTAAATTTTTTTTAAAAAGCTGTAAGACAAAAGAAGTCCCTAACTTAGAAGAGAAGTCCCATAAGGCTAACAGCACATCTATCCACAGAAATTTGGTAAGCCAGAAAGGAGTGGCATGATATATTCAATGTGCCAAATGGGAAAAATATTCAGTCAAGAATATTCTATCCAGCAGGCTATCATTCAGAATAGAAGGAGAAATAAAGAATTTCCCAAACAAAACCTAAAGAAGTTCTTGACCACTAAACTATCCCTGCAAGAAATATTAAAGGGGACTCTTTGAGTGAGAAAAGATAACAAGAGCAATAAACACTAGAAAGGAAAAGAGAAAATATCCAGAAATGACAAAACAAGTAATAAAATGGCAATAAATACATACCCATCAATAATTACTCTGAATGTAAAAGAACTAAACACTCCAATTAAAAGACAGGGTGTCAGAATGGATTAAAAAAATTAAAAAAAAAACCTTTATATGTTGCCTAAAGAGACCCATTTTAGACCTAAAGACACCTGCAGATTGGAAGTGAGGGTTGGAGAAACATTTATCATGCCTGTGGACATCAAAAGAAAGCTGGTGTAGCAATACTTATATCAGACAAACTGCATTTAAGCCAAAAACTGTAATAAGAGATAAAGAAGGGCACTATATCATAATAAAGGGATCTATCCAATAAGATGATCTAACAATTGTAAATATTTATGCACCCAAATTAGAAACACTCAGATATTAGAAAATAATAACAAACATAAAGGAACTCATTGTTAATAATACAATAATAGTAGGGGACTTCAACACTCCTTTTACATTAATGGATAGATCATCTAAGAAGAATATCAACAGAATATCAACAGGGAAACAATGGCTTTGAATGACACAGTGGACTAGATGGACTTAACAGAATTTTCAGAACATTTCATCCTAAAGCAGGAGAATATACATTCTTTTCAAGTGCACATGGAATATTTATCCAGAATAGATCACATACTAGGTCACAAATCAGGCCTCAACAAGTACAAAAAGATTGAGATCATATCTAGCTCTCTCATTTTTTCTGACCATATAACCATGAAATTTAAACTCAACCACAAGAAAAAAAAATGTGGGAAGACCACAACTACGTGGAGATTAAAAAACATGCTACTAAAGAATGAATGGGTCAACCATGAAATTAAAGAGGAAATAAAAAATTACATGGAAACAACTGAAAATGAAAACACAATGGTCCAGAACCTTTGGGATACAGCAAAAGCAGTCATAAGAGGGAAGTATATCACAGTATAGGCCTACCTCAAGAAGCAAGAAAAGTCTCAAATAAAAAACCTAACCTTCTATCTGAAGGAACTAGAAAGAGAACAACTAACAAAGCCAAAAGCAAGCAGAAGGGAAATCATAAAAAGTAGAGCTGAAAATAGATGAAGTAGAGCTGAAATAAATGATATGGAAGCAAACAAAACACAGTAGAATAGGTAAATGAAACCAGGAGTGGTTCTTTGAAAAAAAAGTAGAGCTGAAATAAATGATATGGAAGCAAACAAAACACAGTAGAATAGGTAAATGAAACCAGGAGTGGTTCTTTGAAAAAAAATTAATAAAATTGGTAAGCTGCAAGCTAGACTTATTAAAAAGAAAAGAGAATGGACCCAAATAAATAAAATTACAAAGGAGACAGGAGAAATTACAACCAACACCGCAAAAAATACAAATAGTTATAAGAAAATATTTTGAAAAATTATATGTCAACAAATTGGACAATCTGAAAGAAATGTATAAAAGTCTTAGAAACATATAAACTACCAAAACTGAAACAGGAAGAAATAGGGAACTTGAAGAGACTGATATCCAGTAAAGAAATTGAATTAGTCATCAAAAATCTCCCAACAAACACAGGTCCACGGTCAGATGGCTGGCTTCCCAGGGGAATTCTACCAAACATTTAAAGAAGATTCAATGCCTATTCTTCTCATACTATTCCAAATAATAGAAATTAAAGAAAACTTCCAAACTCATTCTGTGAGACCAGCATTACTCTTCTTCCAAAACCAGACAAAGACTTCACTAAAAAACAGTACTGCAGTCCAATATTCCTGATGAACATGGAAGCAGAAATTCTCAACAACATACTAGCAAGCTGAATCCAACAGTACTTTAAAAGAATCATTCACCATGATCAAATGGGATTTATTCCTGGACTGCAGGGTTGGTTCAATATTTACAAATCAATCAATGTGATATACCACATTAATAAAAGAAAGAGGGGCGCCTGGGTGACTCAGTCAGTTAAGCGTCTAACTTCAGCTCAGGTCATGACCTCATGGTTCGTGGGTTTGAGCCCTGCATCTGGCTCTGTGCTGACAGCTTGGAGCCTGAAGCCTGCTTAGGATTCTGTGTCTCCCTCTCTCTGTTCCCCCCCTGCTCACACTCTATCTCTCTCTCTCTCTTTCTCAAAAATAAAGATTAAAAAAATTTTTAAATAAAAGAAAGAATAAGAACTGTATGAGCCTCTCAATAGATGCAGAAAAATCGTATCACAAAGTACAACATCCATTTGTTATAAAACCCTTAATAAAGTAGGACTAGAGGGAACATACCTGAATATGATTAAGGCTGTATACCAAAAACCCACACCTAATGTCCTCAACTGAGAACTTTGCCTCTATGGTCAGGAACAAGACAAAGATGTCCACTCTCACACTGTTATTTAACATAGTACTGGAAGTCCTAGACTCAGAAATCAGACAAAAAGATAAAGGAAAGAGAGAAAGAAAGAAAGAAAGAAAGAAAGAAAGAAAGAAAGAAAAGAAAGAAAGAAGGGAGAAAAGAAAGAAAAGAAAAGGGAAAAAAGAAAAAAGAAAGGAAAAGAAAAAAAGAAAAGGGAAAAAGAAAAGAAAAGAGGAAAGGAAAGGAAAGGAAAGGAAAAGAAAGACATCCAAATCAGCAAGGAAGAAGTCAAATTTTCACTATTTGCAGATGACATGATGCTCTATATAGAAAATGCAAAGACTCCACCAAAATATTGCTAGAACTGATACACAAATTCAGTGAGTCATAGGATATAAAATCAATGTACAGAAATTGTAACATTTCTATACACCAATAATGAAGAAGAAGAAAGAAATCAAGGAATCAACCCCTTTTGCAACTACACCAAAAACCATAAGATACCTAGGAACAAAGCTAACCAAAGAGGTAAAAGATCAGTACTCCGAAAACTACAGAACACTGATGAAAGAAATTGAAGAGGAAACACAAAAAAATTGAAAAACATTCCATGCTGATGGATTGGAAGAACAAATATTGTTCAAATGTCTATACTACCTAAAGCAATCTACACATTTAATGCAATCCCTATCAAAACACCACCAGCGCTTTTCACAGAGTTAGAACAAACAATCTGAAAATTTGTATGGAGCTACAAAAGATCCCAAATAGCCAAAGCAATCTTGAAAAAGAAAAGCAAAGCTGGAGGCATCACAATTCCCACACTTCAAGTTATATTACAAAGCTCTAGTGATCAAGGCAGTATGGTACTGGCACAAAACAGACACACAGATCAATGGAACAGAATAGAAACCCCAGAAATTGACCCACAACTATATGGTCAACTAATCTTCAACAAAGCAGGAAAGAAAATCCAAAGGAAAAAAGACTGCCTCTTCAACAAATGGTGTTGGGAAAATTAGACAGACATTACAATGATAGATGACCTCACACCAATCAGAATGGCTAAAATTAACAACACAGGAAATAAGTGTTTTCTGACATTACAAAACAAAAAAATGAAGAAAAATAAAACTGGGCCACTTTCTTAAACCATACATAAAAATAAATTCTAAATGGATCAAAGACCCAAATGTGAGACCTGAAACCTTCAAAATTCTAGAGGAGAACATATGCAGCAACATCTTTGACATTAGGCATAGAAACTTCTTGCTAGCTATGTCTTCTGAGGCAGTGAAAACAAAAGAAAAAAATAAACTAGTGGGACTTCATCAAGATAAAAAGGCTTCTGCACATCGAAGGAAACAATCACCAAAACTAAAAGGCAACTTTTTGAATAAGAGAAGATATTTGCAAATAACATATCTGATAAAGGGTTAGTATCCAAAATCTATAAATAACTTATCAAACTCAAAAGAAATAATCTAGTTGAAAAATGGGCAGGAGACATGAACAGATATTTTTCCAAAAAAGACATTCAAATGGCTAACAGACATATGAAAAATGTTTGACATCATTCATCATCAGGGAAATACAAATCAAAATTACAATGATAGATCACCTCACACCAGTCAGAATGCCTAAAATTAACAACACAGGAAATAAGTGTTTTTTAATATTGCAAAACAAAAAAAAAAGGACAAAAACAATGGTGTAATAGGTTTGTAGGACTGGATTTTTTTTAAAACTACTGAATAACAAAGATTGACTATATGGCTACTTTTTTAAAGATCTCATGTATCATTTTAGTGACGACTATTTTTAAACGGTGACTATAGCTTAGAAAATGAACTATGTCATTATAGTTTTGTTTTCTTTGCTGTGAAATTTGCATGTCCTAAATTTCTCTGGAATTGCACATTTACAGATGAGAAAGAGTATGTGTCAGGTATGGGAGGGTTAAGATAATCTCAGAAAATGAAAACATATTTACACATAATATTTGTATTTTCATTATTTCAGCAGACTGTTTTGACAGTATCAGAGTAATAAATTTGTGGGATACCACAAACTTTTATCTCCATAGATGTTAATGAATCTTACAAAGTGATATTTGTATTTCTAAACTTACTAATGTAGAATTACACAAACTAAGCTGTTTTCTATAATTACCAGGGAGCTTCGCATTTAAAGGCATCCTTTAACAATTTATTTGAGAAAAGTGTCTTCAAATCACTTTATAAATCTGATTTTTAATATTAAGATTATAACTACATTGCTACACCTTTTTTGTCATAAAGGTAATTTGATATTCCACACAACTAGGCCCTCTTTACAAATATGTATATTAAACATCTGACTCTTGATTTTGCCTCAGGTCATGATCTCACACTTCATGAGATCGAGACCCACATCAGGTTCCATACTGACAGTGTGTAGTCAGTTTGGGATTCTCTCTTTCCCCCTCTTTCTGTCCCTCCCCTACTTATTCTCTCTCTCTCTCAGAAATAAATAAACTTAAAAAAATAAATAGAAACTTTATTAAGGGAAACTAAAGCTCAAAAATTTATTTTTCCAAGGTTAGGCTTTTGGTAAATGTCATATTTGAAATCCAGAATTGAAATGAAGAAAATGAATCTTCTTTTCATTATATTATTTCTATTATATTTTCATTATAAAATATAATGGAAAATCTTCCACCCAGTATATTATTTCTCTAAGAGTTTTTTTGGTATTTGGAAAAATCACATCTGCCTATTATTAGCAGAGGTAGGCATGTTAGACTCCAGGCAGAACAAAATCTGGAGTTTAACTTTTTTTAAACTCCAGTCAGGTCACTATCATTTCACATATTTGCCTTTGTGAGCTCTGAGGATTAGCCTTCCTTCATCAATGTCTATGTTTACTACTCTGCTTCTGCTGCTGGCCAGACCTCTGTTGTCCCCATGCTCTTGTTAGATCACATGCAGTTTATAGAATTTCCCCTGCTCTCTCTTTCCGAAGTATACAGCCAACTGATGTTTCAAGAAATTTATGTTGCTATAATAAACAACTGAGAAATAGATATATGGTTAAATAGATATATGGTTATGAGGATAACAATATTTCCCCTTGCTTTTTTGTTTGGTTTTGGTTTTGGTTTTGGTTTTGGTTTTGTGTTCAGTTAGGCCTTACAAAGAATAGCGTAAATGAAATTATAAGTTTTGGGATATATACAGTCCTGAATTATATTCAAATATATTACCCAGAAAGCCATAGTTTGAAAGAAGTTTGAGTTATAAAGTTAGTAAAGATAATTGGGTCCTAGGCTTGTTGGAGAAAAACAGAATGAGGATAGAAGACAATCCAAATATGGGGCAGAGTGAGGAGTAGCTAAGGAAATTGTTCTAGACTACATATCACCTTTGTGTAAATGGGAAAAAGGCACAGCTTTCTCTCAGCAGGTATAGCTCTGTGCCAGTATGCACAGCCTGGTGATTGGGTCTTGAGCTGTGTTTCAACCACACTAACACCTGCAGCCAGGTGCCTTACACAGTGAATAACCTGTGGAACCATATGTGGTGGCCTTCCATCCCTCTCTCCCTTTCCCCTTCTACATATAACATCCCAGCACCATACACCTTATCTTGGATTGGCATTTAACTAGGACAAACAGGTGCTGGAAATGTGAGGAAAAATATAAAATAAAAAACAATGGAAGTAAAACAAGGTGTTTTCTTTGTTTCTTGGACACCTGATTTAACTAAATAATTATTAACATGTGGAGAACTCTGTAAATGAGTCATCCATGACTCAGCACTACTTGCAGTTTAAAATATATATGTATATCAAAAATATTAATATTATTATACTTTTTATGTTATTAAATATTTAAAAATTATTTTATTAATATTCTCAAGAATGGAAACTTTTATAAAATGTTTATTTCTGCGTATGTGTATATATACACAAGAGACTAGACATAGCAAAGAATGGTATAATTAAAAGGAATTGTATCTCTATCAGTAAGCATTGCAATATGTAAGACCCAGAACTCTTATAGAGTCACCGGAAACAGTACACATCCTTACTGAGTTTAAAATCTGTATTAAAGAACTGAAAAAGAACTGTAAAGATATACATTGTTAAATTGAAAACCAGGCACATTAACTTTTAAAAGGCTAAAACTGTACAGATGTGCTGGTATGTTATAACTAGTAACTGGTAACATAATTGAAAAAAAAATTAAATGTGTAAAATGACATTTAGGTAGCTTAAGAATTTTATTTTAATTTAAAATATTCCACCTATTCCTTATTTTCCATGTTTTGATGGAGGGTGAAGGCCTCTTTGAATATGGATGCACATTTTTTAATACACCTTTGAATTCTAATATTAATCCATTTAAAGAGGAACAAGAAATAAAATATTTTGTGAATATTGGTTTTTTTGTTTGTTTTTCCCAAGTTCTTACCTCTACCTAATTAGGATATTTTCTTGGGCAACTCATAACTGTTAGATCTTTCTGATGCATTTATGTTTAGATTTCATAGAAACAAACTCTTTTTTTACATAGAATATTTATTGGCTTAATATTTGATTAAAACTTAGAATTACAATGAAAAACGCAAATGAAATGAACAGCATTTTTGTGTGTTGAAACAAACACAATCAACTGTTGTCCAGAATACAGTTTATTTGATGGTAATTGAAGTACATGAACATGTTAAAGTGTAATTTACTAGCTGCAGATATTCAATGAGACACGGGAATGGATCATATTTTACAGCGTCTTTTACTTTGGTACATATGTTAAATGGAGTCTTTAAGAAAACTCTTCCTAAAAATTTAAATGATCAGAGCCTAGCAAGGATATTCCAGGAAGGCTTCATGAATTATTACTTTAATGTGTTTTATTCAATATATTTGCCTCTTAAATGACAGAAATCAAACTCAAGGAATCAAGAGAAAAAATACTAATAAACTCAAAGTAATTTATTGGTATATATAACTGGGAAGTTCCAGTTACTTTCAGGCAACCTCAATCCAAAATCTGAACTAATTGCACTGTGATTATTTGTTCCAGTCCTTGGGTCTGTTTTGCTTTGTGTTAATTCTCTTCTCCAGCAAGTTTCCCCATGTTATGGCCAAAAATATCTAGGGGATACATTTTTTTCACAGCAGACAATCCCTGTGAAAAAGTCTGTTCCTGATTGTTCCAGGAAAAATCTAATAAGACTCACTGGCTGGGCTGGAGTCATATATACACTCTTAACAATTCACTCTGGCTAGGAGAGGGACTTTGTTGTTCAGCTGGAGCTGAATCACAGCCCTGCCCCTGGAAAATGGTAGAGTTCTCCTTGAACAACTTGGATGGCCAAAGGGGATGAATGTGTCTTTACAGAGATGCTGGGACAACAAAAAAGCACACTTCATCCAAGGAAGTGTGGCATTACCTAACGTTTTTTGAAGTTATTTGTGTAGTACTCGAGCAGAATTAACCAGGGGACTGCCTCCTTTTGGACACAGATATGCTTGTCTTCTTTGTGATTTTATTTCCTCATGACCCTAAATCATCTCTGCTGCTATATCCTAGTGGGATATACTGTAACTTGCATCAGATCTGTCATTTCCTGGTACCTAAATACCTTGCTGCTGCTAAGTTTGGTCTTCAAATTGCAGATCTTCCTCTAAATTTCTCAGAAGTGATGTTTCTTTTTTTATGTTTGTTTGTTTGTTTGTTTGTTTGTTTTGAGAGAGAGCACATACATGCATGGGGGCATGTGAGAGAGAAGGAGACAGAGAATCCCAAGCAAGCTCCATGCTGTCAGCACAGAGCCGGATTTGGGGCTCGATCCACAAACCCTGAGATCATAACACCAGCTGAAATCAAGAGTTAGACATTTAACCAACTGAGCCACTCAGGCACGTCCCTCAGAATTTCTAATGATATTGTGTCATGCATTTATATTTACAACTGCCTTTATATGACTTCATGAAATATGATTCCCTGCCTGAATATTCTGGAATCTCTAGAATGTCCCTTGCTCAGGATTATTATAAGAAGAGTTTTTAGGTTTCCATAGTTTCAAGAAAGCAAAAATCAATATATCTATATCAATATGTATCTCTTATCTATCTCTTATCTATCTATCTATCTATCTATCTATCTATCTATCTATCATCCATCTATCCATCATCTATCATGTCTATTATCTCCTGGACTGAGCGACACCTGGAAGATGCTCCCATTTTTAAAAGCAAGTTACTCACTTGTATACTGTCTCCTTAAAGCAACGTATCAGTGCTTTGAGTTAATAATCTATTTATTGCTTACATTGATACCTTACTCCAAGGTGCCAGTGCTTTTGTTTTAACCATTTCTCACTGCTATATCCTCTTAGGTCAAGAGCCACATGGTTAGATACTGGCACTACTGAATTTATATCAGTGGCATTGCTATACATTTTGGACCTCAAACAAATGTTTACTCAAGGTTTTCCAAGCTACTAGTTGATGAAAAAAGGAGCAGATCTTAGTTCCTGTGAAATAAAATGGGGATTTACATTGCTCATAAAAAGAAGAGAAAAATAAAACTCTGCTAGTTGCAGTCTATCCCCACCTATAGCATTCTTACTTACTATTTTAATTATGTGCATTTCTACATGCAAATGACAGCCATGTGAGTCATTAATTATTCATAAGCTCATGTTTTGACTTTCAAACTTTAATAAAAACAGTGTTATTTTCATGTCTTTATTAAATCTAGCATTTTGGAAGACTTAAAAGTTTCAGATAATAATACTCAATAAAAGTGTCTTATTGGACCAAGACAAATCTTGGATTAGGAGAGGGCACCCCTGTCAAAGACTTATATTTCCCTTTTGGTCCCTATAGACACCTATATCTTACAGGAGCTTTTAGAAGATAGTTATAGCTCTGAGAAGAATATGGACATTGACATATATTTAGGCTTAAGATCTCAAATTGCATACTTTTAATTTTCTGAATTATTTTTATTATTTAATTTTTGATCATTTTTGCAGTGGTAGTCCTATTTTCTAATGTTTATTTTAACATTAAGTCAATTCTTCACGCATGAAGCTTGGCAAGCCTTTATATTAAAATACCATATACTTAAATTCCATTTCAGACAGGACAAAGTGATATTGAACTTGAGAGGTTTGCTTCTTTTTTGCACATACTATATTAATATTAATCTACTATGTTTGTTTGACAAATATTATTTTAGAAAATATTGCTGGAACTTATCTTGAGATAATGTTTGCCATGGAATATAAAATATAAATCAAATTTGAGTTGCTATCCAAGAATAAATGACATGTTTCTGAATAATGTGATAATAATTATTTAGCATTTTATGCACAATAATGTTGTTTATGTGCTTAAGTAGTTATTCTCAAGAAGCACTTTGGCCCCTTATTTATTCATTTTATTTGTCAAATATTTAAGTCACAGTTTTGAAGAGAAGAAATATAATATTCATTGCTTGAGCAAATCTTTTAATCATGAGGGAACTATCAGTAGTTTTTAATGCATGTGAACACAAGAATATCACTTAACAAACCACCTCAACCACCTATTTAGTATCCTGCATAAACTGCCTAAGCAACGTTTTTGTTTATCACAGGGAGATCTGATACCTTAGACTTTGTTCTTATGCTCTCTTTATTAGATTTAAAGTTACCTGAAGATTTTTTACATTACTTGTTTAAAAAAATAGAAAAATAGATTACATACTTACATAAATTCACATTTCTAACTTTTTTAGTTACTTTTCTTATACAATGGCAGTCGAGAAAATATGTCAGCAACAGAAATAATTTGAATAATGGTACATCGAAAAAATTTGGCCTAGCCCTCGCGTTTTCTACTGTAAACTGTTGGTATTTGTTTTGTCTGTTTGTCTCAGAAGACTCAGATAGCATAGCATCCTTTTCTAGAATATTGGAAAAGTCCTTACTGAGTACCAGAAGCAAACTGTAATAATAGTATAAATGTTTTAATATATCTAAATTAATTAATTTGATTAAATTTTTAAGGAGCAGATGATACCAATGCTGTCTTTCAAATTTAGTATAACATGGAAGTTAAAACTGATAAAAATAATGTAAAAATGGGGCGCCTGGGTGGCGCAGTCGGTTAAGCGTCCGACTTCAGCCAGGTCACGATCTCACGGTCCGTGAGTTCAAGCCCCGCGTCAGGCTCTGGGCTGATGGCTCGGAGCCTGGAGCCTGTTTCCGATTCTGTGTCTCCCTCTCTCTCTGCCCCTCCCCCGTTCATGCTCTGTCTCTGTCTGTCCCAAAAATAAATAAAAAACGTTGAAGAAAAAAAAATTTTTTTTAAATAATGTAAAAATGTATATAAACATATTAAAAAGAGACTATTTAGGAATCTCAAATGTGTATACCAATATAAATATCATAAAAATTATATTGGAAAACATAACCCAGCAGTGCTTTAAAGAATAATGTACCAAAAAAGAAATTGGTTCATTCTAGATATTCAGTGAGAACTAGCTCAATATATTTTTTAAAAGCCATTAGTCTATTTAACTAAAATATAGATCAAAGGTAGAACCATAATCTGTGTTCATGGCAGCCAAAAAGCCTTTGAGGAAATTCTGACACAAATTCCTTACAAAATGAGAACAGATGAAAAGTTCTATAACATGGTAAATTATCTAGATCTTGAAAAATATGCTACCTATGTTTAACAGTAAATACCAGAAGAATTCTTATTAAAGTGATGAACTTACTAACATATTACTTTATTTTTTAAGTTTGTATTGAAACTCCAGTTAGTAAACACACAGTGCAATATTAGTTTCAGGTACTCACAAGTAACTCAATATTCTATACAACATTTTTAAATAAAATAAGTATATAGCATGAGCTTGTAAAAAAGGGTGGTAAAATCATGATTATTTACTTATTATATTATTGTATACTTGAATATTTGGAGAAATCAATGAGAAAATTATTAGGATTGTGGAATTTAGTGAAACAACTGGTGAAAAGGTTAATGTTTAAACTTGTTTTAAAAAGCTATTTATAAAATTTAAAGAAAGAAAAGTTACATATACAATAGCAACCAAAAGTATTAAATATCTAGAAATACACTTAATAAGAACTATATATAAAAGTCAACTCAGCTACATAAAATAAGACAATAAATGAGATAAAACTTATTCTTGAATAAGAAAATACATTACTCCCAAAATGTCTTTTTTCACTAAATTTGTTAACTTAATATAAACTTAATAAAAGCAGGAAGAATTTTTTTTAAGTTGATTATATTGATACTGATATCTATAAACAAAATTAAATTAGAAAACTTTAAAAATATATATTTTTTTATTTTTTTTAAATTTTTTTTTCAACGTTTTTATTTATTTTTGGGACAGAGAGAGACAGAGCATGAACGGGGGAGGGACAGAGAGAGAGGGAGACACAGAATCGGAAACAGGCTCCAGGCTCCGAGCCATCAGCCCAGAGCCTGAAGCGGGGCTCGAACTCACGGACCGCGAGATCGTGGCCTGGCTGAAGTCGGACGCTTAACCGACTGTGCCACCCAGGCGCCCCTAAAAATATTTTTAAAATATTGAGAGAATGTAATATAAATCAAATATTTTATTTGGTAAATGGACTAATTGAAAGACTAAGGGAGAAAACATGACAATTTAGTATAATATGGAGATGTTATTTCAAAAGAGTAGGTAAAAGATAATATATTAAATATCTGATTGTTAGACAAGTAGTGAACAGAAACAAAAACTTTTCAGGTTTATTTAAAACCTTTATGTGAATAATGATATCATAAGATTGCTGTAAGAAAACAATGGCAAATTCATTTTCTAACCTTTGATGGAAGAAGTCCTTTAGAACATGAAAAAAGAAAAAGGTGATAGACATAAATTAAAATATTAATCTCAGAGTAATAAAAATTTAGTATTGTAAATGACAAAATGTTCCATAAAGTATTAGTATACAAATAGTAGTCTAATAAATTTGCTGTACACATGAGAAATAGATCATTTTAATATAAAAGTGGCTGTTACTGATAGTTGTAAAATCTCAAAGGGGATAGGGAGAGAGAAAGAGACAGAGTGAGAGAGAAAAAGAGAGGGGAAAAAGAGAATGAAAGAAAAAGAGAACAAAAAGGTTTTGTTAGGTTCTCTTATATTGACCACCTAGGAGTCACGCTATAAGAAGGAACAACCTCTCCTCTTCTCCCCATCTAATCAGCTGCTGCAAAGCAACTATCATGCATGAATGCATCTCCATCCATGTTGGCCAGGCTGGTGTCTGGATTGGCAATGGTGCTGGGAACTCCATGACATCTGTGTTAGAAACCTTGTTATTGAACTTCCAAACTACACTAACCTGATAGGTTGTTAAGTTAAATTGTGTCCTCCATCACTGCTTCCCTCAGATTTTATGGAACCCTGAATGTTCATCTGACAAAATTATAGACAAACCTGGTGCCTTGTTCCCACATCCACTTCCCTCTGGCTAAATATGCTCCTGTCATCTCATCTGAGAAAGCCTACCTTGAACAGCTGCCTGTAGCAGAGATCACCAATGAATGCTTTGAGCCGGCCAATGAGATGGTGAAATGTGACCCTTGCCATGGTAAACACACGGCTTGCTGCCTGTTCCACTGTGGTGATGTAGTTCCTAAAGATGTCAATGCCATTGCCACCTTCAAGACCAAGCATACCATCCAGTTTGTGGACTGGTGCCCCACTGACTTCAAAGTTGGCTTTAATTACCAGCCTCCCACAGTGATACCTGGTGGAGACCTGGTCAAAGTACAGTGTGCATGCTGAGCAACATCACAGCCGCTACTGAGGCCAGCGCTCACCTGGACCACAAGTTTGACCCAATATATGCCAAATGTGCCTTCTTTCACTGGTATGTGGTAAAGGCATGGAGGAGGGAGAGTTTTATGAAGCCGGTGAAGATATGGCTGCCCTTGAGAAAGATTATGAGGAGGTTGGTGTGGATTCTGTTGAAGGAGAGGGTGAAGAAGAAGGAGAGTAATACTAAAGTTAAAAAAGTCACAGGTGCTGTTTTTACAGGGAAGCTTATTCTATTTTAAACATTGAAAAGTTGTGCTTGATCAGTTAATTTGTATGTAACAGTGTACTTTTGTATACAATTACTGACCTATGCTTTAAAATACAGTGCTTTGTGGGGCGCCTGGGTGGCTCAGTTGGTTGAGTGTCTGGCTTCAGCTCAGGTCATGATCTCACAGTTTGTGGGTTCGAGCCCCGCATTGGGCTCTGTGCTGACAGTTTAGAGCCTGGAGCCTGCTTCAAATTCTGTGTCTCCCTCTCTCTCTGCTCCTCCCCACCTCATGCTCTGTCTCTCTCTCTCCTTCAAAAATAAAATAAAAAACATTAACAAATTTTAAAAATAAAATAAAATACAGTGCTTTGTTCCAGACCCAAACTGTCCATTTCTCTAATAGGGTTGCATAAAGTATTCCCTGTCTTAAATGAAAAAAAAAAAAAAAAAAGACAGTTCTCAGTGACAGAATGAAAACCTTGTGTAATTCAACTTCACTCATAATTTTGTTTTCTTTTTAAAGATTCTTAAAAAAATGCTTATTTATTTGAGAGAGAATGTGCACACATGCCAACAGGAGGAGGGGCAAAGAGAGAGGACAGAGGATTTGAAGCAGAAAGCTCACAGCAGAAAACCCGATGTGGAGCTCAAATTCACAAATCATGAGATTTGATGGTCTGAACCAAAATGTAATGCTTAACAGACTGAGCCACCCATTTGCCCCCACTCATAATTTTGAAAATTTGATTTTAATTAGGATGTTCTATCTTTGGGGCACCTGGGCGGCTTGGTCACTTGGGCATCGGGCTCTTGATGTCAGCTCAGGTCATGATCTCCAGTTCATGAGATTCAACCCTGCTTTGGGATCCTCCCTGACAGAACGGAGCCTGTCTGGGATTCTCTCTCTCCCTCTCTCTCTCTCTCTGCTCCTCCCCTGCTCATGCTCCACCCCCCCTTAAAATAAATAAATAACTTAAAAAAAAGAATTTTCTATCTATCACATTGAAAAACATTGAAAATAATTTGAATACACAAGATTTTCTAGGAAGTTAGAAAGGAGGAATCTTATGCATTTTAGGTGGGCATGTTAGCTGATACATGTTTCAAGACTAATTTGGCAGTATGTAAAAAATAAAAATCTTTATACTAGCAAATTCTGTTTCTAATATTTATAGTACCCATAAACATGCACTTGTTTATTCAAAGATATATGTACAATAATTTTTATTGCACTTTTTTTTGCAATGGGAAACAAATTAATGTCCATCAAGAAGGGTCTAGTTAAATAAATTATGGAACATTTATTCAGTGGGAAGCTACCAATATGAAGAATGAACCAAATCATGTATTCAGATGTATATAGATGTCCAAGAAACACTGAAAAGTGAAAAAGTGCCAGAATGTGTATAAAGATTGATTTTAGTGATGTATAATTATTTACTGAATCATATCCATATAAGTATGTAACTATGGAAATTTTAATTGATATAAATTTGTAATTATACATATACATTATGTAGAATAATACACATTTAAGAGCATCACTAAAGGAGGGTGACCACTTGGGTTTGAATTCTGGCTACACTACTATTACTGAGGTATTGGACAAATCATGTTACTTCTTTGTGCCTTATTTTTTTCTCCTTTGTAAATAAGGATAGTAATAGTATTTATCTCTACAGTTTAAAAATTTTCTCTTGTGATTGGTCTGGCTTGAGGTATATTAATTTTATTGATCTTCTCAAATGATCAGCTTTGGGTTTTTTTTTTATTTTCTATATTTTTCTCTATTCTGTTTAATTGATTTCTACTCCTATCTTTATTATTTCCTTTTTTCTTCTTATGTTGAGTTTAATACAATCTTATGGTGTCTTAAGGTAGAAACTGAGATTGTTAATCTAAGATCTTTTTTTTTTTAATATAGTCATTTAATGCTATTCCCTGTATGTACTGCTTTCGATGTACTGCACAAATATTGGTTCTTGGTCTTTGTTTTCATCCCACTCTAAATGCTTTTGTAATTTTCCTTTTGATTTCTTCTTGACCCAAGTTTATTTGGAAATATGTTGTTAAGCTTCCAAGTACTTTTTTCCAGTTAATGATTTTAATTTAATTCTATTTTGATCAAAGAACATATTTTATATGATGTAAATTCCTTTAAGTTTGTTGAGACCTGTTTTGTGGTCCATAATATGGTCTATGTGGTAGTGTTTCATTGTGTACTTATTAACAACCTGTATTCTGCTCTTATTGGGTGGAAAATTGTCTTCAATCAAACGTGGACTGTTTGACCCACTATGTTTTTTCAAATAGTCACCCCTTTTTGGGGTACCCTAGTTACATGTATGTTAGGCCCATTGAACTTGTCTGCTATTTCACTATTGCACTGTCGTGTGTGTGTGTGTGTGTGTGTGTGTGTGTGTGTGTGTTTGATTCTTCTTTCCCCCTTTGTTCTTTTTTGGATTCTTTATATTACTATGTATCCATTTTATCAATATTTTTTCTGCACTGTCTAATCTACTACAAATCATATCCATTGAATTTTTCATATCAGAAATTTTAGCTCTCATCTCTAGAATTTCGATTTAGATCTTTTGTAGCCACAGGAAAAATTAACTTTCTCTCAATAGGAAATGAGATATTTATCTGTCTGTATCTCTCATTTATCTATCTAATACAGAAAGTTAACATAATTTTACCTAAATTTAATTCTAATACTTTATTAAAAAATGCTGATTAATTACACAATTACGTTGTTCTGTGAGAAATAAATTAATAGTGAAAATTGTAGATTCTGAAAATATTAGAGACAAGATTAACCAATCAGGAAAAAGATTCTACATGGCTTATAAATGTTTATATATATAAACATATATATGTATATACATATATACATATAACATATATTATATATATATTTTTGTAAATGCTTATTTTGATAAAGGTAATATGCATGGGTCTGCATAACTTATTTTGATGCCCTTTCAGTGGATTATGTCTTTTCTCTTTTTTTTGAATAATTACACCATTTTAAAATGATTTGAATAAATTAAAAAAAAATTCATGTCCTCCAGCTTGAAAGCTTCTTAGAATAGTGACACATTCCAAAGTCAAGTCCAGATTTCACACCATATGAACAAAAAATATTGAGTGTCTGCTTGCTTTTCACATTGCATGACATTGTGTAGATGTTCCTGTAACTCCAAAAGAGAAAAAACAACAACAAAAATTTATTTGTAACTCAGTAACATTTAACTTTCTCCTATCTGCTTATCTTTTTATTATTTGCCTTATCTAGGTAACTACATTTCAAGCTTTTTAAAAACATGACAAGTAGCATTATGTGCATGAAAAGAGGTACGTGCTAAGGGTTTCGTTAAATTATATAATTAAACTGGTTATTTTTGTTTCTATAGCTGAATTTTTACATAAGAAGGGCAATAAGATCAAGTCTTCCAACTTGGAAAATAATATATTTTCAACAACTCTAAAAATTTAACTAAAAACATTTCTGAGATTTTTCTCATTTATCTTTGTAAACACATCTGGTGTGATTATAATTCTGGAGTTTAAATAGAGAAAAATTACTTTGTCAAAGTTAAAATTATGTGCCATCTCTCTTAGGTCAATGATTGAATAACACTGTTTCAAAAACTGAAGGAATTTTTGTTAGTAGGAAAGTTGTGTGTGTGTGTGTGTGTGTGTTAGGATATGTTTCAACGGAGAAAAAATGAGAAAAATATTAGTAACTCAAGTTAAATCTGAATATCGATTTGTTTTCCGTTGCTGTGATAAAAAAAACACAAAACATGAGACTTAGATGACTTTTAGGGGTACAGTATTGTCAACTATACACACAGTACTATACAGCAGATCCCTGGATCTATTTTGTATGTGACAAGTTGCTTTTATTTGCTGCTTTCAAAATTCTCTCATGACTTTTGACAATTTCAATATGATTTGCCTGTATGTATGCTTTTTCATATTTATCCTAGTTGGAGTGAATTGAGTTTCTTGAATTTATATATTCATTTTTTCCTCAAAGTTGAGAAGTTTTAGCCATTATTCCTTCACATAGGGTCTCTGCTCCTTTCTCTTTTCATCCCTTTTTGGAATTCCTGTAATATGCATGTTGTTCTATTTGATGGTGCCCTACAAGTCCTTAAGACTCTCTTCATTCTTTATTATTTTTCATTTAGCTCCTGTGCCTCAGTAATTTCACAAGTGCTATTTTCAAGTTTACTGATTCTTTCTGTTGTCTGTTCAAGAGGCATAAAGTCCGTCTAGTGAAATTTCCAATTCACTTATTTTATTATTTAATCCTAGAATTTCAGTTTGGCTCTTCTTCATTGTTTCTATCTCTGATGATATTCTTATTTTGTTCATATATCATTTTCCTGGTTTCACTTAACTGCCTGTCTTTATTCTTCATTGAACATCTCTATAATGTTGTGGGTTTTTTTTTAATTCTATGTCTGATAATTCATACATCTCCATTTCCTTAGGGTCGGTTTCTTATGATTTAATGTGTTCCTTTGAATGGGCCACATCCCCCTGCTTCTTTATATACTTTATTATCTTCTGTTGGAACTTTGGAATGTTAAAAAAATCAATAATTTCTTTGGTCTTTGCATCATGGTTTTTGCATAGGCAGGTTTTCCTTCAATCAGCCCAGGTGGATGGATATTGTAGGGCTCTTTCAAGTCTTTTCTGGGGATGCATTCTCTCTGGGTTTATATGCATAATCTCCTTATTGAAGAGGTTTGCCAAATTCTGCTAATGATCCCTACCTAGTGTCTGTCTGTGGTACTATAAATTCTGGTGCATGCTGAACCTTTTTGTTCCCACTGGACTCCAACCTGGCACCTCTTTCTGTCAGTACTTAAATTAAGGCAAGATAGAAATCAGTCTCCTGGGCAGCTTCCAAAAAGTCAGAACATTGTATGTACATTCCATTCTTTTCCCTACTGAGAGAGAAGTTGGGTGTTAGTGGCTTCTTTGCAATCATGCCATGACATGACCGGGTGGGGTCTGGTGACAAAGTGTCATGAATTTTCCTACCAGTTTTTATGTGGTTGGTTTTGTGCTTGCCTACAATGTAAGAACTTCTTAATTGGTTTCTGGATTTCTCATAAAGGCAATTAGTTGTGTAATGTTAATTCCACTTCTCTGAGGGGAAAATGGGTCTGAGACTTTCTATTCTACCATCTTGCTAGCTTTTACTTTCTGAACCTATTTATACAGGTTATTTTGTATTCTTTGTCAGGTAATTCATATATTTCCATTTTTAGGGATTGGTTTCTGAAGATTTATTTTGTCCATTTTCTTTGGCTATTTTTCCATATTTGTACATTTGGAAAAATATTCACCTCTCCCAGTCTTTATAAATGACAATGTACAGGGAAAAACCTTTACTGGTCAGTCTAGATAGAGAGTCTGGGGGCCTCTCAAACCTTTTCCGTGCATGTGTCTTCTCTGGATTTGTGTGTGTAGATTCCTAATTAGAGGAATTTGCTGGTTACTTTTTTTTAGGAACTCATAGTCTCTTGCACCATCTGCTGTATCCTCTGCTGTACCATGGGTCCTCTGAAGCAGCAGCATGCCGCTCAGTTCTTTTTTGTTCTTAGCAGCTCCCATGCATGTAGAGGATGCCAGGTCCTACCCATGGTCCAAAACAAACGAGGAAGAAGCCAGTCTGTCAGGCGGCCTACCAAAACAGCAACCAGAACACTGAATAATCATGAACTACAATTCTCCTTCCCTGTGAGGGAGAGGCCACCAAGCTACATTGGCCTCTGTCTGCTGTACCATGAGTTTTCTGCTAAAGCAGCATGCTGCACAGCTATTTGTTCTCAGAGGCCTCCAGGCATCTAGTTTTGAAAGTAATACATATACTCAATGTGTACATTTTAGGAAACAGAAGATTATAAAACATAAGTAACTTATAATTATACTCTTATAGAATTAGTTATTAAGCTTTTCCTGTGTTTTCCAAGTTTTTAATTCAGAAGTAAATAATATTTATGTATTTTGTCAAAGTTGAATACTATAGAGTTAATGGAATTCTTTTTCACTGGCCCTTATAAAATGAGCATATTTCATGTCAATAACAATTTTAAGAGTTCTGAATTTTAGTGGAAGCATAACATATTCTATGATTTATTATAACTTTTTTATTTCTCTTTTGATTATCATGTAAGTTGCATAAAATATTACATGCTCAGCTTTGAATATTTAATGCACCTAACTACTTACCTGATTATTTCCTTTGGAAGAATTCTTGAATTAGAAGTATTTCATCAATGTGTGTAATTATATCATTCTTAACACGTGCTGTAAGTTTACTTATAAAAGTTCTAACAACCTTCTAATACTTTTGGCTTAGGTTTTTATTAGGGTGTTAGCTTATAAAAGACACTAACGTGCAGAAGAATAGTGTGTACTATATAACAGGAAGTACCATGCATCCGTGGGGAAAGGCTAGTATTTTTTTGAAATAAAGAGCGTTAGAAAATAATTTGTGCACATGGGGAAAAATTAGATAATTCACTAGATACCATGTGCCATAAATAATTTAAAAGTCATTAAGTTAGAAAAATAGATGGCAGTAGGAAAAATATTGGTATACAATTTACATTGAAGGTTGAATTTGTAAAAGTAATGATAAAATGAAAGTAATAGTTTCAGAATAATTATCAAATAAATATTATAAAATTTGTTAATATAAAAATAGTATGCAAAATGTTATAGGAAAAACATTAATATTCTACATTTAAAATGCAAATGGGATTTATCATATCTTTTTAAAGTTGTTTTTAAAAATACCAAAATATTAAAAACCGTACTTTTCACATGTTTTTCAAGTCAGAATATTGTGCACAAAAATGAAGACTGGATAATTAGTAGGTATTTTAAGGTGTACTTTTACATAAATATCAAAGAGACTGATTAAATTAATTTAAGTATAAGTAACCAATGTTCTGAAAGCGTATAATAAAATAAATCTCTTTACTTAAACAGTTTACCTACACTGGTCCATATTACATTAACATATGCCAAATGGAATATATCCTGAATCAAAATTAATTATTGTGAAATTAATGAAGTAAATCATTATCTCAAATAATGAATACATTTAATTATCAAGTAGACTAGATACAAATGATGAATGCATCACACTATCCATATACTTTCTTGGGTCAGTCCATTTAGTATGTGATTATTCATCTCTGAAATAATGCTGCTTAAGTAATTGAAATGAAATCAATGTAGGATGGTAAGGTAGTGTTAGAATGAAGTAACTAATCAGTGTATAATTGTTAAATGGACAATTACCTTGATTAAGTAGAATTTATGATTAAAGTATATGATTGTCAGGTGAAAACTTAGAAACTTATTTTCCTATACAAATATGAAAATAATTTCTGCTATTAAATTAGTGCTACTTATAAAACACTGTCTCTTTCAGATTAGGTTAGATTATCTCTTTAATCCTCTAAGGAACTTTGTGAGATAAGGTTAGTTTGCCATTACAACTGGAAATGAGATTTTGATTGCAAATGTCAGGCTAAATACAATGGTTTACTTTCCAAACACAAAATATCCCACTGAAATGAAATATATACACCTATTTGTATATTTGACTAACCATCCCCCTCATTCTCTCTATAGATAGATAGATAAGTAGATAAATAAATAGATGATAGATAGATAGATAGATAGATAGATAGAGGTATATCTATATCTATCTATAGATATACTTACGGGATTCAAGTCCATAAGATATTCTGTCAAGATTTTCCTTGGCATTCTATTCTATAGATAGATAGATAGATAGATAGATAGATAGATATAGAGATCAAGATTAACCATAGTGCTAGAAAAGGATGATATCAGAGATATCATAAATATTTTTAGAAGATGGTAATCATACAATTCTTGCTATTTGAAGTATTTCCTTTAAATGTTTCTATTTGCATCAAGTCAGTCATTGATAATGCCACTGAGAATTCTTTGGTAATCAACATCTCTTGCATAGAAGGAAGTCATCTGTAGATCTTCCATCTGATCTAATTTTATTCAATACTACTTTTTCCTGTGGAATAAAAGTCTTGAATATAACAATTACTATGCTTTTGTTATTCTCACCATGACACTGTAATTGTAATTGACTTTGGGTCAAATATCAATCTTTTCCTCAAAATCCCTTTTTTATTATATCAACAAGCATCAGTTTCCTTTTCTTAAATCAATATATTATAGTTTGTGTAAGAAACAATAACTAATTTTGCTAAATAATGGAAAACATCACTTAAAATTTAAGTATCCAGTATAGTGAGAGAAGTGCAAACCCCTTATGGGCCAACTATACAATTTTTTGGAATGGTATAAAGGCTTGGGGAATAAAAATTAGATTATAATATTTAAACATTTAATTCCACCTAAACTAGTATCTTGACAGAATATCTTATGGACTTGAATCCCATAGGTATCAGTAAGACTTCTGGAAGTAAATAGACAGCATATTACATGGGAGTGATGGAAGAGAGTTTAAGGAAGGGACTACTAACAAAGGTGAGGGTTAAGTTTAAGGAAAAGTACCAGATGATGGTAAAGTGTCCAGAAACTGATAATAGTAGAAAACCACTACCATGTTTAGATCTGAAGTGGAAACACTAGTATCAGTATCTGACTACATTTTTAGGCATAAGCCCTTTGCTATAGCAGTAAGTATCTTTGGTACATGTGTTTAGCCTCTGATACATAGTAGTCCATCAGAGAGGCAGATGCCAGAATAAGTATCTCAACTTCTCTCTTCTATAGTCCTCTTCCTTTGCCACCCATTGGCCAAATTCAAACAAAATCCAAAGGATGACGGAGCCTAGTGGATGAATTATATGAATATTGGCATTTTAGGACAAACAACAGAGTAGATAAATTTAGAGAGTAGGTATGCAGGACAAGCAAAATTATCAGCATCATAATTTTATCTGGAAGAGCAAACAAAATATGTTCCAAGAAAATTTGGGGTAAAATTTCAATAGGAAAACTTAATTTATAATAATGGAAAACATACTTTAATGTTAAAATAATTAAAAGGGTGTTGGAGCACAGTCTCACAATAATCACCGAAAAAATTTCATAACTTCATAACAATTTATACATGGTAGCAGGGACAATTCTAATCAATGGGGATAGGATGGAATTTTCAACAACTGTCTTGGAACTTTTATCCATTTGAGATAAAAATTCTTACTTTAGACATTATTCAACTTATAAATAATATGAAGCATTTAAATTAAAAAATCTTACAAATTTATTGAAACAAAATATGGAATTATTTTATTAGTAATAAGGGTCTCAATTTTGAATTTATCAAAGGAATTTTAACAAGTTTGATCCCATGCAAAATAGTAAAATTTATGTGATAAAATTATAAACAAGTGAATTTGTTCTTAGGAAACTAGAAATAAATGTTTGCAATGTATATAGTAATGAAGATTAATAATCATAATCTGTGAATAATTACTACAAATAAGAAAAGACAATAAGCCCAGTATTAAAAGTGGACAGAATACATAGCCAAAAATCATGAAAGTATACAATTAGTAAATACATAGATTTAGCCTTCAATAAACATCAAGGAGATAACAATTAAAATGATTATATTTCATTTTCAATTTATCAAAAATCTTTCAGAATTTACTATTACATACTATATGAAAATTTTAATTAATTTTTTATAGTTTCAAGTTTTTATTTAAATTACAGTTAGTTAACATACAGTACAATATTAGGTTCAGGAGTATAATTCAGTGATTCATCACTTAGGTATAATACCTTGCATTAGGTATAATACCTCATCACAAGTGCCTTCCTTAATATCCATCACCCATTTAACCCATCCCCCCCCACCCATCTCCCCTCAGTAACGCTCAGTTTATTCTTTATAGTTAAGAGTCTGTTTTATGATTCGCCTCTCTCTTTTTTTTAATTTTTATTTTAACAGGTTTTATTTTTTATTTTTTTAAAATTTACATCCAAATTAGCATATAGTGCAACAATGATTTCAGGAGTAGATTCCTTAGTGCCCCTTACCCATTTAGCCCATCCCCCCTCCCACAACCCCTCCAGTGACCCTCTGTTTGCTTTCCATGTTTAAGAGTCTCTTTTGTTTTGTCCCCCTCCCTATTTTTATATTAATTTTGCTTCTCTTCCCTTATGGTCATCTGGTCTGTGTCTTAAAGTCCTCATATGAGTGAAGTCATATGATATATGTCTTTCTCTGACTAATTTCATTTAGCAATAATACCCTCTAGTTCCATCCACATAGTTGCAAATGGAAAGATTTCATTCTTTGATTGCTGGGTAATACTCCATTATATATATGTACCACATCTTCTTTATCCATCCATCCACCAATGGACATTTGGGCTCTTTCCATACTTTGGCTATTGTTGATAGTGCTGCTATAAACATGGGGGTGCATGTGCCCCTTCAAAACAGCACACCTATATCCCTTGGATAAATACCTAGTAGTGCAATTGCTGGATCATAGGATAGTTCTTTTTTTAATTTTTTGAGGAACTTCCATACTGTTTTCCAGAGTGGCTGCACCAGTTTGCATTCCCACCAGCAGTATAAAAGAGATCCTCTTTCTCCACATCCTCACCAACATCTGTTGTTCACTGAGTTGTTAATGTTAGCCATTCTGACAGGTGTGAGGTGATATCTCATTGTGGTTTTGATTTGTATTTTCCTGATGATGAGTGATGTTGAGCATTTTTTCATGTGTTGGTTGGCCATCTAGATGTCTTCTTTGGAGAAGTGTCTATTCATGTCTTTTGCCCATTTCTTCACTGGATTATTTGCTTTTTGGGTGTTGAGTTTGATAAATTCTTTATAGATTCTGGATACTAACCCTTTATGTGATATGATATGTCATTTGCACATATCTTCTCCCATTCTGTCGGTTCCCTTTTAGTTTTGCTGACTGTTTCTTTCGCTGTGGATAAGCTTTTTATGTTGATGAGGTCCCAGTAGTTCATTTTTGCTTTTGTTTCCCTTGCCTCCGGAGATGTGTTGAGTAAGAAGTTGCTGTGGCCAAGATCAAAGAGGTTTTTGCATGCTTTCTCCTGAGGATTTTGATGGCTTCCTGTCTTATATTGAGGTCTTTCATCCATTTTGAGTTTATTTTTGTGTATGGTGTAAGAAAGTTGTCCAGGTTCATTCTTCTGCATGTTGCTGTCCACTTTTCCCAGCACGACTAGCTGAACAGACTGTCTTTATTCCATTGGATATTCTTTCCTGCTTTGTCACAGATTAGTTTGCCATTATTTTGTGGGTCCATTTCTGGGTTCTGTATTCTGTTCCATTGATCTGAGTGTCTGTTCTGGTGCCAGTACCATACTGTCTTCATGATTCCACCTTGAAGTCTGGGATTGTGATGCCTCATGCTTTGGCTTTATTTTTCAAGATTGCTTTGGCTATTCAGGGTCTTTTCTGGTTCCATAAAAATTTTAGGATTATTTGTTCTAGCTCTGTGAAGAATGCTGGTGTTATTTTGATAGGGATTGCATTGAATATGTAGATTGCTTTGGGTAGTATCGACATTTTAACAATATTTGTTCTTCCTATCCAGGAGCATGGGATCTTTTTCCATTTTTTTGTGTCTTCTTCAATTTCTTTCATAAGCTTTCTATAGTTTTCAGTGTATAGATTTTTCACCTCTGTGGTTAGATTTATTCCTAGGTATTTTATGTTTTTTTTGTGCAACTGTAAATGGGATCCATTCCTTGATTTCTCTTTCTGTCTCTTCATTGTTAGTGTATAGGAATGCAACCGATTTCTGTGTATTCATTTTATATCCTGCCACTTTGCTGAATTCATGAATCAATTCTAGCAGTTTTTTGGTGAAATCTTTTGGGTTTTCCATATAGAGTATTATGTCATCTGTGAAGAGTGAAAGTTCCACCTCCTCCTGGCTGATTTGAATGCCTTTTATTTCTTTGTGTTTTCTGATTGCAGAAGCTAAGACTTCCAATACTATGTTGAATAACTGGCGAGAATGGACATCCCTGTCTTGTTCCTGACCTTAGGGCGAAAGCTCTCAGTTTTTCCCCATTGAGGATGATATTAGCATTGGGTCATTCACATATGGCTTTTATGATCTCGAGGTATACTCCTTCTATTCCTACCTTCTTGAGGGTTTTTGTCAAGAAAGGATGTTGTATTTTGTCAAATGCTTTCTCTGCATGTATTGAGAGGATCATATGGTTCTTATCCTTTCTTTTATTGATGTGAAGAATCATGTTAATTGTTTTGTGGATATTGAACCAGCCCTGCATCCCAGGTATAAATCCCACTTGTTCGTGGTGAATAATTTTTTTAATGTATTGTTGGATCTGGTTGGCTAATATCTTGTTGAAGATTTTTGCATCCATGTTCATCAGGGAAATCGGTCTATAGTTCTCCTTTTTAGTGTGGTCTCTGGTTTTGGAATCAAGGTAATGCTGGCTTCGCAGAATGAGTTTGGAAGTTTTCCTTCCATTTCTATTTTTCGGAACAGTTTCAAGAGAATAGGTGTTAACTCTTCCTTAAATGTTTGGTAGAATTAACCTGGAAAGCCATCTGGCCCTGGACTCTTGTTTTTTGGCAGATTTTTGATTACTAATTCAATTTCCTTACTGGTTATGGGTCTGTTCAAATTTTCTATTTCTTCCTGTTTCAGTTTTGGTAGTGTGTTTTGTATGTTTCCAGGAATTTGTCCATTTTTTCCAGATTGCCCATTTTATTGGCATATAATTGTTTATAATATTCTCTTATTACTGTTTTTACTTCTGCTGTGTTGGTTGTGATCTCTCCTCTTTCATTATTGATTTTATTTATTTGGGTCCTTTCCTTTTTCTTTTTGATCAAACTGGCTAGTGGTTTATCAAGTTTGTTAATTCTTTCAAAGAACCAGCTTCTGGTTTCATTAATCTGTTCTACTGTTTTGGGGGTACAATAGCATTAATTTCTGCTCTAATCTTTATTATTTCCTGTATTCTGCTGGTTTTGGGTTTTATTTGCTGTTCTTTTTCCAGCTCCTTGAGGCATAAGGTTAGGTTTTATATCTGAGATCTTTCTTCCTTCTTTAGGAAGGCCTGGATTGCTATATAGTTTCCTCTTTTGACTGCCTTTGCTGCGTCCCAGAGGTTTTGGGTTGTGGTGTTATCATTTTCATTGACTTCCATGTACTTTTTAATTTCCTTTTTAACCTCTTGGTTAGCCCATTCATTCTTTAGTAAGATGTTCTTCAGTCTCAAGTATTTGTTACCTTTCCAAATTTTTTCTAGTGGTTGATTTCGAGTTTCATAGCATTGTGAAAATATGCACGGTATGATCTCAATCGTTTTTTACTTACTTAGGGCTGATTTGTGTCCCAGGATATGGTCTATTCTGGAGAACGTTCCATGTACACTGGAGAAGAATGTATACTCTGCTGCTTTAGTATGAAATGTTCTGAATATATCCTTTAAGTCCATCTGGTCCAGTGTGTCATTCAAAACTATTCTTTCCTTGTTGATTTTTTGATTAAATGTTCTGTCCATTGGTGTGAGTGGGGTGTTGAAGTCCCCTACTATTATGGTATTATTATCAATGAGTTTCTTTATTTTTATGATTAATTGATTTATATATTTTTGTGCTCCACATTTGGCGCATAAATGTTTACAATTGTTAGGTCTTCTTGGTGGATAGACCCTTTGATTATGATATAATGCCCTTCTGCATCTCTTGATACAGTCTTTATTTTAAAGTCTAGATTGTCTGATATAAGTATGGCTACTCTGGCTTTCTTTTGTTGACCATTAGCATGATAGATGGTTCTCCATCCCCTTATTTTCAATCTGAAGGTGTCTTTAGGTCTAAAGTGGGTCTTTTGTAAACAGCATATATATAGATCTTGTTTTCTTATCCATCCTGTTACCCTATGTCTTTTGATTGGAACATTGAATCCATTGATGTTTAGAGTGAGTACTGAAAGATATGAATTTATTGCCATTATGATGCTTGTAGAGTTGGAGTTTCTGGTGGTATTCTCTGGTCCTTTCTAATCTTTGTTGCTTTGGGTATTTACATATATATATATATATATATATATATATATACACACACACACACATATACATATATATACACACATATATACACATATATACACACACATATACATATATACACACATATATACATATATATATATATACATACACACACACACACACATATATATATACACACATATATACATATATATACACACACACACATATATATACACACACATATATATGTGTGTATACACATATATACACATATATATGCACATATATATACACACATATGTGTGTGTATATATATATACACACATATATATACACACATGTGTGTATATATATACACACATATACATATATACACACATATATACCTATATATATACACATAAATATATACACATCTATATACATATATATATACACCTATATGTATATATATGTATATATATATGTATGTATATACACATAGATGTGTGTATGTATATATGTATGTATATACACATAGATGTGTGTATATATATATATTTTTTTCATCTTTTCTCCCCTCAGAGAGTCCCCCTTAAAATTTCTTGCAGGGCTGGTTTAGTGGTCCCAAACTCCTTTAATTTTTGTTTGTCTGGGAAATGTTTTACCTCTCCTTCTATTTTCAATGACAGCCTTGCTGGATAAAGAATTCTTGGCTGCATATTTTTCTGATTCAGCACATTGAATATATCCTGCCACTCCTTTCTGGCCTGCCAAGTTTCTGTGGATAGGTCTGCTGAAAACCTGATCTGTCTTCCCTTGTAGGTTAAGAACTTTTTTTTTTCCCCTTGCTGCTTTCATGATTCTCTCCTTGCCTGAGTATTTTGTGAATTTGACTATGATATGTCTTGTTGATGGTCAGTTTTTGTTGAATCTAATGGGGGTCCTCTGTGTTTCCTGGATTTTGATGTCTGTGCCTTTCCCCAGGTTAGGAAAGTTTCTGCTATGATTTGCTCACATAACCCTTCTATCCCTATTTCTCTCTCTTCCTCTTCTGGGACCCCCATGATTCTGATGTTGTTCCTTTTTAATGAGTCACTGATTTCTCTAATTCTTAAATCGTGCTCTTTTCCCTTATCTCCCTCTCTTTTCTGCTTCATATTCTCTATAAGTTTATCCTCTATATCGCTGATTCTCTGTTCTGCCTCATCCATCCTTGCTGCTGCTGCATCCATCTGTGGTTGCCGCTCAGTTATAGCATTTTTACTTCCATTCTGACTATTTTTTACTTCTTTTATCTCTGCAGAAAGGGATTCTAATCTACCTTTGACTCCAGCTATTATTCTCATTATTGTGATTCTAAGTTCTGGTTCAGATATCTTGCTTGTATCTGTGTTGGTTAAATCCCTGGCTGTTGTTTCTTTGTGCTCTTTCTTTTGGGGTGAATTCCTTTGTTTTGCTATTTTGAAGGGAGAAAAGGAATTAATGAGGTAGAAAAATTAAAATAAAAAAAATAAAATAAAAAAGAAAAATTAAGGAAACATTTGTAATAAAAATTAAAAATAAAAATGAATTTTTCTCTTTCTGTATTCAAGAAAAAGAAAAGAAATGAAAAAAGAGAAAAGAAAAAAAAGAAATCATTTGAAAATTTGAAAAAGTGAATACACTGTAGTAGACTAAAATAAAATGATGGAAGTAAAATAGAATTTGAAAAAATTTACATAAAAGCAAAAAATATAGTAAAAAAATAAAGAAAAATATTTTTAATAGAAATTGAAAGTAAAAGTTAAGTTTTTCTCTTTCTGCATTCAAGAAAAATAAAAGAAACGAAAAAGAGAAAAAAGAAAACAAACAAAGAAGAAAAGGAAATCATTTGAAAATATGAAAAGGTGAATACACTGAAGTAGACTAAAATAAAATGATGGAAGTAAGATAGAATTTGAAAAATTTTCACAAAAGTAAAAAATACAGTAAAAAAATTAAAGAAAAATATTTTTTATAAAAATTGAAAGTAAAAAAATGAGTTTTTTCTCTTTCTGTATTCACAAAAAATAAAAGTAGTGTAAAAGAGAAAAAGAAAGAAATAAAATTGAATAGATGGACCTACTTACAGGTTGAAATAGTACTGAAACTATTCTGTTTTCCTGTAGAAGTCAGACTATGAAGCACTTTATAGTCCATAAACAAAGTAGGCGATGAGACTTGTGTTCTTGAAGAGCAAGGTTGGCCCAGTTGGGCAAGGCTCAGTGTAATGGCTCCGTTCTCCACTAGTTGGCACTGGTAGCCTACTGGGGTGGATTGTTGGGGTGCCCATAGGTGCATATGTGCATGCACGGGTGCGGTGAAAATGGCATCACACAGCTACCCAGTCTCTAGTATCGTAACTCTGTTCTCCCTGATCAGCAATCGCGCACCCGTCCTCTGTCTTCAGCTTTCGTGTCCTCCCCGCTTCTTCACTGTCTGTGACCAAGCCCCAGGCACTACCTCTCTCTCCTGAGTTTTGCCTCGGATGCGGCTGTTTTCCCCGGCCCCTTACTTCTAAAAGACTGCGGCTTTGACCCATTCTACCCCTCTGCAGAGGGTCTCAGCAAGCAATGGCCAAATGCCAGCTGTACCCAGGAACACTTGTGGGACCCTGCTGCTGCCCTAAGACTGTGGCCAGGTGTCAGCCACCCCAGAAAAAGTTTGCAAGACAGTGTAGCAGCAGCTTTTCAGGGATTATGGAAAATCACAACACACATCTGGCACCAGGCTTCACCCTGTACCTTGCCACCTTGTCCCAGTATCAGCGAATGTGGCCGTTTTCTGGAGTCTGCTGGGACCAGGTGGCTTCAACAGCCTCTACCAAATGTCCTTCCAGCAGTGGAACTGCTTTTCCCCATGTGGCCTGATAACCTCCTGGACCCCACTCTGTTCCTGGGGATTCACCCTTCCCACCAGAGCACCACCAGGTATGGAGCTGTGGAGTTGCAGCATTTGCTCTCCCCTTGTTTACAGTCTTAATAGAATTTAAACCCTCTCCTTTCTCCTTTCTCCCTTTTTAGTTTAGTCCCTGTGGCTGTTTCCAATTTTTCACTTTCTCTCCAGCTATGTTTGGGGAGGGGTGCTTTTTCCATATTCTCCCCCCACCCCCCAGTCTCTGTCTTCTCTCTGCCTGCAAAAGCAGCTCCTTGCCCACCACCGGCTTCTCTCTCCTCAAGTTCACCTCTCCACGCCATGTACCTGCTGAATTCTGTGGTTCAGGTTGTGCAGATTATTGTGTTAATCCTCCATTCAGTTTTCTAGGTTTGTAAGATGGTTTAGTGTTAGTCTGGCTGTATTTCATGGACGCGAGACCCACAAAAAACTTCCATGCTGTTCTGTCGTCTTGGCTCCTCTCTGCCTCTTTCTCTCCCCCCCCCCAATGTTCATCTGTTTTGTTTCTTAAACTCCATGTATGAGTGAAATCATATGGTATTTTTAATCTCTCTGGCTGACATTTCACTTAGCATAACACACTCTAGCTCCATCCACAACATTGCACATGGCAAGATTTCATTCTTTTTTATGGCTGGGTAGTAGTCTATCATATAGATAACTTCCTTATCCATTCATCAGTAGATGGACATTTGGGCTTTTCCTATAATTTGGCTATTGTTGATAAGGCTGCTATAAACATGAGGGTGCATGTGCCCCTTTGAATCCATATTTTTGAAATTTTTTTTAAGGCTTATTCATTTTTGAAAGACAGAGACAGAGCACAAGCAGGGGTGGGGCGGAGACAGAGGGGGCACAGAATCTGAAGCAGGCTCCAGGCTCTGAGCTGTCAGCACAGAGGCCGACATGGGGCTTGAACTCACAAACCGAGAGATAATGACCTGAGCCAAAGTCGGATGCTCAACCGACTGAGCCAACCAGGATCCCCTGAATCCATATTTTTGTCTCCTTTGGGCAAATAAATACTGATTAGCACAATTGCTGGGTTGTAGGGTAGTTCTATTTTTAACTTTTTAAGGAACCTCCATATTGTTTTCCAGAGTGGCTACAACAGTTTGCATTCCTACCAGCAGTGTGAGAGGGTTCCCCTTTCTCCACATCCTCACCAACACTTGTTGTTTCCTGTGTCGCTAATTTTAGCCAGTATGACTGATGTGAGGTGATATCTCATTGTGGTTTTAATTTATATCTCCCTGATGATGACTGATGTTGAGCATCTTTTCATGTGTTTGTTAGCTAAAAATTTTAATTTATAGAAAATTTTTCACCTACCTGTAAATGTTCATCAAGGAAATTTATTGTAGCATATTTTTAACTAGCAAAACTTGGAACCATTTAAAAGCTTAAATTTAGAAAAAAATTATTGCATTTCTCTAAATTATGGTACCTCTACACCATGGGGTCTTAAAAATAATGTTTATCTACACATAATGAAGTGGAAAGTTCACTAGAAAATATTGAAAGTATAAAAGAAGAAGTAATTTAAAAAGGAAATCATACCACAGAATAATTTAAATGACATGAAAAATTTATTTTAAACTATGTGTGCTAAGCTGATGGAAAAATCTTAACATATGAGATAGAATTCAATGAAAATATTGTGGTAAATAAGGCATAATATATTAGTAAGAATGAGAGTGAGAAGTGTGACCTTTAGGAACATGAATACATCAAAAAGCCTCAAAGTATATAAATAAATAACTGATATGTTTATAGCAAGAAACAAGTGCCATAACCATTGAAGTTAACTCTTTATATACAGTCTTCTCAGGAACTGGTAGACCGAATAGATTAAAATTAGGGACAACTAGAAACTGAACGTTACAAATAAAGAATTCACGCCATTAGATATATGTAAAATTCCATATCCAAGAGCTGTGCCCCCTGCCGCATATAAGACGTAAGAAATATTTACAAAAATACATTATACATAGTGTTCACATAGAGTCAAGGGCAATGTCAACAAACCTTAGAATTGTTTTTAAAAAGACAGCAAAAGTACAGTCCTAATTGTTTGGAAAGTTCTATCTTATTGTACGCCACTGATTAAAGGCTATTAAGAAAAACTGTCAACCATATAATAACAAAATCACTTTACTTTAAAATATGTGAAACATAGTTAAATCAGTAGATAAAAAAAAATGTGTGATGTTGAATACATCAGAAATCAAGAAAAAAGAAAAGTGAATGATCTAGGCACTTGACACTAAAGGTTTAGGAAAAAGAAAGCAAGCCCAAATAAAATTTGAAAAATAATAAAATAAGGAGAGAGATCAATGAACTATGAAACAATAACTGCACAGAACAGTGTTAGTTTTGAAATGAAATGTTGTTCAGAAAAAAATACCAATAGCCAGGAAGGAATTATTCTTCTCATGACTTCTGATGTGACAATTGGAAAAAAATAGTTTTATTGGACTTATAACTAGTCCCTAGCATGTAATAAACAACAGAAATAAAAAGAACAATGCCTAATACTTAGTTTCTGTGAATCCTTCTGCTTTTTTTTCTATCTTATTTACCTTAAGTAATATCAAATTTGATTTTTCATAATGGTCTAGTGATTTCCAGTTTTAGAATATGTGCCTGAGTTTTTGATGAGGAGCTTCAAAATACAATTTTTAAATAGAAATCAACTTTAATTCCTGAACATCAATGAATATAACCTTTATATAATAATAAAATTTCGTCTATGTAATTCATGACTAGATCTTTTCACTTAATATTGTGTTATAATCATTTGGATATTTCTTTTTTCTTTTTTTAAAATTTTTTAACATTTATTCCTTTTTTGGGAGACAGAGAGAGACAGTGTGAGTGGGGGAAGGACAGAGAGAGAGGGAGACACAGAATCCAAAGCAGGCTCCAGGCTCTGAGCTGTCAGCACAGAGCCCAACGTGGGGCTCAGACTCAGAATCATGAGATCATGACCTGAGCCAAAGTCAGACACTTAACCAACTGAGCCACCCAGGTGCCCCTGGATATTTCTATGTTGTTTGTCATTTTCTATGTAACCCAAGAGGAAAGGGTATAGAGATAAGAACATTAATCTTGACCTCACTGACATAAGTTCTTTGTAATGGGAAGCAGGATCCAAGGCCAAATAAGTAAAATTAGGAAACATAATGGGGGTGGGGAGGGATAGTTAAGTCTTTACAGGTAATTTGCATGATTCTTTTTCTAGTCAAAATAGTTGTATTGAAAATTTCTTACTTAAGTGGTGATACAAATTTTTGTAATGTTATTAAATTCAGACTCTTACCTAGATGAAAATGGTTTTTCTAGATTGTCTTCATTAAGATAAACATTTGCTATGATTATTATAAAGACCATACACATTACGCAGGTAGCAAATATCCCCCTCTATAGAATGAGACTGCCTCATAGATTTTGCTGTAGTGGTTCAGTTTTTCCATTGTTGCCTTGCCTTCAACGATGAACAATTTCCATGGTCTTTATCTTCTTTGATATTATATATGCTTCTCTATGATCTATACAGGGCTTGACTTTCAAGAAAAGATTTGCAGTAGTGCAGCTCTGGAAGTTTAAAATAATGGGCTTCTTTAGTGTCTGTTTAACTTTATCCTTTTCTTATAACAATTGCCAGGAGGCTCCATGCCTCCCTTTATTTTTATTTTCTTAAATTTTCTTTTCTTTTTAGGTTTATGTATTTTTGAGAGTGAGAGACAGACAGAGAGGGGGTGAAGGGGCAGAGAGAGAGGGAGACATAGAATATAAACAGGCTCCAGATATTTTTTCTAGATTAAAATTTTTGGTGTCGTTTTGGGGGTGCCTGAGTGGCTCAGTTGGTTAAGCGTCCAACCTCAGCTCAGGTCATGATATCAAGGTTGAAGAGTTTGAACCACCGCATCAGGCTCTGTGCTGACAACTCAGAGCCTGGAGCCTGCTTCAGATTCTGTGTCTTCCTCTCTCTTTGCCCCTCCCCTGCTCATGCCTGTCTCTCTCTCTCTTTCTCTCTCTCAAAAATTTTATTTTAATTTTAGTGTCATTTTGTTTTATATAAACTGAGGATGGTTAAGAACTTTTAATTTAAAATATTTTTAGAATACAATATGTTCTTACTATAAATATACAGTGGGAATTATAAATAGTTCCTTCTTTCAAGTACTGGACAAGATAGTAAAAAAAAAAAAAAACAGTACCTTACCAAAAGCCAATAAAACAAGCTAGATTTTTCATATACTTTTAAAAAGTCAACACAAAGAAAATGAAAAAAACAAACAAACATAGTAACAGGGTCATTAATCCCTCGATTTGCAATACTGAATTCCTTGATCCATTTACAATCCAAAGATGTAACTGAACAGGGTGGTAAAATCACTTTGGAAAATGACAACTGTACTCAAGACAAAATAAGTCAGTCCTAAATGGATTCCATAGTGCTCTCTGTGGCCACGATTCCATTCCTGAGCCAAAGACGGATGCTTAACCAAGGCCACCCAGGCGCCCTTGGCCAACCTTAGCCACCCAGGCGCCCTCCATGCCTCCCTTTATATCCTACTGATTGACTAAAAGAAGTAAAACAGTTATGTGATAGGCTCTAGTATCATATAACCTTTCCTCTATTATCATATAGCCTTTTGGTAGAAAGTACTCTTTGCTTTTCAGAATAGAATCTATGAGAAAATTTCTTCTTGTCTATGCAATTTACAAATAATTCTACAAACATACTTTACTTTTATATCTTAAGATAAATTTATAATATCAATGTTTGGCTGTAAGAAACACAGTATAAGACAGCAGAAGTGTTACCATAAATTTTTATTTAAGCAAAATAAATGATTGGTGATTGTAGAATAACCTTTTAATTTTTTAATTATAAATTTTGAGCTCTGAATATTATATGAGTAAAGGGAGATAACATATTCTCATAAACATGTCAGCAAAATAATTGAAACGCTACTTGATTTATAGTAAAGTATTTTCCATTGTAAACTGGCATTCATTTTTTTTGCTTATGGTAAATTATGTTTACCAATTGTCACCTTGTTCTTTTTTAACCATAATTTTTAAAGAGCTATGCTATTCTCTAGCTAGTTTTCAATAACACCAATATTTTTCCTTGTGCTGATATATACTCATTTACACTATGAAATGAATGCTTTTGAGTAATTGAAAATACTTTTTAATTGTCTACTTTATAAAATCACAAGAAAGATACACATATATCTTTATATTTATGTTATCACTTTTGTTTGGGATTTTCAGAAAAAATATTGATATGTTTTAAAATCAACAAATTTGAAAGTCAATTTGAAATAGTAATTTTAATACATATAAATCCAGTCTATTTTATTATTTAAATTACATTTTATTGATAACTTAATGTTACTTAGGTCAGATGTCTTTTAATTTATATTGCTTTGTAACCCATTGATATTTGTAAAGGTATTATCCAGTTCACCTTCAAGTATATCTTGGCCTTAGGGTGGCTTCACAAATTTGAGAAAATAGTGATGATAATAATAATTAAATGATTTGTTATGCAATACTATATGCCAAAACTTAGGGTTAAGTACTTTATATACACTTAATTACCATGTGTCTAGTATAGAACAGCAACTCCCAACTTTTCTATCTTAAAGATGAAAAACTTAAAGCTTAGAGAAGTTCTATAATTTATCTAAGGTCGCTTAAGAAGTGGCAAGGGCACCTGGGTGGCTCAGTTGGTTCAGCGTCCAACTTGGGCTCAGGTCATAATCTCAGGATCTGTGAGTTTGAGCCCCGCATCTGGCTCTGTGCTATCATGACAGCTCAGAGCCTGGAGCCTGCTTCGGACTTTGTGCCTCTGTCTCTCTCTGTTTCTCCCCCGCTCACGCTCTGTTTCTGTCTCTCTCAAAAAATAAATAAACACTAAAAAGAAAAAAAAAAAAAAAGAAGTGGCAGAGTAGAGTTTTAAACCAAACTATTATGGCCTCAAAGCCACTGCTTTCAACCACTGCTATATTTAGTAGAATGCCTGGCCTGGATCAAGGCATAGGCTCCAGGGAGGCAACAGTTAAATATTCAGGGATTTTGTGAGCTGGTTGTTAAGCCACTAGCAATTTAAAATTAGCCATGGTAGGAATATTAACACAATAACAATCAGTAAATGTTAAAAATTGGGACTTGTCCCACACTTCCGTCTCCTCCACCTGATAGTTTACTAGCATACTGTTGCCTTTACTGCCAAAGTTTTGTCAATATTTACTTATGTATTAGGTTACAGATAGAAGTAAAAGATGTAAATTTGTCATTTTCTGAGTACTACCTATAAACTGCCATCCATTAAGAAATTTTCCACTAATAGTTACTGAATTAAATGTCATCTTTTATTGTCATATCTAAAATAATTTTTTATAGAGAAGAGTGTAAAATAATGAATTGTCTCTTTTATTTTCAGTGATAGTGGAGAGTGGGAAGATAATTTCTTTTGTGGCTTATATTAATTCTGGATATTGTAATATTTATAGAAATATTGTAGGACTTATGAAACTACAACCAAAAAAAGTGGTAAGTTTTAAACTTATTTATTCTCTTTAATGATAATTTAATACAACCTAATTATTGCATAGTTGTTAGTTTGTCTTGTGGAATTTCTGTTCAATTTTTTTACTATTTTTTATTGTTTCTTTTCACTGAATTGTAAGATACAGGAATGTAAGATAAGTTGTAAATTGAGTTGTAAGACACAATGTGACTAGAAGCACATTAAGGGATGCTTAACATCTTTATTCCTCAGAAAAATGTAAATTAACACCACAACAAGGTATCACTTCAAGCATATCAGATTGGCTAAAATACACTTAACAAATGACCCAGAAATTCCACTCTAGATATTTACTCAAGAGAAATAAAAATATACATCTACAAAAAGACTCACAAAGTCTTCATAAGCCAAAACTGTAAGTAATCTAAATGTCCACTAACAGTTGAATGGATAGAAACATTGTGATATATTCATACAATGGAATGCTACACCTCAATAAAGAAAGCTAATGATGCATACAAGAATATGGATGAATCTCAAAGCATTAGGTTGGGCAAAAACATCAAACCCAAAAGACTGCAGGCTGCATAATTCCAGTTTTATGAAGTTCTAGAACAGGCAAAACACTAATGCAGAGTGATAAAAAAAAGTTAGAACTAATCTTTTTTTGGTTGTCAGGCACTCTTCAATGGAGTTCAATTTAATATGTAAACTTAGTTGAATTTTGCTATATTAGTTATATTTAGTGTGAGGATTTGCCATTTATATAAATGGCAGTTCTTCAAGTGAGATATTGCTTTTGACCCCAGGATACTTATTAAAGTCTTTCACCTCTTCTGAGTCCCTGTCATGTCATACTCTGAGAGCTACATTCTTTTCTTTTTTTTTAAACTTGCTACTCATCAACTCATCCATGGTGTTGAGGTCTCTCTGAAAAGATAATTTGGACTTTCAACTTTTTCTCCAGAGATATGCATACTGAAAACCTGTAGGCCCTCTTCCACTGTTTCTAATTTGGGCCTAAATTGCTAGTTCCCTGGATCAAACTCTCTTTCCATGTTTCTTTCTTATTTAAATAAGAAAGTCTGCATGGAATTCCATCTCAGCTATTAATTCTATCAATTCTGGTCCTGGCATCTGTGCTTATTTTTTTATTCTCTGTTAGTCCACCCATGCAGCTGGGGCTGAGCTAACAAATGGTAGTTCACAAAACCTTCAAAGCTAAGCTCTATTTACAAAATGCTATCCTAGGACCTTGAAAAAGGGAATGAGCTCAATGTTTCCTAGACATCTTGGTGGATTAAAAAATTAGGGGCACCTGAGTGGCTCAGTTGGTTGAGCTTCCAACTCTTGATTTTGGTTGGGTTCATGATCCCAGGGTTGTGGGATCCACCCCTATATCAAATAAACTCTCTTTCTCTCTCCCTTTGCCTTTATCCCCCAACTTGTGCTCTCTTTCTAAAAACAAACTTAAAAAATTAATTCATAGATCACTAAGTGACAGTACTTTCAATTACCTTAGATATGGTGAAGTTGTCTATCAATTAACTACTGTTCTATATAGTTTAACTACATGCGTAAATAACTGTTTTCTCTGATTTGAATGAAATTGCATTTTAAATACCATATACCAAAGTGTTTTATGAACAGTGAATTTCTGATGATAACAGTATTTATCATTGTGTGAAATTGGTTTCATTGAACACCTATTATCTATATCTTTTACAGAAAAAAAATCAAAAACTTGTTTGTATGGGCAAACTTAATGAGAAGGAATCCTTTGGTGAGATTAGTGTTCTCCTTCAAGTTCCTTTCACATGCACAATAGTTACTGGAAAAGAGGTTGAGATGGCAATCATTGAAGATAAGGACCTATTTGGTAAGTACATACATGTCTTTTATACCATTTTATTTGATGAGTTTTTGACAATCATGGATATATTTCACAGAAATATTAGGACACTCAAGTAAGTATGTGTGTATATATTTTATTTACATAAGCAGTATACCTGTAAATAGCCTCCTTTAACACCTCATAGTCTGTCTGATTTGATTGTGCCACTTTTAGAATGTATTAACAGTTTTTTCTGCTAATTCCCAAATTACCATTAATGGCAACATTCCTTTCCTTTATCAAGTATCTTTTGGTTTGTCATCTCTACAAATATTGCTTCTATGTTTCTGGTTCAGGTCAAGGTATACTATCTTCCAGTGTACAACCTAGATCAAGTGTATATGAAGATCATGACTTGTGGTGTTTGAACCTTTATCTGAAATCCTAGCATTCTGAAAATATTAAAAGAATAATCTTTTAATATTCATGCAGCCACCAGTATTTGGTCCTTCAAACATTATACTCAAGTAGTATATGCACTTGACTATGAAGGATAAATGAATAGGTATTAATAAGTAGTGACATAATAAGATATTAAAGAAAGGTAAAATTTTTGTATAATAAAACTAAGAATATCAAACGTCAGATAAAAGATAAAAAAGGAAAAAATCATAGAAATTAACATGGGTGAGAAATTTGCTTTAAATAAACATTGTCAATTAGAAACACTTTCATGATTATCCATGTATGATTGACTGAATCCCTTTGTCTTGAATTTCAAGGATTTTTTAAAATGTTTTTTAGGGAATATTTACTCTCTACTTGCTTAACTGTAATTTTGCCTAACTTCAAACCCGTATATCTGTTCCTAAAAGTTATAAATCTGAAATAGCATTGACTAATTTTCTTTGTTTCTGTGACATTCAAATAGAAACCCTCCTCAAGGTAAATATCACTTAAAAATAAATACCAACCACCAATTAAAATTACAACATTCTCACTTGTTATAGGCTAGGTTTTTCTTTTCCTATACTAATAATGTTAACTGGTGCAAGGCAAATACACTGTGGACTCATTTATGTAAATCAACATTTCACACATGAAATTACTGCTTTCAAGCATGTATTAGAATCTTCTTTGCTGCCTGGCAATCTAAAATTAAAATAGATGGCTTAGTATAAGCTTTAGTTGCATTTTTTATGTGTGCTGTCCATACTTAAAATTCCCTTCTATGTTTTGTTCATTTAGGACTGATGTTATAAAACTGCTGACATGTTGTGTGCCTAATTAAACATTTCTTAGACAGAAATGTTCTTACGGACTATATTTTGCTTGTTTTGTCATGACTTATAGGAAAATAAAATATTTTACAGTTGGCCTTTTAGCAACACAGGTTTGAATGGTGTGGGTCCACGTTTACATGGATTTTAGAGAGACAGAGTGCTAATGGGGTAGGGGCACAGAGGGAGGGAGACACAGAATCTGAAGCAGTCTCCAGGCTCTGAGGTGTCATGACAGCACAGAGGCGGACGCTGGGCTCAAACTCATGAACCCTGAGATCATGACCTGAGCTGAAGTGGGACACTTAGTGGACTGAGATACCCAGGCGCCCCTATTTTTTTTTTTCAACGTTTATTTATTTTTGGGACAGAGAGAGACAGAGCACGAATGGGCGAGGGGCAGAGAGAGAGGGAGACACAGAATCGGAAACAGGCTCCAGGCTCCGAGCCATCAGCCCAGAGCCCGACGCGGGGCTCGAACTCACGGACCGCGAGATCGTGACCTGGCTGAAGTCGGACGCTTAACCGACTGCGCCACCCAGGCGCCCCAAGGCGCCCCTATTTTTGCATTTTCATATTACTTCATTCTTTTTCCATCTGTTTCACTCCTTATCATCTGATATATGAATCCATCTCTGTAAAATAGCGTAGGGAAGAATTTAAGAGAAAGTAAAATGTGCTTTAAAAAATATCACGTTGATGAGAAATGGAAGCATTAAAGTAGAATAATAAACATGAGCAAAACCCAGAATATGTCAGCTTGTAATCAGGATGGTATTGTTATTATTTGGTGTATTACATTGTATTTAGGAATAATTGTTTATATTTGACGTGGTCCATTAAAAACTAAATAAAACCAATGTGCTCTGACAGAATCCTCAGTCATATGTAGATTACACTGCCTATGCTTTCTAATATATCAAATATTGTTAAACATACTATTTCTTTTTAGAATTGTAAATGTATTACTGGAAAACCAAATTAGAGTTCATATCTTTTCTCAAGTATACAAGTCACCCTCTCTATTTGTTCCCACATAAATCATATTAAAGGGCCAACATTGCTTATATAATCCAGTTTATCAACGATATTTAGTAAATACCTAAAGGGAACAATGCATTCACCATACCTACCTGGGGACAGGTAGAACAGAATTTAAGAAACATGAGAGATTACATAAATGTTAAATACTTTATCTGGAGAATTATATATATAACTATCTGTATATAATCATAAAAGAAGCCATGCAATAATTAGTTTTGAAATATTTAAAAATACTTGAAGAGTGATTTCTTTGTTCATTTAGGTTGTTGACTTTTGGAAGAGGGGAAATAATTTGTTTTGCAGTTTATGTACATGCTTCTCAGACATTACCTTGAACACCTAAATAAAAATGAAAACAAATATTATTAAGTTTAAGCCAATATAAATATGCTCTTTTTATATAATGCCACTGGGAATATAGTTTATCAGATTATTTTTATGAAGGTAATATATCTTGTCCAGATTCAGAACTTATACCTCAAGTCATTTAGATTAAAATTATGAATACCAACTATTTTAATTTTACTGATATCAGAAATTCTTATCCTACCATTAAAACAAGAATACTACTTTTGTAATGAAAAAGAATTGCTTTTCATATAAAAAATGAATTAACACTGTTTTTAATTATATCTCATTCAACTATTCATGACTGAAAAAATAAAGGATAGCAATAGATTTAAATTGTCTTTCCCCAAAGGAAAATTTCAATTCCAAGATGACATTGCTACAAACTCTCTGAAAGTTTGTTTTTAAAGGGAAAGAATGTCCAAAGACCTTTATCTCTGATAATGATTCTCTTAATCAAAAGCCTGGGAAACTAGTTTTTTATTTACTGTAGATAGGTCTTTTAGACATTTCAGGAGCTATGAATACATTCTATCAAAAATATCTATTTCCCAGTCCACCAGTATTTCTCCTTCTTGCTGAGGCAAGTTATAACTAGGTGTCTCCTTGATAACAATGTTAATCAGAAGAGCCAAAACCTTTGCACAATTTGCCAGAGTAAATATGCTTCCCTTTCCTTTGTTTTTTGTTTTTGCTGTATGATAAAGTTTTGATATAAAAATACATTTCCAAGTTAAAAATAAGGTATGACACTTAAAAGTATTTTTTTCTCTTATGAATCTTTTTTTTTTGCTCATTACGAATGTTGTTAAAACAAATATGAAAATTAATTTGAATAAAATTTTTGTTTTATTTTGGGTTTTCATGGACAAAGCTTTGAGTGAAAATATTATATTTCATATAATTGTCTCACAGTATATCATTTTATTCCATTAAGCATGTTATAAATATATTGAAGAACTGTTTTGTTAATGATAAAACCAGCCACATATTTTGAATATCTTGCAGATATTTAAAAGTAGTTGTTTCTTAATGAATTAGTTTATCCCATGAAAATATCATGAAACTAATAATGCGTCTTATTTTGATTGATTGAGTTCCATTTTCCTTTGTCCTCAAAACCATATTGAAATTTAAAAGAGCCCAGGCGCGCCTAGGTGGCTCAGTTGGTTGAGCATCCGACTTCAGCTCAGATCATGATCTCTCAGTTGACAAGTTCGAGCCCTGTGTTGGGCTCTGTGCTGACAGCTCAGAGCCTGGAGCCTGCTTCAGATTCTGTGTCTCCCTCTCTCTCTGTCTATATCCCACTCATGCTCTGTCTCTCTGTGTCTCAAAAATAAAGATAAACATTAAAAAAATTAAAAAAAAAATAAAAGATCCCAATAGGTAGCATTCCTTTTATTTGCCTGAATTCTAAAGCAAATGAGAACAACACAAAAGAATAGAGTAGAAGGGAGATCAAAATAGCAGCTTTATTGCTGATAGAAACTGGAGAATGTAGTTCTTGTATCTGCAGACTAGAGTCCTAATCCTAAACACCAAAATTCACCTGGATTACCTAGAGTCATTAGCAGTGCTCGACAACCAGATATCTTCTCACACAGACGATAGGGCAGGGTTTCCCAGTAGAAATTATGGAGAAGCAGGAAGAAACACCCTTCTTGGTAGACAAACTGGATCCCAAGGGGAGGTGGAGAAGAAATGTTAGAATTCAGTGTCTCTCTTTGTTCCAGGCTAGGAATGATTGACATGGCAGAAAGAGGCCGCAAATGTTAAATTTTTCATAATCCTGCCTCCTGAAGAAGTCAACAATAAATATTTCCTCTAATACTCTGCAGAAATCCCCACAGCCACTGGGTCATTGTCTTGAACACTGGAATAAACCATTTCATTGCATTCTACATATGACATGTACACTCTTGGAGTTGAGAAAAGTTGTAATACTACCAAATCCTATCAATTCTTCCTCCTAATTACCCCTTAAATTTTCTTGCCATATCTTAGTTCATAATTTAATTATCTTCTACCTAGATTTTCCAGTAGCCACTTAAGTAGTCTCCCTGTCTCTAGCTTTGTTACTTCTAATCCATTATTCATACAGTCCCTAATTAAATTGCTACAATGCAAATCTGTTAGTCTTTCCCCTACTTAAAGCCTTTCATCGACTCCCATCATCTATAACAGTTCTTCTTAATATCTTCATCACGGAACACATAAAAATTGTGATATTTTAAAGACATTTAGGGCAAATAGAGGAAAATACATTGCTCTCAATCTAAGTTATGATTTATCAGACTCCCTGCATCTCAATCCCTTTTAGCTGTACCAGGACTGAGGAGATCATCCGTGTCTCACTGACCTTAAGCCTTTTGTTAAACACTGATTGAGAAGCTCTGAACTCTATAGAAAGTTGAAAGTTCTTAAGAGGGCTTAAGATCCATTGCAATATGGGCTCTGCCAGGCCGCTTATCTCTTCATTCTTATTACTTAACTGCTCACCAATATTGAGCTAAGTATAATTTCTGTAAAAGGGTATGTTGTTTTATGCTTCTAAGCCCTTTGTCTATTCTATTGCATTTCTCTGAAATGAGTTTTCTCTCCTTTACCAGCTGGAAAACATTATTTTTTTAAGCTGGAAAACCATTATTTATCCTTCTAAATTCCAAGTATTAGAATTTACCTGTTTCCAGGAAATTTCTCCTTATAAACATGCTTCTTGCTACACATACTACAGTATTTTATTGTATATATACACATCTGCTTTTCCTAATAAACTTTGAGTTCAAAAGACAACATTCACAATAGATGCTCAGTAATTGACAACAAAACAGAGGCCTCCTCCTCTGTAAAGTTGTAACTGATGACTTTAGATCATGGTGGCCCTTTGACACATTGACAGTCATTTAAAATACACAATAAATGCCTTACTGAATATAAATATTTTATTGTATTGTATTATATTCCTTTTTAGGACTAGTAGTATACAATTTCCAGTTCAGTCATTATTTATTTCTTATCCTGCTAATTGGATTATAAATTTCTTTAGGTCAAGGAACATGCCATTGTTAATTTTTCTATCCCATAGCACCTAGATTCTTTATGGATAGTCAATACTTTTTAATATTTTTTCACAAACCTATTGATTTCCAAATATCTCCATAAAGTCTGAGTTAGTTTTATGGTTAGTAGTTACTATTGACATTGCCTCCAAGATGGGTTTTTTTGGAAGATCATGTTAGGGAGAAAAGAATCTATGATTTAATAAACATGGATGGCACTGAAAATTAAATAAAAATAGTTCTTTGTTAAGTGATACTATTGTGTCCACAAATAAATGGTCTACTTCATTCTCTGATACTCATACATATCAATAATCTATCTCATTAAAAGTCCTAGGCTTTTAGGGTGCATGGGTGTTAAGCATTTGACTTCAGCTCAGGTTATGATCTCATGGTTCATGAGTTGGAGTCCCGCAGAGGGTGAGCTCGACTCCCCCATTGGGTGAGCACAAGCCCCACTTTGGCTGAACACAAGCATGCCCCGCTTCGGATGAGATCCACTTCTCTCTCTCTGTTTCTCTCTAGCTCTGCCCCTCGCTCACTTGTGCCCCCTCTCTCTCAAAAAAAAAAAAATGTTTAAAAGATAAAATAAAATACCTAAACTTTTATATGGCAAAAATTTTTAAGTTTTTATTTAAATTCCAGTTAGTTAATATACAGTGTAATATTACTTTCAGTGTACAATATAGTGATTCCACACTTCCGTACAACACCAGGTGCTCATCACAAGTGCCCTCCTTTGTCCCTATTTAACCTATCCCCCCCCACACACACCTCCATTCTGCTAACCATCAGATTGTTCTGTATAGTTAAGAGTCTGTTTCTTGGTTTGCCTCTTTCTTTTCTCCCTTTGCTCATTTGTTTTGTTTCTTAAATTCCACACATGAGTGAATTACAGCAAAATTCTTAACGATATGTTTAATCAATTCACATATATATTTTTTTAGATTTCCAGAACAAGTTTTCTTTATGTGTGAGATGGCATGCTTCTTTTTTGTAAACAATGTAATCAATGATATTTTCCACTTTTCTTAGATTCCCAGAAATTGGTAACTAATTAATTGTGGTAACTTCTTTTACCTAGTAAGCTCACACTAGTATTTCTTTCCTTCCCTCCCTAATTTTCATTTCTGCTACTTCAATCAATTTTTAGTTATGACTATATATTTACCTTATTACAGATTCTTTTTTAGTACATATGTTATAAATTTTAAAAATATGTAACTATCAAGTATGTGATTTAGAAGTAGATGGATAACATCTTTCAGTAATAAATAAAGACAGAATTTACTTCTTTTGACTAATGGGTTTAGCTATTGGCTGGTATTTTTTTCTCAAGAAAAAAATCAAGTGTTATTGGAAACTAGACTTTTCTAATGATGATTAATGACCAGTAACACTTCTACTGACCCTGAATTATAAAAGTATCAGCTCAATGGGTTTAGGTCAATCCACTATCCATATAGGTGATATTGAAATATAGTTGACCCTGACTATAAATAACAAAATCTGACATTCAGCCAGGCAGAATTTTGGTTTAAAGGCATTTATCAAAAGCAGAGTTAATGATGCATCTCTTGCTTGCCTGGACATGAAGCATTTTGATAACAATAATTAGTTCAATTTTAGTCCTTAACCTTCATAGGTTTTGATTCCTTAATCTTGCAACTATATGAAACCTTAATCTTGAATTTACTTTAGCAGGGAATTTGAGTGACAGGTCTTGCAAAGTTAAAGTTAATGTGTTATATTTACTTAGAAAATGTTTTGTATACTTCAAATTTGTGATTTTTAAATAAAAGGAAAATATTATAAATTTTTGGCAAATAGGAAATTACCATGCCATGCAGAGTGCCTTGCTGGCTTAACAGACAATACAAATTAATCAAATATGAAATTCACTCCAAAGATTGATGAGAACCCAGTATTTCTTAAACGTGTTTTTAGAATTAGTTCACATAAAACATCACATCAAATTTCTCTGTAAATTCTATGCCTCAATATATCTGCAGACTCCAAATCTATGTATATACCTATGTAATTATATAAACTTACATTACATTTTTTGATAACCTTTAATATTTATATTGCAAATGCTTACTTAATTGTTATAGTCTACAATAGTTTGCATCTAACTAATTCAATATTACAGCTTCTGATCATTCTAACCACACTTTCATAGTATATATTTTATGTTCTTTTGGTTATTGATATTATTTGGCAAATCTAATCACTGAAAAAATCCTGATCCCTTATAAAACAATTCATGGAAAAGACAATCAGAATGTAGACAATATTGTATTCCATCAACAAGCACATGGCAGTTATATCTAGTATGTTATATACCCACTGAAATGTGATAATTAAAATGAATTATTCCTCTGCACTTCATCTGTCTTGTATTGTGGCATAGTGTTTTTCTAAAGAATTTATGATATTGCATCTTAACTGATGGATAAATATTGACTACTTGTATCACATACGTAACTTGATAAAATCACTTCTATTTATAGAGCAATGCACAAATGATAAAAATATTGCATTTTAAAATTTGATCCTTGAACCAGGATTTTTTTTTGAACCAAGATTTTAATAACAATAATTTTAGTAAAAGAAACTATAATTGAGGACTTTTGTTCCCACTTTTGATATTATTTTCCTCTACCATGTTCTAGACTGGCATACCTGTATGGCAGGACTGACTAGAAGTTTAGCAATCTCCCTTATCTCTTCCTGAGCACAAAGGAAGGTTAAGTTCCCCAGCCTCTCTTGCAGTTAGGTTGGAACCATGCAACTGGCTGTGACTAATAGAATAAAGGGAAATTATTTTAGCCTGGCCATGAAAGATACAATCTCCCATGATCTCACTCGCTGTCTGAAAGTGAAGTGCTCCAAGATAGCAGAATCACATGATGGTGGGAACCATGGACTCTGGGATCCTTTTCTTGGATGGAACTTCCCAGAAGAATAGCTCAGCCAGGAACATCTGTATTAGACTTCGTGCAAGTGTCAAATAAACATTTGTTGAATTAAGCAACCACGATTTTGGTTTGTTTGTTATAGCAACTAGCAAGTGCTACCTTGAGTCATACAACTGGCAAAAATGCAAAATTTTCTGAGGAGTTCTTAGAAAAGTAAAAATTTCCAAATTAAGACATTAAATGAATATCCTTTTCATGATTATTCTTTTATTCTTAACATCTAGAAATCTACTGAGAAAGAGTTTCAAGACACAATTAGGAATAAGAATATATGTGTGCATAAAGAAGGTATAGGCTAACTTTTAGAATAAATTTTAAAATTATTTTTGGATAATGTCATAAAAATATCACATAGGCAAGAGATAGCAGAAACATTAACTCAGTTCTTTTAAAAAATTAATATACTTTTAAAATTCACTGATAAAATATTTTAAAAACATCTTATAAGGTACTTATATATTTCCAGAACATATCCAATGCTATAGAATATACTGTGTGGTGGCAGTTAACACAGAAAGAAGTTAAGTCGAATTTAGTACATTTTGAAGAGAAAGAAAAAAGTTAGACAAATCAAAAATCAAAATAAGCCTCATTAGACTATATCAGATCCACCAATACCTAATAGAAAATGACCCAGAAATATTTGCAGACAAGGTTATCAGTAAATCTATTGAAAGAATTTACAATGGCCATCTTTTCCAAAGGCAGACAATTCATTATAAGTAAGTCTTTATATTCAGTGTAAGTATTCTACAGTCTTTTTTCTTAGGATGTTGTATTATAGTGACTTAATTAAGGCTATTAGATTGAAATCTAGGCTTAGAAACCATTTCAAAGTCTCAAAGAAAATAATGAAATACATTATAACATGCAAGACAAAATTTTTGTCTTTTATTTTTTAAATGCCTTTTCTCATATAAAATCCCACAAAATTGGTTATAGTTACCATTTATTAGAAGTTAAATTTGATTTAAAAATTTTAAGGTCTATTCAATAGTGATACTGGATCCCTTCCTTAATACTTTCCTGATCTGCCTCTAGGAAGTGCATTCATGATTCTATGTCTATTTTAAGACCTTGGATCTATCTGGATCTCTACTAGTAAGAGATACATAGATCTCTTGGCGGAGGGATTGCACTTTCTCTGTACACATTTAATAGTTTAATTATACATGCTGGCTTCTGATGGATGTCTAGGTGGCTCAGTCAGTTAAGCATCTGACTCTTGATTTTGGCTCAGGTCATGATCTCACAGTTCATAAGATGGTGCTGACAGCACAGAGCCTGCTTGGGATTCTTTCTCTCTCTCTTTTTTTCCCCTCCACCCCTCTTGCATGTTCTCTTGCTCTCTCCAAAAAATAAGTAAATATTTAAAAAATATATACTTATATACTGGCTGCTGAGAGTCTTTTATGTTCTATTGTTGTGCTTCGCTGTTGTGCTGTATCTTTCCGATAGGTTTATTCAGTCTTAAAAACAATGCTTATGTGTTGGTATTTTATTGGAGTTGAAAAAATGGAAAGATATTAAAAATAACAGAATGTCTGAAGATAAATTAACAAATTTTCATACAAATGATCTTTATAGGGATTAGAACTAAGGTGCTTTGGGAATGTGGATTTTTACCTAGAAATTAAAAGCAAATTGTGTCAGAAAGTGCATGGGGAGAAGGCATGTACTCAGTTGGTGAATCAGAGAAGTTATATGGAGGATCAGGAATGTATAATTAGAGAAAAAGAGTTAGGACTCCATAGTTTATCTGGGCAACACAATGTCAAGAAATGGGCTTAAAGTTTATGTGGAAAAATGGGTAATGATCTTGTCAAAGTGCTTGAAAAATCAAAATGGAGCAAAGTCAATAAAATAGAGTTCGGTTGTTTGCCAAAATCTTTGGTGACTGAGATGCTGCCTACGTGCTTATACAGAGTCTGATCAGCATCCAACTCAAAAGGTGAGTTCATATAACTCTGCAGGCAGAGGAATTTCTTGTCACCTGGTCACAATGAATAATTCAAGGAGAAATGAGGAAGGTATTTTTTGCCAACTTACATATTTACAAATGAGGGTTGCGTAAAGGATGTCCAAATTCATTCATCCATGCATCCATCATCCAGTCAGTTAACAAATAATTTTGAGCACTTACATTATCCAGGGCACTCTTTCAGGTGCTAAGGGAATGACACCTGAAAAGAACCCTAATCCCATCAGTTCATATTCTAATGAGAGAAGAGATACACAGTACATAATTGAACAAACACAAAAATGAGAAAATTCTTTTAGTTAAGTTTATTAAACTCGTTTTATAGAAGAGGAAACTAGGGTATATATAACTTAAGTCACTTGCATAATTACAACAGTTTGTAAGGGGTAGACACAGAATTCGGATCCAAGATAATAACATGAAATATTAGGATGAAATATAGAAAAATGAACAAAATTTCTTTGTTTATTATGATTACTTACATAAACAAGAGTGTTCATTTAATTACTAGCTAAAAGATCAAAGTAATTTAATAATTAATGTTAATATTTTAATATTAAGATGTCAAATATCAAGAGTATAAACTCAAAATTTAATAGCTTTTTATAATAAAATATTATCTAGTTGGGACTACTAGATACTACTTGTTGATGACAAGAAAAAGTATAAAGTAAAATGAGTGATCCAATAACAGAAACCTAGGGTCTACATGAAATAACTCATAAAAATATTATTAAAGAATATAAAACAAATAAAGACATATTTGTGATTTGATGACAAAATTTAAATTATAAAATGTCATCTTTTCCACAATGTACATATAATTTAAATACAATATGTTTAGCATTTCAACATTTCCATGAGAATATCTAACTAGAAAAATAGTTTTAAATATATTATAAGCAAAAGAATGTGATGTTACTACAAGAAGATATATATTAATCAGATTCAGGAATGACCGAGAAATCAGTCCATGTAACTATAGATTTTCCTTGTAGAGAAGTGAGTGCTCTCATATATCATTGGAGGGAGTGTGAAATGCTTTTTAGAATGTTATCTGACATTATTAATGTGATTCTTTTAAAGTACAAACCTCCTGACCCAGCAATGTAATTTTAGGATTCACTCCTCCAGGAAAAAAAAACTACCAGAAAATGAGTATTTATTACATCAATTCTGTTTGTTTGTTTGTTTGTCTGTTTGTTTGTTTTTGGAGTGACCTGAAACTCGAAGTGACCTCAATGGACATCAGCTAGTAAAGTAGTGACTAAATTATAGAATAACTGGATTATAAAGCATTGTGCAACTACCGACTGGTGTGGCCAAACATCTAGTATGACCATACTCCCTGTTTCTCCTAGGACAGTCTCAGTTAAAACTGGTGTCCAAACTGAGTTTTAATAGCATAGTCTTTCTTGGTTTGGATAATGAATTAGTCTTTCTAATTACATTTCTATCTGTTTATATTAAATAATTTACAAAATATATTTCAGGATATATATATATATATATAAAGTATATATAAAGAAAAAAATAGAAATCATATGCTAATATTTATCTGAGTATACACAAAAGGATGGCATATACACACCAGGCTGTCAATTTCTGTTGACAGTATTTGGATTGAGAAGGATATTTATTTCACTTTGGAATTAGAAAAAACAACTGTATACAATATTTAAATGGCAAAAAGAAAAAAGTTGAATAGCTGACTTGGTCCCAAATTTTTATGAAGCCTTTGAAATCCTCATAATTTTTTTCATTTTGTTTTAATATTCAATTTTGTAAAAAAATAATAATAATAAGTATTCATTTCTTTAAGTAAACTCTAGGCCCAATATGGGACTTGAACTCATGACCCAAAAATCAAGAGTCACATGCTGTACCAACTGAGCCAGAGAGGTGTCCCCAAAATGTTCATTTTTTATGTGATTTTATTATGGAGATATCAGCTAATTAAAAAACTAATAATGGGGGGCGCCTGGGTGGCTCAGTTGGTTGAGTGGCCAACTTCGGCTCAGGTCATGATCTCGCGGTCCGTGAGTTCGAGACCCGCGTCGGGCTCTGTGCTGACAGCTCAGAGCCTGGAACCTGTTTCAGATTCTGTGTCTCCCTCTCTCTGACCCTCTCCCGTTCATGCTCTGTCTCTCTCTGTCTCAAAAATAAATAAATGTTTAAAAAAAATAAAAAAAAAACTAATAATGGAAGTCTTAACTCATTCCAGTTATCCCCACATGCTTCATACAGAGGTAGTTGTTTCAGCTTATCTTTTCATGAGACTTGTGATTATATACTTGGTGCCATGGCCATTTGATAGTCCTTATCAAGGGGATTGAACTGCACATTTATTTAGCACCTATCATATGCCAGACACCATGTTGGGTGCTATAAAAGTGTTTGTTACTCTCCTTTTAGAGAAAAGAACTAAGGTTACATAAAATTAAACTTCTTCATTCTACTACACTTAGGAAGTATAGATCAACATTTAAACAAAAGTCTCCCTGACTCCTGATACTTTTCTTTACCATACAGCTTCCTACGCATTTATAGTTCTGTTATTTTTCATACTATAATATCAATTTATCCTTCTTTATTCACACTGAAAATTTTATACTACAGGAATTATTTATTTTTGAATGGCAACTCCCCAGTGCAAAATTAGCCTGTGTTTAGAATTATGTCACCTTTATCAACATTGCTATATGCATGACAAAATATAAATAGCAGCAAGTTGTATTAGCTTTGTTTTAAAGAAACACAACCTAATGTTAGAAAAGATAAATGACTTGTCCAGCAGCACATTCCAAATCATGCAAAGTTAAAAATAGAATTGTGAAGAAGTTAAATGTTCTTGGCTTCCTTGTCTAGAATACTATTTATGAGATGCCAGTGATTCTTTTTAGAAAATGGTGATATAAATTTTATTGCTTGTCAGGACTGGTAATGATTATGAGACCTTAGTATTTTTGACTTGCTAAAAATAAATTCAAAGAAGACTTATTCATTTAAGACTATGTTAGTCTTCAAAATCATTTGACATGTGCTTTAAAGTAGACATACTGCTTGAATAATACAATAATATTGAATGTAAGAAGAAGGAGAAGTTTTAATTGTGTATTGTATGTATATTACATTGTCTAACAGACTCCTGCTAAATTTGGTTATTTCATCTATAGCAATTAGATACTTCTAAAATATATTGTTAATTTTTCTACAAATATTTACTGAGTGCCTGCTATGTGGCAGGCACTCTTCTACGCACTGAAGACAAAATAGTCAACAAAAAAATCTTTGTTTTTATGAAATTTACATTAAATTTGAGGGATAAATATGAAAAACATATATGTATGGTATATATTAAATTTCAGGCAGTGGTAAGTGCTCTGAAGAAAAACAAAGCAGATCAGAAGACAGAGGTAGATGGAGAAATGCTATTTTAGATAAAAAGGATCAAATACCATCTAATAGTATTATACCTGAGACCTGAAGGAAGTGAAGGATGCTCCGAGGAGGAAGGATGTAGTCAGAATGAATAGGGAGTATAAAGAATCTGAGGTGGATTGTGCACGGCATAATTAATGATAAATTCAGTATAGTTAAAATGAGTGACTAAAGGGGAAAATTGTAAGATGAAATCAGTGTAGCAGCCAAAGAAAAGTATATGCCAGACCACTAAACCATTGAAAGGACCTTATATTTTATTCTGGGTGAAGCAGAAAGGCATGGACATTTATATACAGAGGCAGTATATAATCTGATTTCAATTTTCAAAGAATCACATTGATTCTATATGCGGAATAGGTTTGAGGAGCAAAGACTGAAGTGAAAACGTCAGTTGTGTGGCAATAAAAATTTATATAAAAGATGATGATAGTATAGTCTCAAAATTAACCAATAGATTCAGTGCAATCCCTATCAGATTCCCAGGCTATTTTTTTTTTGAAGAAAAGGATATATTGATCCTAAAGTGTATATGAAAACACAAGAAATCCAGAATAGCCAAAATAATCTTGATAAAGAACAAATATGGGGGACTTATACTTCCCAGTTTCAAAACTTATAAAGCTATGTAGTAATGGCATAAAGATAGACATATGTATCAATTGAATAAGATTGAGAGTCTAGAAATAAACCTATATAACTATGGTCAATTAAATTCTGGCCAGTAGTGCCAAGGCATGGAATGGGGAAAAGAATAGTGTTTTCAGCAAATGATGCTGGGATAAATGGATATCCACACACAAAAGGATGAAGTTGGTCCCCTACTTTACACTACACATAAAATTAAATTAAAATGGGTCATAGACAATCATAGAACTAAATGTAGTAACTAAAATTATAAAACTCTTAGAAGAAAATTTGAGAGTAAGTCTTTGTGATCTTGGGTTAGGCAACCCTTGTTAGATATGATCCTAAAAACACAAGCAAGAAAAGAAAAGTTAAATTGGACTTGATAAAAAAAAAAAGACTTTTGAAATGCAAATTTTCCTGTCAAGAAAGTGATAATTCACAGAATGGGAGAAAATATTGAAAATAATTTTAAAGAGATGATGACGACTTGGACTAGAAGAGTAGCACTGAAGATGATTAGAAGTGTTTTGATTCTGAATGATTATGGGTGAGCCATAAACATTGTTGGCTTTTAACTATTTTTTACCTACAATATTATCATTTCGAATAGTTCAAGTTAATATTCTGAAGGTATACCTACAGAGTTGTTTTTTTTGATATGTATTTATTTTTGAGAGAGAGAACATGAGTGGGGGAGGAGCAGAGAGAGGGGAACAGAGGATCTGAAGCAGTGAGCCCAATATGGGGCTTGAAAGCACAAACAGTGAGATCATGACCTGAGCTGAAGTCAGACACCCAACCAATTGAGCCACCCAGGTGCTCGCCTACAGATTTTTTTTTTTTTTTGATGCCAGGGCTATGAAATGACTATAAGCTTTTAGGCAGAGGAATTGGAAAGATTAGGAATTTAGAAGATTGGGAGTAGAGAAGGACTGAGGATAAAAGCAACTTTGTTTTAGGCATACTGACTCAAAAGAGAAGATTACCAAGAGGAGATTCCAGAAAACAGAATGGTAGCAGACTGTTGTTTAGGACAAAGTGGGAGAAACAATTCCCACTGACAGAACTCAAGCATATTTCACACTGTGACTAGACAATTTTTTTACTCTCAGTAATATCCTACCTACAGAAACAGTTCTTCTGTGCTGTTAATTAGATATGAGCAAGTAGTCTCAATTCTTTCCTAAAATAACAAAGATGGGTAATTGCAAAAAGACATATGGACTAAATTGTTATTGGTCATTGTGTTTTATCCACATGAATTCAACTTTTTAGAAAGCATCTAATATGTTATCAGAACTGGGCTCTGAGGTGTTCAAAAATATGAACCATTGTTTCTTTCCCCAAAGAGATTGTGGAACTCATAGTAAAACAAGTCTGAATTGCAAAGAAAAAGTCAGTGATACCCCCCCAAAATAGGAAGTTTGACAGTAATAAGGGATCAATGCATGAGATGTAAAAGCCCAGTGAATGGTTAAATGCCAAGATGAGTGCAGAAATCAGCTATGCCATAGAACAGGAAAAGAAAACCACCTGTGCACTGTCACTGAGCAGAGCTATGAAGTAAGTGTGACTCTTTCCAGGTCTCAAAGACAGCAAATGTGGATACCTTGATGGGAGAGAGAAATACAATCAAAACTCAGGGAAGCAATTGTAAATACAAGTGAGCAGGTTCAATTGAACATTGACTATTCAGGGAACAGTGAGTAACAGTTATTATCCTTTAGATTCTCTATAGTCCAATATGTAATTAAGTTAGTTTAATAAGTGACCCGTTGAAACTGAGAAAAGGATACAGTCAACTACTCTTAGATTAAAGGTAACATGAAATGTGATTTAAGAATAATATCAAATTATCAGCTACATGTTTACTTTGTATATGTGATCAAAGGGTATGTTTTGTCATCTGTTGATTGAATATAATCATGGTCATATTGAATATTTTTCTAACGTTTATTTATTTTAAGAGAGAAGAGTGAGAGCATGAGCAGGGAAGGGGCAGGGAGAGAGAATCCCAAGCAGACTCCACACTGTCAGTGCAGACCCCAACACAGGACTTGATCTCGCAAACCCTGAGATCATGACCTGAGTCGAAACCAAGTGTTGGAGGCTTAACTGACTGAGCCACCCAAGCACACCATATTGAGTATTTTAACATATATTCTAGAGAATATTTAAAATCAGAACTTCCTTGAAGAATTACAGTTTAGTTTAGTGATATAAAATAAAGAAGATCCCTCCCAATACAAAGCACCAGTAAATGTCAAGTAATTATTCCCAGCTGTAAACACAATAGCTGTTTAGATGAAGAGGTGGTGTGGGTTGGGGAATGAAAAATGGTAAGATAGTTCAACTTACATATATTCAGACCAATCACTAAGTTTAAATTTAAGAATATGAATCCCAAAGAAAAACCATTTTGTCCTGCTATTTACTATTTCTTTTAATTTTGTTTGCAGCCATTTGCATCCTCCTTGTTGTTCCCCTTCTCTCTGTATCTCCTCTCTCACAGCTCCTTCATACATGCCAACCCCCCCCCCCCGCCACACACACACACACACACTAACTGAAGAATGGCTTACAAGAAAGGCTATAATAATTATTTCTACTCTTTTGTCTGCATATCCAAGGATATGATGGCAAAAACACCTTTTTTCATAGATGGTGTGTGTGCTTCATTTTCAGCATGCTTAACATTCAAGAACCTCTGTGTTTTATTTTTCTGGTTAGAGGGTGGCTTTCCATATATCAAAGGGAGACATAAATTCTTAGTTGTTTTTTAACAAAAAAACATTTAGTGTAGGTTTCAGATAATTAAACTCATTTTTCATTTGATTAAGCCGTCTTGATTTTTTTAATTTTTTGTCTGCTTGCTTAATAAAAAAAGAAATGCATAAAAAAGAAAACATAATTTTTTACTAGAGCTAAAGAAATAACTCTATTATTTTCATTACTGCCATGATGAAGCAGATCAATACGAGACATTGTTTATTTCCTTTTAAGCAAAGACATTAAACCACCAGAACAATTAATTGAATTAAAGCAAAATGGTATTGTTTTAATATTTGGTTCCCACTTCACTTACTAAACATAGATTAACAGTTCAATGTACTTTGTTAAATGTTTTCTCACTGAGAATATAATGATATAAAATTAAATATATGCTTTGAAGTTGACATAAATTACTATAGGCCCCTTCTAGATAAAAATTTAACATGATAATAAATAGTTATAGATTAAAGATTGTACAGATTCATAGTTGCCTGTATGCTTGCGAAATTAGCATGGATTGTTTTTTAATGAAAACAATTTTCTTACTGCAACTGTATGGCTTTTAGAACACAAGTTCTGGAGAAAAGGGAGATGAATATTTAAGAAACTTTTATTGGTTTCCTAATATGTGCCAAACGATATGAAAAATTCTGTAATACATGTTTACAAAGTTGTGAGCATAACAAAAGGAAAAATTGTTTTGCGTAACACAGGTACAAACCTTTTGTGTGTATGTCTGTGTAGTGGGGTGTGTGTGTGTGTGTGTGTGTGTGTGTGTGTGTGTTAACCCCTTGTGAATCTCATGATGGCTTTTGATCATACCCTCCAGTGTCAGGGCAGGGAGGTCATAAAGGTATGCAAACAGAGCATTTTCCATACATTTTAGGAGTTCATAGAGGGAAGATAAAGACACTCCTGTCTAACAAGGGAATCTTATGGAAGAGGAAATATTGAGATAAGTCTTGAATATAACCCTTAGGTGTATTGTCCCCCATCGGATTCCTTTCTTAGGGCCCAGAAATTATGCAATGCAATAGTCTTCTTCAGTCTTTTGTGAGTGGCTATCTATAATCTGCCATGATAATCTATGCAGCCATACCAATTAACTTTCTCCAAACACCTTATTATTAGCTTTGTAGAACTATAGAATTCTTCTTAAATCATTTAGCAAACTTCTACTCTTGGGATGTTACCCTCTTTCACTGTAATGTCCATGCTTAACTTAGAATCAGTTGCTCTTGCTCATGATACTTAGATATCTGTCTTTCATGATACTTTGTAATTTTGAATTATATAACAAAATGTATTCTTATGTTTCTTGCTAATTAAATCTTCAAGGGCAAAGATAGTATTCTGTTCCTTATAACTCCTGCTTTTTTGTAATACATTTTTTAACTAATAAAAAACTGAAACAAACAAAAAACAACGACCAAAGATTACTTTTAATGTTGTTATTGTGGGAAAATATCAGCAATGTAGTACATAAAAATAGTAAAATAAATAAATAAATAAATAGCGTACCTAGTGTAATAAAATTTCTCTTCAAATCTCAATTCCTATCCTAGAAGAATACGTAATCATTTTTCTGAATTTACTTCAAGACCTTAAACATATATTTACATGAATTTATATATATGTGCAAATTTTTAAATGTTAACATGAATTGGGTTTATTAACATAAGTTATATATAGTGTTTCAACTTGCCTTTATAACTGATATATGTAGGATATCTTACTTTTTGAGTGTATATAGGTCCAACATATTTTTTTTAGAAATTACTATACCATATACCATAGTATGGATTCATTATAATTCAGCTTAATACTATTTTAAAACTGAACATTTGAATTGTTTATCAAATTATGCTATGAGAAACGTTCTTGATATAAGCACTTTTATATTTACATTTTTATGAACGTTTATATTACCAAGGCTAGATCTAGAAATGGAATTACTTAGCCATACTGCAGGAACATTTAAATTTTATATATACTGTCAAATTTTATCCAAAAATTACTACCAAACTATACTCCACCAACAGAGTATGCAAATTCCCGTTTCTCTACACTAACATTGGGCATACATTTTTTCAGGCTCTCCTCATCAGATGGTTTAAAATGATCCTCACTATCTTTCGATTCTGTATTTTGAATCTGCCTACTCACTGAAGTTGATTTTTAATGCCCAAATCAATATTTATGGTGCTTTCTGGACCATTCACAGACATGCTCCAAGCAACCAAAAATCTAAGTGGCCAACACACACTGCCTTCTTGTTTCAGTTTTCATACCATAAATAAGTGTAATTTTTCAGACTATTTATTTAGTCCCATGATTTACTCATTTTTGTGGTTGTTGGTGATTTTCCTATTTAAAAATGCCCCCTAGTACTGAAGTACTGTCTGGGAAGTGCAAGAAGGTTGTGACATGCCTTAGGGAGAAAAAACATGTGTTAGAAAAGCTTCATTCAAGCATGGGTTACAGTGCTATAGACTATGAGTTTGATGTTAAGGAATTCATAAACAGTATTTATTAAATAAGGTATCTTTAAACAGAAACACTCATAAAACAAGGTTATGCTTTGTTCGGTTGATGAAAATGTGACTTGAGATTTCACACAAACTTACTCCTGTCATTCCTCTAGGAGTAGTGGTTCAGTTTTTGTGGCAATTTTATAGACCATAATTATTGTGAATCATAAGAATCAACAATATCATTTAATTTGCATTTCCTTAATTATTAATGTTTAGAACATCTTCTGTATATTCATTTGACATTTGCATTTCTTTTTCTGCTATTACCTACTCATATATCTTTTCTATTTTCATTAGTTTGTCCCTTTTTCATCAATTCATATGACTTTTCCTTAAATTAGTAGTACTGAAAACTCTCTTGTTACATATATTGGAAATATTTTCCCTAGTCCATCCATTGTCAGTCAGTTTTCTGATATTTTCAGCCACCCCACTTTTTTAAATATAATGACAGCTATCCTTCTCCATCCACTTTTGCTTCTTGGTTTTGTGTCTAATGTGCTATAGTTTGTTTTAACCTAGTTTTGAATTATTTAGAATTTCTTTTCATGTAATGCAAGGATCATTTCTACCCCCAAGCAATCATAAATGGCTAATTTTTCTAATATTGTGCATTTAATAGTCTAGTATTTTATCATTGGTTATTTTAAAAGTTATTTTTAATCTTTTCCAAACTCTTGATTATTCAGTTTTTTGCTTTATTATTTAAAAGGATAAACTGTTTAATTACCATTATTTTATAGTATTTTTTTACTTCAAAAGACTCTCCTGTCTGATTTTTTTTTTTATTTTATGTATATTTTTATTTTATTTATTTTTAAATAATTTATTTATTTTTAAATTTACATCCAAGTAGATTAACATTTAGTGCAACAAAGATTTCAGGAATAGATTCCTCAATTCCCCTTAACCATTTAGCCCATTCCCCCACCCATACCCCTCCAGCAACCCTCTGTTTGTTCTCCATATTTAAGAGTCTCTTATGTTTTGTCCTCCTCCCTGTTTTTATATTATTTTTGCTTCTCTTCCCTTATGTTCATCTGTTTTGTATCTTACAGTCCTCATATGAGTGAAGTCCTAAGATATTTGTCTTTCTCTGACTAACTAATTTAACTTAGCATAATACCCTCTAGTTCCATCCACATAGTTGCAAATGGCAAGATTTCATTCTTTTTGATTGCTGGGTATACTCCATTGTATATATATACCACATCCTCTTTATCCATTCATCCATTGATGGACATTTGGGCTCTCTCCATACTTTGGCTATTATTCATACTGCTGCTATAAGCATTAGGGTGCATCTCTCCCTTTGAAACAGCATACCTATATCCCTTGGATAAATACCTAGTAGTGCAATTACTGGGTCGTAGGGTAATTCTATTTTTAATTTTTGAGGAACCTCCATACTGTTTTCCAGAGTGGCTGCATCAGTGTGCATTCCCACCAGCAGTACAAAAGAGATCCTCTTTCTCTGCATCCTCGCCGACATCTGTTGTTGCCTGAGTTGTTAATGTTAGCTATTTTGGCAGGTGTTAGGTGGTATCTCATTGTGGTTTTGATTTGTATTTCCCTGATGAAGAGTGATGTTGAGCATTTTTTCATGTGTCAGTTGGCCATCTAGATGTCTTCTTTGCAGAAATGTCTATTCATGTCTTTTGTTCATTATTTCACTGGATATTTGTTTTCTGGGTGTTGAGTGATAAGTTCTTTGTAGATTTTGGATACTAACCCTTTATCTGATATGTCATTTGCAAATATTTTCTCTTATTCCGTCAGTTGCCTTTTAGTTTTGCTGATTGTTTCCTTCACTGTGCAGAGCTTTTTATTTTGATGAGGTCCCAATAGTTCATTTTTGTTTCCCTTGCCTCTGAATATGTGTTGAATAAGAAGTACTGTGGCCAAGGTTGAAGCGGCTTTTGCCTGCTTTCTCCTCTATTATTTTGATGGCTTCCTGTCTTATGTTGAGATCTTTCATCCATTTTGAGTTTGTTTTTGTGTCTGGTGTAAGAAAGTAGTCCAGGTTCATTTTTCTGCATGTCGCTGTCCAGTTTTCCCAGCACCACCTGCTGAAGAGACTGTCTTTTTTCCATTGGATATTCTTTCCTGCTTTGTCAAAGATTAATTGGCCATACGTTTGTGGGTCCATTTCTGGGTTCTCTATTCTGTTCCATTGATCTGAGTATGTATTTCTGTGCCAGTACTATACTGTCTTGAGGATTACAGCTTTGTAATACAGCTGTAATACAGCTTGAAGTCCAGGATTGTGACACCTCCAACTTTGGTTTTCTTTATCAAGATTGCTTTGACTATTTGGGGTCTTTTCTGGTTACAAATTTTAGGATTGTTTGCTCAAGTTCTGTAAAAATTGCTGTTGGTATTTTGATATGGATTGCTTTAAATCTGTATATTTCCTTGGGGGGTAAGGACATTTTAGCAATATTTGTTCTTCCTATAGAGGAGCATGGAATATTTTCCCGTTTTTTTGTGTCTTCAATTTCTTTCATAAGCTTTCGATACTTTTCAGTGTATAGATTTTTCACCTCTTTGGTTAGATTTATTCCTAGGTGTTTTATGGGTTTTGGTGCAATTGTAAATGGGATCAATTCCTTGTAAATGGGATGATTTCTCTTTCTGTTGCTTCGTTTTTGGTGTATAGGAATGCAACCGATTTCTGTGCATTGATTTTATATCCCTCCACTTTGCTGAATACATGGATCAGTTCTAGCAGTTTTTTGGTGGAATTTTTTGGGTTTTCCATATAGAGTATGATGTCATCTGCAAAGAGTGAAAGTTTGACTTCCTCCTTGCCAATTTGGATGCCTTTTATTTCTTTGTGTTCTCTAATTGTTGAGGCTAAGACTTCCAATACTATGTTGAATTACAGTGGCAAGAGTGGACATCTTGTCTTGTTCCTGACCTTAGGGGAAAAGCTCTCAGTTTTTCCCCATTGAGGATGATATTAGTATTGGGTCTTTTATATATGGCTTTTATTATCTCAAGGTATGATCTTTCTATCCCTACTTTCTTGAGTGTTTTTATCAAGAAAGGATGCTGTATTTTGTCAAATGCTTTCTCTGCATCTGTTGAGAGGATCATGTGGTTCTTGTCCTTTCTTTTATTGATGTTGATGAATCACATTGATTATTTTGTGGATATTGAACCAGCCCTGCCTCCCAGGTATAAATCCCACATGTTCGTGGTGAATAATTTTTTTAATGTATTGTTGGATCCTGTTGGCTAATATCTTGTTGAGGATTTTTGCATCCATGTTCATCAGGGAAATTGGTCTATAGTTTTCCATTTTAGTGGGGCATTTGGTTTTGGAATCAAGGTAATGCTGGCTTCATAGAAAGAGTTTGGAAGTTTTCCTTCCATTTCTATTTTTTGGAACAGTTTCAAGAGAATAGGTGTTAAATCTTCTTTAAATGTTTGGTAGAATTCCCCTGGAAAGCCATCTGGCCCCAGACTCCTGTTATTTTGGGAGATTTTTGATAACTAATTCTATTTCTTTACTGGTTATGGTCTGTTCAAATTTTCTATTTATTCCTGTTTCAGTTTTGGTAGTGTGTATGTTTCCAGGAATTTGTCCATTTCTTCCAGATTGCCCATTTTATTGCCATATAATTGCTTGTAATATTCTCTTATTATTGTTTGTATTTCTGCTGTGTTGGTCGTGATCTCTTCTCTTTCATTCTTGATTTTATATATTTGGGTCCTTTCCTTTTTTTTTTTTTTTGCTCAAACTAGCTAGGGGTTTATGAATTTTGTTAATTCTTTCAAAGAACCAGCTTCTGGTTTCATTGATCTGTTCTATTGTTTCTTTTTTGGCTTCAATGCATTTATTTCTGCTCTAATCTTTATTATTTCCTGTCTCCTGCTGGTTTGGGATTTTATTTGCTGTTCTTTTTCCAGCTCTTTAAGGTGTAAGTTTAGGTTGTGTATCTGAGACCCTTCTTCCTTCTTGAGGAAGGCCTGGGTTGCTATATACTTCCCTCTTATGACTGCCTTTGCTACATCCCAGAGGTTTTGGGCTGTGGTATTGTCATTTTCATTGGATTCCATGTACTTTTTTATTTCCTTTTTAACTTCTTGGTTAGCTCATTCATTCTTTAGTAGGTTGGTCTTTAGTCTCCAAGCATTTGTTACCTTTCCACATTTTTTTCTTGTGGTTGACTTCAAATTTCATAGCATTGTGGTCTGAAAATATGCATGGTGTGATCTTGATCTTTTTGTACTTGTTGCGGGCCAATTTGTGTCCCAGTATGTGATCTATTCTAGAAAATGTTCCATGTGCACTGGAGACGAATGTGTATTCTGCTACTTTAGGATGAAATGTTCTGAATTTATCTGTGAAGTCCATCCAGTCCAGTGTAAATTCAAAGCCATTGTTTCCATGTTGATTTTCTTTTTTAAATGATCTGTCTATTGTTGTAAGTAGGGTGTTGAAGTCCCCTACTATTATGATATTATTATCAATGAGTTTCTTTATGTTTGTGATTAATTGATTTATATATTTGTGTGCCTCCACCTTTGGAGCATAAATGTTTACAATTGTTAAGTCTTGGTGGATAAACCCCTTAATTATGATACAATGCCCTTTTCATCTCTTGATACAGTCTTTAAAGTCTGGATTGTCTGATATAAGTATGGCTATTTTGGCTTTCTTTTGTAGACGATTAGCATGATAGATGGTACTCCATCCCCTTAGGTGTCTTTAGGTATAAAATGGATCTCTTGTAAACAGCATATAGATGGATCTTTTTTCTTATCCATTCTGTTACCCTATGTCTGTGGATTGGAGCATTTAGTCCATTGACGTTTAGAATAAGTACTGAAAGATACGAATTTATTGCCATTATGTTGCCTGGAGAGTTGGAATTTCAGATGGTGTTCTTTGGTCCTTTCTGCTCTTTGTTGCTTTTGGTCTTTTTTTTTTCTGTCTTTTCTCCCCTCAGAGAGTCCCTCTTAAAATTTCTTGCCCGTCTGGTTTAGAGGTCATGAACTCCTTTAATTTTTGTTTGTCTGGGAAACTTTTTATCTCTCCTTGTATTTTGAATGACATCCTTGATGGATAAAGAATTCTTGGCTGCATATTTTTCCAATTCAGCACATTAAATATATCCTGCCACTCCTTTCTGGCCTGCCAAGTTTCTATAGATAGGTCTGCTACAAATCTGATCTGTTTTCCCTTGTACATTAAGGACTTTTTTTCCCTTGCTGCTTTCATGATTCTATCCTTGCCTGAGTATTTTGTGAATTTCAGTATGATATGCCTTGTTGATGGTAGGCTTTTGTTGAATCTCGTGAGAGTCCTCTGTGCTTCCTGGATTTTGATTTCTGTGCCTTTCCTCAGGTTAGGAAAGTTTTCTGCTATGATTTGCTCACATAACCACTCTACCCCTTTTTCTCTCTATTCATTTCCTAGGACCTCTATGAGTCTGCTGTTGTCCCTTTTTAATGAGTCAATGATTTCTCTAATTCTTAAATCATGCTCTTTTGCCTTAGTCTCCCTCTTTTTTTTCTCATTATTCTCCATAAATTTGTCCTCTATATCGCTGATTTGCTGCTCTGCTTCATCCATCCTTGCCGCCATGGCATCTATTTAAGATTGCAGCTCAGTTATAGCATTTTTTATTTCATTCTGACTAGCTTTTACTTCTTTTATACCACAGAAAGGGATTCTAATCTATTTTTGACCCCAACTAGTATTCTTATTATCATGATTCTAAATTCTAGTTCAGACGTATTGCTTGTATCTGTGTTGATTAAGTCCCTGGCTGTCATTTCTTCCTGTTCTTTCTTTTGGGGTGAATTCCTTCGTTTCATCATTTTGAAGGAAGAAAAGGAATTAATAAGGCAAAGAAAATGAAAATTAAAAAATGAAAAATAACACATACAAAATAATCAAATAAATGATAATAGTTCCTAGATGTTTTGGTTGTTGTTCTGGTTGATGTTCTGGTTGTTGAAAGGAGCTTTATAGACTAGAGAAAAAAGGGAAAGATAAAAAAAGAAAAAAAAAAAGGAAAAGGTTTACAAATTCGAAAAAAATGACTATAATGAAATAGAATAAAATGAAATGATGGAAGTAAAATACAATTGGAAAAATTTACAAAAAAGTAAAAAATATAATTGAAAAATATTAGGGGCGCTTGGGTGGCGCAGTCGGTTGGGCGTCCGACTTCAGCCAGGTCACGATCTCACGGTCTGTGGGTTCGAGCCCCGCGTCGGGCTCTGGGCTGATGGCTCAGAGCCTGGAGCCTGTTTCCGATTCTGTGTCTCCCTCTCTCTCTGCCCCTCCCGCGTTCATGCTCTGTCTCTCTCTGTCCCAAAAATGAATAAACGTTGAAAAAAAAATTAAAAAAAAAAGAAAAATATTTTTAATAAAAATTGAAAACAAATAAATTTTTTCTCTTTCTGTATTCAAGAATAAGAAAAGAAAAAGAAATAAAAATGAATAGATGGACCAGTGAACGGACTGAAATATGATTTAAATTACATCGGTCCCTTAGAAGTCAAACCATGAAGCGCTTTATAGTATATAAACTATGCAGAGAGACTTGTGGTGTTCCTGAAGAGTGAGATTGACCCAGTTGGTCAGAGCTTAGTGTAACAACTCTGTTCTACACTAGATGGCACTGCTTAGCTTACTGGGGTGGATTGTTGTGGCTCTTGGAGTTGTGTATGTGCATGCGAGGAAGGGATGAAAATGGTGCCACCCAGCTACCCAGTCTCTAGCATTGGAACTCTGTTCTCCCTGACCAGCAATCCTGCACCCCTTCTTCATCTCTGGCTCTGCTCACTCCCCACTTTTACACTGTCCGTGACCAAGCCATCAGGTTGCCAGGTCGCATCTCCCTCCTGAGTTTTATCTCAGATGTGGCTCTTTCCCAGCCCCTCACTTCTGAGGATCTGTGGCTTTGATCCATTTTGACTGCCTGGGGGAGAGTCTCACCGAGCAATGGCCAGGTGCTCTCCCACCCCCAGGAACTTTTGCGGGACTGTGCAGCTGCCGATGTGCAGAGACTGTGGCTGGGTGCCAGCCCACCCCAGAAAAAGTTTATGTGATTTTATAGCAGCAGCATTTCAGGGATTATGGTAAATCACAACACACATCTGGTGCCAGGCATCCCACTTAATGTCCTTGTTCCAGCACCAGTGAATGTGGTTGTTCTTCAGGGTCCACTGGGACCTTTGCCTGTGGGGTGGCCACACAGCCTCTACCAAATGTCCTCCTAGCAGGGGAAATGTCTCTCCCTATGTGGCCCGAGGACCTGAGGATCTCACTCTCTGCTCCTGGGGATTCGCCTTTCCCACCAGAGCACCACCAGGTATCTAGCTGTGGAGTTTCAGACTTTGCAATCCCCCTATTTATAGAGTCTTAATGAAATTTAAACCCTCTTCTTCCTCCTTTCTCCCTTTTTGTGTTCAGTCCCTTGTGTACTCTTTCTTTTCTCTCCAGCTGCTTTTGGATGGGGGAGGATGCTTTCCTCCCCACCATCTCCATCATCTCTCCACAAGCAAAAACAGCTCCCTGCCTTCCATGGCTTCTCTTTACCCCAGTTCATCTCTCCATGCCATGTACCTGCTGAGTCCTGTGGTTCAGGTTGTGCATATTGTTGTGTTAATCCTGAAATCAGTCTTCTAGATGTGCAGGGTGGTTTAGTGTTGATCTGGCTGTATTTCAGGGATGAGAGATGCAAAAAAACTTCCATGCTCTTCCACCATCTTGACCCCTCTGTGTCTGATTTTTTAGACAGAACTCTCCTATCTTATTTTTTAAAATTTCCTGAATATTTTTATTTATTCTTGTGCATTACTCCTTCAAGAACTGCAAAGTTTATTTACCCTAGAATTGAGCAGGTAATTTTAATAATACTTATTTAAATCAGAGGAATAAGCTGCATTCCATGACTAGAAGTGTTTGCATAACTCATTCTGTATACCCACTTTCCTTGTATAAATTGCTTCTCTTGTCATCTTAATGCAACCCTCTAAAAAGGAAGAATTTTTTGTTTGTTTGCTTATTTGTTTGTTTTTATAAAGCCAAGTTATCATTTCTTTGTAAGGGGGAAATCAAAGCAAAAGCCATGATATTCAAACACTGATTTGCTTAAGTGCTATGAAATATATTTGAAAAATAATTGCCAAAAAAAATTTTACCTTTACAGTTGCCAGGCATTTCATGACAAAACAAACCAGGTATCTGTTTCTCCGTTAATGTTGGAGATGTAGTGAAATTACATTTTTTATACACAGTCCTCATAATTCCATGTAGATTACCTTTCTTTTATTGAAACAGAATAACCACTAGATGCAAATGTGGTCATGGCTTTAAATTGTGCTATCATCATAAATTGATAATTAAATTATAACCATCAATATCCTCTTAAGTTTTTACATGGGCATGTCTTTATATTATGGCCTGGATTCTACTTGTTTTGTCGACAAACACCTTTCTGCAAGTATTCCCTTGTTATGTGAATAAATTTTTATTATTTTCATACCTTCTTGCATATCTATTTCCTAGAGACATCTAAATATGTATGTATGGATTCTGTTAAACTTTTAAAGAATTAAACTGTTTTTCCATTTCTAGAACCCCATCATTTTATCTCTGTGTGTTGACATATACTGCTGGGCACTTTTTTTTTTAAAGAAAAAAATAGACCTCCAGAGAATATAGAAATTCTTTAGTCCTATGTGAGCCTGTTTGTAAACCAGCTTGTCAATATGTATCAGAAATGTAAAAAACACTTTCTATACCTGGTTGATTTGTATATAGCTGTCATACATGATATATATATTCAGATGATCCCCCACAATTTTTCCAAATGCTATTCAGCATATTTTTACTCTCAGTTCCATACATTTCCATATAACTATAGATCTCTTTACATAATCCACGTTTCTTTAAAGCCTATCCATTCTCCTTTTATTGTATTCCAAGCATGCCTTTCATCACTCCAAGTAAGTCTCAGGGAGGCCTGTAGGGTTGTGTCTAATTCCTTTGCCTTGGAAGTTTAAATTCACCATGTCACCCATGCTCAGCACATTAAGTGGTAAACATATTTTGCCTGAAGCTTTCTACATGCCTCTTTTAAAGTTTCTCCCATGACTTATTGAGCTTTAACTCTATTGTTAATATTCTTTTCAGACCAAGAGAGGCAGTAAATCTAAAACAAACTTACAGATTTTACTGCTATAACTTTCAGACCCACCTAGTCTCCTTTGAGGAGAAAATTGTTCCTTTTAGTAGGATATTTTTCCTATGTGTCTGATTGCTACTCTCCAGTGATTAATTCTTTAATTATATCAAACAGTTTTTCTCCTAGAAGTTAAAAATACTAAAATAAAATTATTTATTTCCACTTATTTTTCCATTAGAGTGGACAAGTATGTGTTTATGTATATATAAATATATATTTTATTTTCAGGTCTTGTTTTTAGTTACTTCACTAGTTTAACCTGAGATTGTTCAATAGACAATAGTTATTTTTGTTATTATTGGTGTTTCTTTTATAGATAAAACACGAATCATGGAAATTAATCAGCAATAATTTTTAAGTAGCTGCCAAATACATGCCAGCCCTAAGGATACCAGGACTAAGGATGCTTGTTTCCTAAGGCCACATCAGCCTTGAGCACCATATATATACATTATATGATTTTAAGGTCATGCGAATACTCTTTCTAATTCCCTTTCATGTTCTCCTCAGTATCTTTCACCTCTTCAATCTGTGAATTTTTGTGAAGAAAATTTACTTAATGGGATATGAACTTATTTATAAGATAGTAGTATGACTTTGTGTTTTAGAGCTTTGGCTTTGGAATGGGCCTGTTATATTCCAAATGCTGGACCCACACATACATAATGGGCTCTCTTGGATAATTAATGAAACTACTTTACAGCCCCCTGTGCCAAAGGTTTAGTCAAATGAGAGGAAGGATATTATTCAAAATATTTAACACTTGGAAGAGCCCAACTCTGAACCATTCAGAAGAACACTGCTCAAAGCAGGATCTTGAAAGATCCCTGATGTGTCAATCCTCACATACCTAGTAGTGAGAGATCATAGGGGAGCAACTAAAGTGCTGCTAGGACACTCAGGGTGCTTTGACAATGATTATTTAACTCAACTGGTTGGGAAATACTTAACTATTTTAATTGGTTCAACTGAACTGGACCAACCCAGTGACTGTCACAGATACTAAATTATTTATATCAGATCTTTTCCAAATACATTTTTCTAAGGATAACAACAATGATATCAGAAAAGGATAAAAGGAAAGACATAATAGATTGACTGGAAGGGTACACAGGAATCAAACATGTTATAATAATCAGTGGTCACAGCACCAGCAATATCACCTTATTCAAGTTGTTCCAATGGCAAGATCCTGACTATGTCTTAGTTCCCCTTGTTTATACCGAAGGCTAACTCTCCAGGATTCCCAGAGATTTAGTGACCTACCAATTGCCTTTGCACTAAAATCCTTTTTTTTTGTTTAAGTTAACCAGATTTAATTCCTCTGGTTTCTAACTGAGAATACTCATAAATATCTGGTAACAGGACTAGATTACTGGCAGTAATACCTCCTAATATGTAGAATTTATTTGCTGCCATACCCTCATATGTGGAATTAATTTGCTGAAGAATTCTATAATTCTTCATAGAAAATTAATTTTTTTGCTATATTGTGTTAAATTATGGTGTGTTGTATATTCGGAATAAAAGCAACAACTTCAAGGACTTGTCTGGAAAATATCAGGATTTTGCAGTGTGTTCATTGATTCTTATGACCATCATTAAGATTTTTCAGAAAGAGATAAGCTTCAGACTCTCCAAACACAAGAAATAAAGAAAAGGCAGTTTTATAATAAATACTTTTTTTCCCTGTCATTTCATACCCAATTCTACTGAAATATGGATAATTTGATTCTTTGCATTGATGGAAAATATACTGTAATCCAAATTTAAGCACTGATATACTAAGGCAGAAAGATAGAATTCTCAGAGGATAAGATGAGGTAAAAGATAAATCTGAACTCTTAAGCCTCTTTCACATGCCTCTGGTTAACCCAGTGGTTTCAACTTTGGCTGTACATTGCCTTTTAAAAAATAATGATGCTTTGTTCCTAACCATTGAAATTCTTATTCAATTTAATTTTTCTTAGAAAGTGGTTTGAGCATTGTTTTTGAAAAAGTTCCCCAGGTAATTCTTGAAGAATAACTCTTTCTCATTGAAGAAGTCTCTGGAATGTAGCCTGGAGGACAGAATCATATTCCAGGTTTTGATTTATCTCAGTTCGAAGTCATTAATTTGTGAACCAGAGGGTGGTTAGAGCACAAAGCCATGCTGTGAGGAAACAGAAGTTCTCACATTCAAAAACTGTGCATAAATGTGATCTTTGGGTGTTGTTTCTAGCCAATTAAATAAACCTGTAACAAATACATTGTAAGCTTAGAGGTTCTTAAGATAATTATATTGAAATAAAATGTGACTTTAATATTCTGTATTTTTATTCTTCTGACAATTAAATGAAATACTATAAGTAAATTACCTAGCGGAGTGCCTGACAAAAGGAGTAACTCACTGGAAGCAAGTGATTATCACCATAAGTACTATTATTATCCTTACCACTCCTTCCACTAACAGTACTTTAACTACTACTACGACTACTACTGACAGCTAGAGACCAGGTGTTTCCTAAATAAATCCACGGAATCACTCAACAATTTTGTGGTGCTCTTTCTTATATGCTGCAGCACAAATGATTTGTGTAGAGTTTTTTTCTTCCATTTTTTTAAAAGATTTAAAAACATTTTTTTTTTAGTAATCTCTACACCCAACGTGGGGCTGGAACTTACAACCCCAGGGGCAAGAGTTGCATGCTCTACCGACTTGTAGGTACCCTACAAACAATTTATATTTTTAAATATATTTTTAGCAGATTTTTGAGAGAGTGCAAGTGGGGTAGGGGCTGAGAAAGATAGGGACAGAGGATTCAAAGCAGGCTCTGTGCTGACAGGCTGACAGCAGGGAACCCAATGCAGGGCTCAAATTTCTGAACCTGTGAGATCATGACCTGAGCTGAGGTCGGATACTCAATCAACTGAGCCAGCCAGGCACCCCTATTCAGATTTATTTATTTATTTATTTATTTATTTATTTATTTATACTTTTTAAATATAATTTATTGTCAAGTTGTTTAACATACAGTGTGTAAAGTATGATCTTGGTTTTGGGGTAGATTCCTGTGGTTCATCGCTTACATACAACACCCAGGGCTCATCCCAACAAGTGCCTTCCTCAATGCCCGTCACCCATTTTCCCCTCTCCCCTACCCCCCCATCCACCCTCAGTTTGTTCTCTGTATTTAAGAGTCTCTTATGGTTTGTCTTCTTCCCTTTCTGTTTGTAACTATTTTTTTCCCTTCCCTTCCCCCGTGGTCTTCTGTTAAGTTTCTCAAGATCCACATATGAGTGAAAACATGATATTTTTAAGTATCACTTTGATACTTAAGAAAGAAGTTGTTACCTATTGTTAAGTGCCAATATTCTGCCCTCTTTTCTGGTTCTTTTTTTTCTTTTCTTAATGTTTAATTTTTTTGGAGAGAGAGAGAGAGCATGAGCAGGGGAGGGGGGCAGAGGCAGCAGAGGAGAGAGAGAGAGAGAGAGAGAGAGACTCAAGCATGCTCCATGATCAACTCAGAGCCTGATGCGGGACTCCATCCCATGACCCTGGGATCATGACCTGAGCTGAAATCAAGAGTTGGATGCTCAACCAACTGAGCCACCCAGCATCCCTTTTATTGTTCTTGACAAAACTTAATATTAAGTCCCATTTCTACCCCCTACTTTCAACATCTTTATTGGCGAGATTTATAGTGTTGAAATTATTTGGCAAGAACTAGTTATTTTTCTTCACACAAATTCTTTGAAATCAATTAATATAACTCATGCTGACCCTAAAATCCCCAAATCTCTTGCTTAAATGTGTGGTTCTTTTTGTTGATTTAATTTATGCCTTGTTGGGAAAAGTGGGTCTGTAGTATCCACAGTATGTCTGTCTGTGTTTAAGTTTGTATTTATCTGACTGTATTTGGTTGAAAGGTGAAATTGTAAGGTCCTCTTTCCAGTATGTAAGAATATGTAGCAACTGAGGGTGCTGGGGTAGCTCAGTATGTTAAGCATCAAACTTTTGATTTTGGTTCAGTTCATTGTTTGTAGGGTCAAGCCCTGCTTTGGGCTCTGCACTGACATCATGGACCTTGCTTGGGATTTTCTCTCTCCCTCTCTTTCTGCCACTCCCCTGCTTGCTCTCTATCCCTCAAAATAAACTTAAAAAAGGAATATGTAGCAAGTACTTGTTATTTGTTTACTATCTAGATCTTTCCTTGTCTACAAACAGGTCATCATTCTTATGTAATCTTTTTCTGTAGGCTTCAATATCTTTCTAACAACTTCTTAACATGATTGAGCTCATTTTAAAATGTCATCTTTGCTTCATCTCTGTACATATCTTTGTCTAGGGCTCCACCTGTTCACTCTTGGCAATTGCTTTCATCATAACCAGCCTGAGTTATATCTGGAAAAAGGCAGGAAAGAATTTCTGAGTCATAAAATTTCTATTACACATATCAGCACAGAGTTAAGGAGAAAATAAATCATTTTCATTCATTTAGAAAGCAAAAAATGATTCTGTCTAAAGTTCTACTTGCACAACTTAATATACTCAATGGTTGTTGCACAGAGGAGAGGGAATACATATAATAAAATAAATGCAGGGTTTGGTCTAATAGAGATTTGAGTGTAAATCCAATCTCAAACATTTAGAAACTGTATGATATTTGTAGGCAACTATTTAACCTATATAAGCCCTTGTATTTTTTGTCAATAATATGGTAATAAATTTTACTATGAAATATAATTTTGTAGATTAGAAATAGTGTATTAAAAGTACTTGACACAGGTATATCCACTATCATCACTGTTATTTAACATAATACTGGAGGTTCTAGCCTCAGAAATCAGGTAACAAAAAGAAATAAAGGCATCCAAATTAGCAAGGAAGAAGTAAAACTTTCACTATTTACAGATGACACAATTCTCTATGTAGAAAACCCAAAAGACTCCACCAAAAAATTACTAGAACTGATACATGAATTCAGTCAAGTCTTAGAATATAAAATCAACAAAGAGAAATCTGTTGCATTTCTCTACACCAGTAATGAAGCAGCACAAAGAAATTTCCTTGAAGAAATCAAGGAATCAATCTCATTTACAATTGCTCCCCAAACCATAAGACATCAGGAATAAACCTAAGCAATGAGCTAAAAGATCTGTACTATGAAAACTATAAAACTGATGGTGGCAGTGCCTGGGTGGTTCAGTTGGGTAAGCATCCAACTTTTGATCTTGGTTCAGGTCATGATCTCATGGTTTGTGGGAATAAGCCCCACATTGGGCTCTGTGATGATAACATGGAACCTCCTTGGGACTCTCTCTCTCTTTCTCTCCTTGCCCCTCCCCTGCTTGTGCTCTCTCTCTCTCTCTCTCAAATAAATAGATAAACTTAAAAAAACCCACTGATGAGTGAAATTGAAGGTGACACAAAGAAATGGAAAAACAGTTTATGCTCAAGGATTGGAAGAACAAATATTGTTAAAATGTTGATATTAACCGAAAGCAATCCCCATCAAATACCATCGGCATTTTTCACAGAATTAGAACAAACAATCCTAAAATTTGTATGGAACCACAGAAGATGCTGAATAGCCAAAGAAATCTTGAAAAAGAAAAGCAAGGTGTGCCTAGGTGGCTCAGTTGGTTAAACATCCAAGTCTTGATTTCAGCTCAGGTCATGATCTCACAGTTCGTGAGTTTGATCCCCATGTGAAGCTGTGCACTGACAGAGTGGAGCCTTCTTGGGATTCTCTTTATCCTTCTCTCTCTGCCCCTCCCCAACTCTCTATCTCTCTCTGTCTCTCTCTCTCTCTCTCTCTCTCTCTCTAAAATAAATAAATAAACATTAGGAAAAAATTAAAAACAAAAAGCTGGAGGCATCACAATTTCAAACTTGAAGTAATTTTACAAAGCGATAGTGACCAAGACAATATGGTACTGGCACAAAAACAGACATACAGATCATAGAACAGAATAGAAAACCCAGAAATGGACCCACAAGTATATGGTCAACTCTGACACAGCAAGAAAGAACATTCAGTGAGACAAAGACAGTCTTTTAAACAGATGGTATTGAGAAAACTGGACAGCAAAATGAAAAAGAATGTAAGTGGACTACTTTCTCATACCATACACAAAAATAAACTCAAATGGATGAAAGAGCTAAATGTGAGACAGGAAACCATCAAAATCCTAGAGGAGAAGATAGGCAGCAACCTCTTTGACATTGGCCATAGCAACCTCTTATTAGATATGTCTCCTGAGGCAAGGGAAACAAAAGAAAAAAAAAAAAAAAACTAGTGGAACTTCATCAAGTTAAAAAACTTCTGCACTGCAAAGGAAACAATCAACAAAACTAAAAGTAAAAATTTTGGATGGGAGAAGATATTTGCCAATGACATATCTGATAAAGGGTTAGTATCCAAAATATATACAGAACTTACACAACTCAACCTTAAAAAAATAATCCAATTAAAAATGTACAGAAGACATGAATAGACGTTTCTCCAAATTTCATGCAGATGGCCAACAGACATGAAAAGATGCTAAACATCACTCATCATCAGAAATACAAATCAGGGGTGCCTGGGTGGCTCAGTCGGTTGAGCGACTTCGGTTCAGGTGATGATCTCGCGGTTTTTAAGTTTGAGCCCTCCCATCGAGCTCTGTGATAACAACTTGGAGCCTGGAGCCTGCTTTGGATTCTGTGTCTCCTTCTCTCTCTGCCCATCCCCCGCTTGTGCTCTGTCTCTGTCTCTCAAAAATAAATAAAATGTAAAAAAAATTTAAAAAAATTAGAAATACAAATCAAAACTTAAATGAAATGTCACTTCATACCTGTCAGAATGGCTAGAATTAACAACACCAGAAACAACTGGTGTTGATGAGGATATGGAGAAAGGGGAACCCTCTTATACTGTTGGTGGGTGCAAATGCAAACTGCTGCAGCCACTCTGGAAAACAGTATGGAGGTGCCTCAAAAGTTAAAAATAGAACCATTCCATGACCCAGCAATTGTATTATTAGATAATTATCCAAAGGATACAAAAATATTGATTTGAAGGGATATATGCATCTAATGCTTATAGCAGCATTATCAACAATAGCCAAATTATGGAATGAGCCAAAATGTCCATTGACTGATGAATGGATAAAGAAGATGTGGTATACATATCTACAATGGAATATTACTCAGCCATCAAAAAGAATGAAATCTTGCTAGTTACAAAGAAATGGGTGGACCTAGAGAGTATTATACTAAGCAAAGAAGTCAGTCAGAGAAGACAAATACTACATGATTTCACTCACATGTGGAATTTTCATCTTATTTTAAGTATTTTAATTACTTACACTAGAACAATGAGTAATTAATAAGTAAAAAGAAATTAATTACTTACACTAAAATGTGAGCTATCCAAGGTCAGAGAGTTTATTTTATTTACTGTTATTTCTGGTATACAATTGAAACTAATATGTTTACTGAATGAATAAACAGAATTCCATTTTTAACTTACAATTTACTAAAAATACAAAGTCTTTTCCATTATGTAGCTATGCTCAGATATTTTATTTTATTTTTTCTTACATTTATTTATTTTATTTTTGTTTTTTTTTTTAATTTTTTTTTCAACGTTTATTTATTTTTGGGACAGAGAGAGACAGAGCATGAACGGGGGGAGGAGCAGAGAGAGAGGGAGACACAGCATCGGAAACAGGCTCCAGGCTCCGAGCCATCAGCCCAGAGCCTGACGCGGGGCTCGAACTCCCGGACCGCGAGATCGTGACCTGGCTGAAGTCGGACGCTTAACCGACTGCGCCACCCAGGCGCCCCTATTTATTTTATTTTTGAGAGACAGAGAGAGAGCACAAATGGTAGAGGGGCACAGAGAGGGGGACACAGAATCCAAAGCAGGCTCCAGGCTCTGAACTGTCAGCACAGAGCCCAATGGGGGCTTGAACTCACAAACTATGAGATCATGACCTGAGCCAAAGTCGGACGCTCAACTGATGGAGCCACCCAGGAGCCCCAATGTTCAGATATTTTATAAGGAGGATTAGCCTAGGTGTATCTATTAAATATATATTTATTTCATTCACACAAATATTTAAAAACTCACTTTACAAAATCCTCACAAACATTGTGCTATTGCCAAAAGTTGTTGATCCATAGGCAACCAAATAAGCTGTTCTTTAGAAATATGTTAAAAATCACTCAGTTAAGTAATAAGCCACTTATCAAAAGTAAATTTATTGAGGTTTTAAAAAAATTTTTAATGTTTATTTATTTTTCAGAGAGAGAGAGAGAGAGAGAGCATGAGTGGGGGAAGAATAGAAAAAGAGGGGGAGACACAGAATCCGGAGCAGGCTCCAAGCTCTGAGCTGTCAGCAAAGAGTGAGACTTGGGGCTTGAACCCATAAGCTATGAGATCATGACCTGAGCTGAAGTCGGACACTTAACCCACTGAGCCACCCAGGCACCCCAATTAATTAGAGTTTTATGGATAGGTAATTATTGATAATTTTTTTTCTGACATAAGGCATCTGTTCTTTTTCATTTTATTTTTTTATCTATTTTTTTAAGTCCGAGCTTAATCGACTGAGCCACCCAGACGCCTCTTATCCATTTCTATAATAGCTGTAATATAGTAATAACTATTTTCGGAATTCCCGCCAAGTTTTGTGTACTGAAATATTCCCTGCAAATTAGTTGAATTTTCCATTAATAAATAGCAGTGATGTAAAAAATACTGTCTTAATGACATTACAAATATTGTTTTCCATAAGTACTAAGATTAGTGGCCACAAAGTGAATAAAGCCCTGAAAATGTTGTTTAAATAATATGCAAAAACATAGTTTTAAAAACATATGGTTTTGATTGCATAGGAGAAAGATTTGATGTAATTTTTTAAAATTTATTTCATTATTGCAACTAAATGAAATTTTATATGGATTACTTTCACATTCATTAGTGCCTCGGGCACAAATCCACTGGATTGCTCTTTCCTGCTAATCAGAGATGACTTCAGTATCTTAGATTTATGGACTACCAAAAAGTTCAGGAAAAATTTAAATAACCTGAGAAGTTTTTCTAGCTTAAATTGAGATGATCTTATACTTTATTTTGTCCTTTTAGGCAAATTGGGAAAATAACATTCATAGATATTTTAAGCATATTTTCTAGTTTTGCAGGGAAATAATTGCATATAGATATACATCATGATGTTCTATTTGACATATATTGTGTAATTATTACCACAGTATGTTTAGTTAATATCCATAATGCCATATAACTATAAACAAAAGAAAAAACCCTTGTCTTTGTGATGAGAATTCTTAGGATTTACTCTTAACAACTTTCCTTTATATCATATAGCAGTGTTAACATCATGTTGTATATTAGATCCCTAGTACTTATTTATCTTATGACTAGAAGTTTGTACCTTTTGATACCTCCTCCTCTAACCCTCACCTCTGATTACTACAAATCTGATCTCTTTTTCTGTAAGTTTTTTTTGATTCTGCATATAAGTGAGATCATACAATATTTGTCTTTCTCTGTATGACTTATTTCACTTAACATAATGCCTGCAAGTTTCATCCATGTTGTCACAAATGGTAAGATTTCCTTATTTTTAATGGCTGCACAATTCTCTGTTGGATGTATAAAATGTTTGAATGTGTGTATGGGTGTGTATCACAACTTCTTTATCCATTCATCCATGTCTTGGCTATTATAAATAATGTTTCTATGAACATGGGGTGCAGATATCTTTTTTAGTTAGTGTTTTCAGTTTCTTTGGATATATTTTTAGAAATGGAATTTCTGGATCATATGTTAGTTCTATTTTTACTTTAAATATTGTTTTAAATGTCTATTTATTTATTTTAAGAGAGAGTGTGTGATTGGGGGAAGGGCAGAAAGAGAGGGAAAGAGAGAATCCCAGGCACCCTTCACACAGACAGTTCAGCGTGAAGCCTGACACGGGGCTTGAGCTCACAAACCGTGAGATCATGACCTGAGCCAAAATCAAGAGTCAAATGCTTAACTGACTGATCCACCCAGGTGCCCCTGTATTTTTACCTTTTTGAAAAACCTCTATATTGTTTTCCATAATGGCTGTACCAATTTACAATCCCACCAGCAATGTACAAGAGATCTTTTTTGTCCTCATCCCACCAGCATTTGTTACCTCTTGTCTTCTTGATGGTGGCTACTCTTAGTAGGTGTGAGGTGATATCTCATTGTGGTTTTAATTTTTACTTCCTTAATGACTAGTGATGTTATACATCTTTCATAGATGTTAGCCATTTGTATATTTTTTGAAAAATTTCTACTCAGATCTTTTGCCCATTTTTAAAATTGAATTATTTGGGGGTTTTTGCCATTGAGTTGTAGAAGTGTGTTGTATATTTCAGATATTAACCTCTTCTCAAATATATGGTTGGCAAATATTATTTACCATTCTGCAGATTCTCTTCTCACTTTGATGATGGTTACAGTCTTGTGCAGAAGGTTTTTATTCTGATGTACTCACATTTATTTTTAATTTAGTTTCTTGCTTTAGGCATAATTTCTTAAAAAACTCATTACCAAGACCCAAATCAAGGAGACTGTTTATATATTTCTCTAGGAGTTTCATGGCTTCAGGTCCTACATTTAAGTATTTAATCCACTTTGAGTTATTTTTTCTGAGTGGTGTAAGATAGGCCTCAAGTTTTATTCTCATATATGAATATCCAGTTTCCCCAGAACCATTTATTAAAGAGACTGTCTCCACTGAGTGTTTTTGACTCCCTTGTCAAATATTACTTGATCATACATGCCTGAGTTTATTTCTGAGTTCTCAATTCTGTTCCAGTGGTCTATTTGTCTGTTTTTATACCCGTACCATATTGTTTTAATTATTACAGCTTTATAGTATAGCTTTAAAAAAGAAAGTCTGATGCTTCTTGCTTTGTTCTTCTTAGGATTTCTTTGGCTCTTTGGTTTCTTTCTTTTTTTTTTTTCTTTGCAATTTCATGTAAATTTTAGGAGTATTTTTTTCCTTTTTTGGTAATGAATACTATTTCAATCTTGAAGAGGATTGCATTGAATCTGTAGGTGGCTTTGGTAGTATTTACATTTAAACAATATTAATTTGGGGCGCCTGGGTGGCGCAGTCGGTTAGGCATCCGACTTCAGCCAGGTCACGATCTTGCGGTCCGTGAGTTCGAGCCCCGCGTCGGGCTCTGGGCTGATGGCTCAGAGCCTGGAGCCTGTTTCCGGTTCTGTGTCTCCCTCTCTCTCTGCCCCTCCCCCGTTCATGCTCTGTCTCTCTCTGTCCCAAAAATAAATAAACGTTGAAAAAAAAAAAAAAACAAAACAACACAGGATATTTTTTCATTTATTTGTGTCTTCTTTAATTCTTTCATTAAAATCTTGTAGTTTTCATAGTAAAGATCTTTCACCTCATTGGTAAAATTTATTCTTAAATATTTCATTGTTTTTGATGCTATTGTAATGGGATCAATTTCTTTATTTCCTTTTCAAAAAATTTGTTGTTAGTGTATAGAAGCACTACTGATTATTTGTATGTTAACTTTTTATCCTGCAACTTTCTGAATGTTGGTTAATTCTAACAGTTTTTTGGTTGATTTTTTTGGATATTCTGTATATAAAATCATGTCAGTATGTTAACTAACTGGAATTAAAATAAACACTTAACATAAAAAATCCTAAAAATAGTGAAATAAAATCATGTCATCTGCAAATAGTGATTTTATTTCTTTCTGTTCAATTCTGATGACTTTTATTTATTTTTCTTGCCTGATTGTTCTAGCTAGAACTTCTAGTACTATGTTGAATCTAAGTGGTGAGAGTGGGCACTTTTGTTTCTGACCTTAGAGGAAAAGATTTTGACCTTTCATCATTGAGTATGATGTTAGCTGTGGGCTTCTTATAATGACCTTTATTATGTTGAGATATGTTCCTTCTATGCCTAATTTGTTAGGTATTTTTTTAATCATGAATAGAGGTTACATTATGCCACATACTTTTTTTCTGCATCTATTTAGAAAATTATATGGTTCTTTTCTTTCATTCAATTAATGTGAAGTATCACATTGTTTGTGTATGTTGAAACATCTTTGCATCCACATAAGTTCCACTTAATCATGATGAATGGTCTTTTTATTGTGCTACTGAAATCAGTTTCCTAGTATTTTATTGAGCATATTTGCATCTATATTTATCAGGGATATTGACCTATAGTTCTCTTTTCTGGTAATGTCCTTATCTGGCTTTGGTATCAGGATACTGCAGGCGTCATAAAATGAGTTTGGAAGTGTTCTTTTCTCTCTCTGTCTCTCTCTCTCTTTCTCTCTTTTTAATAGTTTGAGAAGTATTGGTTTTACTTCTTTAAATGTTTGGTCAATTTCATCAGTACAGCCATCCGGCCCTGGATTTTTCTTCACTGGGATATTTTTGACAACTGTTCGATCTCCTTATCAGTATATGTGCTATCTATCTATAAGGAAAGAGAAATAGAACATATGCTTATTAGATATGAGAAAGGTGAAAACACTACAGGTGCAGACATTTAAAACCATAAAAGGCTATTATGAATCACTACATGCCAATAAATTTGAGTATTTAAGTAAAATGGACAATTGCCTGGAAAAGCAAAACCTTAGAAAATCTTCGCAAAATGGAGTGCCTGGCTGGCTTAGTCAGTAGAGCATGCAACTCTTGATTTCAGAGTCATGAATTCAAGCCTTTGTTGGGCATACAGCCAAAAAAAAAAAAAAAAAAAGAAAGAAAAAAAAAGAGAAAATCTTCACAAAAGAAACAGAAAATGTAAATAATTTTGTGTCAGTTAAAGAAACTGAATACATAATTTAAAATCTTCCCATAAAGGCCCATTTTGTTTGGTAATCTGTGAATTCTACCAATTATTTAAGAAGACATATGTCAATCTTAACAAGATTACTCTTAACGCTTCTAAAGAGTAGAAGAAAAACAGTCTTAAACTTTTTAAATTAGCCTTTAAAACATCTCAAAACATTACAAGAAGAAAATCACTAGCCAATTTCATAAATAAACAATATGCAAAATTGTAATAATATATTAGTATACTGAATCCAGAAATATATACAAATGGCTATTTATCACAACCAAGTTGGGTTTATTCCAGAAATGTAAGGTTAGTGTAACATTAAAGAGTGTATCAATATATTTCACTACATTTTCAGAATAAATGAAAAACATCCTATAATCATTTTTTCAGAAACCCTTATTTTTTTTCAATTTTTTGTTCATTGGACTCAGTCCCAGTACCATTTCTATAACAATTCCTGAGGTTTCAGAGCTTCATGTAAGCACTATAATAAAAATATGTCAACTCTTGAAGGCATTCTTCTTCAGAAAAACCTGCTAACAGCAGGGCCCTTTGAATCACATCCTGTAGATCAATCTGACATTACTTTTTTAGCTGTCCTTCCTGAGATCTCTCTGAAGCCTCAAAAAAAAAAAAAAAAAAGGAAACAATAATTATTTTATGGCTATCATAATTACTGAAATGGAATCACATGGCATTTCTGCATACACCTTTGCAAAAGTGTGCTTCTTTGCTTGTTAAAACGTTGTTAGAAAAGGAGTGAAAATTCTGTATGTCAGAATCGAGTGCAATTCACAGATGGCATCTTCCCACCTTTAATTCTTGTCTGAGCAGTTAATGGAGGTGAAGAGAGGCAATTCAGTCCCAAAAGTTGGCTTATGAATGACCACTCACTCCCAGACTACTTTTATTTGCTATTACAACTACAACTTAAAAGTTATGATAATGCTATAGGCACATCAAAAACTGCTTCCTAGTTACAATTTAGCTATGTGTTCTTTTTCTCTGATATAAATTGTTTGATATTCTAAATTATTAAATGCAACATCATTATCTGGGCAACCTAAGGATGGTGTTTTAAAAAACATGAATATTAATGCTAACATCTATTACAACAATGATGTTCTTATACTTTTATACCCATAAAACTGAGGAAAAATCCATACAATTCTGTGATGTGTCTTCTGTTAATGAAAAACAAAAGTGGAAACTATATCTATGACTTAAAATGAGGTCATTATCCATTTTCTACCTTTTTTTGAGATAAACTTTGGCTAAAATCTTGGCAATGTCACTTGCTTAATTTTCCTGAGGCCTCAATTTCTCATTTGTGAAATTGTTGCAAGAATACCTATCTTGTAGAAATTATGTGAGAATTGCACAAAATAACATGAAATTTGTCTGGTGGTGTCTAGCATTTAATATGCTCAATCAACTTTGAGTTTCCTTGGCTTCTTATACCAATTTCATTTCTGTTTCCCACTCACAGACCCAGAAAAAAGAGCTCCTTAATCAGTCTCTTTTAATTGATGTATCAAATTAGGGATGTATCCTTAATTGATGTGAACAAATTTATAGGTTGGGACAAGCCAATTATCTTTTCTCAATAAATGAACTCTGTCATAAGTACTGGGTCAACTGGTAGTTTCCTGAATTATAAGATTATGTCAAGTTGATTTGGGGGCCTCTCATATTAATGTTATATAAAATGAGGCAGTGAAGAAAGTGGACAGATACTTTAAGGGGAAGCAAATGCAACAGTATGAGAAAGATTGCATAGTTTCCAATGTACAAAGCTAGCATCCTTGTTTCCTAATATTTCTTATCCCATATTTAGTGTTTCATTATGCCATGTTGTCACTCTACTCTTTTTATTTTGTATGCCCTTTTCAAGTATATACTTTTTTAGTTTAGCTAACTTAAATGTGTTCTAATATTACAGTCAAATGAATTTGAGTTATTAACTACTCCAGTGTTTTTTTAAATTGTTACTTAGAGCAACTTTTATTTTTCAAGATACTAAGTTAACATCATGATTTTAATTAGTAATTGATTTTTAAGCCAACTATAAAATTGGCTAATAAGTTTGCTGATATTACATAGTGTGTTTTGACACTGACCTCTTTACCTTAAAAATATTGGTAGATTCATCATATATTCCAGTATTGAAGAAGACAGAGAATATAAAGACTACATAAAACTAAGGAGGAAAAATGATCAAAAAGTTTGTCCAATAGTTAATTGAATGGATTGCACATGAAATATCATGGTCCAAAATTTTAGTACATATTAATATTAATGAATGTATTATTTAGGATGCTTTTGGCATGAGTTGAAAAAGACACCTAATTAAAAGGATAAAGTTATTTATTATGTAAGAAGAGGCAAACTATCCAATGATGTCAGCAAAGATTCTCTGTCTGTTCACTGTGCTATCCTCAATGTGTTGGCTGTTGTCCATAGTCTTGTCTTTTCATGCATCCAGAATGCTGCTGCAGGCTCTGTGATCCAATACAGCTTTGTCCAGAACATAACAGGCAGTTGCCCACTGCAGACTGTTTTTAAATCCTGGAATTTAGATTTCCCCAAAAGTCTCCCAGCACACTACCTCTTAAATCCCATTGGTTAAATATCTGGTATTCTCACTCTATTGTCCAAGAACAACTATAAATAATTCCTCTTTATTCTCAAATGTTTTCCCATTTGGATGATAAATTATCATTATGTTTGTCCACATGCCTATGCCTTAGGAGAATGAGATTCTAGGAGCATGAGAAAGCAAATAATCTCGTGTTTTTAGCTTCTCATAAAGTGATTTTGGCAAGGGGTAATGTAATGGCTTTGGGGTAGTCAACCAATAATCTTACAGACATGAAATTACATGTGGCATTGTAATAACAAAGAGACACTGATATTACATGTCTGTAATAACATGTCTGCCACATTTTAAGTATAGAACACTTTCTAATTTCTGATTATGAAGTTAGACATTGTACAAATTAGATTATTTTTTGCTAAAATTCTCTGTGATGATCAGAGTGCCCGTGAATGTGAATTTAGGAAAAAGTACAAATGAGTAGTCAATTTTATTATTAGGGGAAATCCAATTTGGTCTTCTATATAAAAAGATTGATAAATATTAACAACTTTTCCACTCTTTGTTTATTTTTTTACTACTTTTGAGTACATTCTAAATATTTTCTTTGGTTTTCCTTTAGAATTAGACCCAGTGACCAAGCAACTTATGCTCCATACAGCTAAACCAACTTTTGGTCATCTGAAAGATGTAAGTAAAATGATCAACTTATAATAAATATCATTATCCATAGTAATTAAATGCAAGCATCTATTATATTTTAATGTTCGGTAGACTTGCTACTAAAATGACTGGAATATTATCCACTCTCTAGAAAATAATACAGTAGGATATTTACACATATTTATGTATTTTAATGTTAGTTATGGTAATGCTTTTGGTAATATAGAGATCTATAAAAGACTATACAAACTTTCATATATCAACAAAAATGTACCACATAATTAGCCTTGCGTAAGAGTTTCACCTATGTTTTCTTCTAGGAGTTTTACAATTTCAGATCTTATATTTAAGTCTCTAATTAATTTTGAGTTGATTTTTGTGTATGATATGAAGGAAGGGTCCAGTTTCATTGTTTTGCATGCCTGCTATATGTGACAACATGGATGAACCTCGAGGATATTCTGCAAAATGAAATAAATCAGTCACAGAAGGACAAATATTCCATGATTCCACTTATAGGACATATGTACATTAGACTCAAGTAAGCAAAAAATAGAATTGTTGTCAGGGGTTGGAAGCCAGAGAAATGGATAGTTGCCAATCAATGTATAAATAAAATCAATAATCAATAAAATCAATAATATAATTAATAAAATTTCAGCTATGCAAGATTAATATGTTCTAGAGATATATTATACAACATTGTCACTATAGATAGCAATACTGTATTGTTAATTAAAAATCTGTTAAAAGGATAATCTCATGTTAAGCGTTTTTAGCACAATAAAATAATTTTTAAAATTTCACATTTTTAAGAGCATACATTTAAACAGTTTTAGCATGTCCCTTTAATGTGACTAAAGTATTGTAGTTGAAATAAATACATGTTATGCCAACTCTACAAAACTTATGTTTACAATATGCTATAGAATAAGTAGAGGAACATTATAAATTAGATCATGTGAGAATAGTTCAATTAGAATATTTGATAACTAATACAAGAAATGTGAAGAAACCCTTGAAAAACTTTATCATATAATGAAGAATCCATAACATTCCAGAGAGGTCTGGAGAAGACCAGATGGCCTGATGGTATTGTTCCACATGAAAAGGAGGCAGAATCCAAGTCCACATGTCTGGAAAGGGTGTTTGTAAAAGGTGGCAGGTTATGATGTATGATATGAGAAAAAGGTAGAGATGTCAAAAGAAAAGGAAACAGATTAACAGTTTAACCAAATAAGGTCTTGGAAGACCAGACATCCATAGATGGAATTTTTAAAAACTAACCTGATTATAGTGTGGTTCTCAGTGCTAGTTTGCTCTCTGTCTCCCCACAAAACTCATTAGTGAAATCCACATGATTCACTCTGATATTTTCAGTGTTTTCTTATGGTTGAATTGGGACACATGTTGAGTCTTTCTTTGAGACTAATATGTGGTGAGCATAGAAGTCCCCCCAAAAGGACAAAATCTGGGTTATGTTTTGAGAACTTAACTGGGATTTGTGATTAAGGTGCAGTTCTCATATGTATTTTTTATTAAATCATCATGATGAAAGTGAAACAAGAGTGTTTCCTCACTATAGTTGCCAAATGACACAAACCATGATGATAGTTGGCGTATGACTTCATAGGAGAGAAACATTATGAGTATTTGCAAAGTTTAATACTGAAGATTACAATAAAGTGCTAAATTCATGTACCATTTCATGTATTGAGTGAGAGAATCAATAAATGATATTCTAAAGTCTTGGGCTAGTAATGAATATATAATTGAACTACAGAAGTTAACCAATTTCTTAATATCAAAATCTTTCCAAGATTCTAATAAGATATCCATGGCAGATGTTGTCTGTAGATGTAGAGTTTCTTGGAGAAAGTACTCTATTGGGTGATTTGGTCATCAACCAAGTATTAGAATGATTTTTTTGAGGTCAAAAGCTACCAGAAAAGAGAGAAATGTCAGGGAAATGCAATGCCAGTGACATCAGAAAAATATTTTGATTTGTGGTTAGAATATACCACTGAAATTCTCAGGAGTAAGAGGTATAAAGTAGAGAAATGAGAAAGATTAAAAAATCATTTTCAAGACCAGTGCTAAGAATTACATAAGGTGGACATGTCTTTGTTTGGGGGGCAATATGTTATAAAGTGGAAAATAGCCAGGATTAAGATGACAAGATTCTGATCATAAGTCAAAAAGGCAGGTAATAAAAGACTTCTACATATATGTTAGAACTCCAGAGACTTTGTAATAAGATTTGTGATAAGATGATGTGGAGAAAATGTTAGATTACCCAGAGGTAGTCACTTCAAGAGCAATTTATAAATAAGCCTTCGTGGAAAGACCTTGAATTAATTTAAAAAGAAAAATTTACCCCTCCTATCTGTCTCTTAGTGAAGCTGATTCAGGAGGAAGAAGATTAGAGGTAATAATGCCCACCCTTAGTAGATAAAATGGAATCACTGACTTGAAACTTCTGTTATCAGTTCAAAGTGGGCCATTTGCAGATTACTCACATGTGGCTTAGCTGCCTGAGGTCATATGTACTAAAGAGAACAGGAAGAAACTGACCTTCAGAACTTGCCCTGGGCACTGAAATTGCCCACTAATTTAATTCTGGCCTGATGGTTGTCCTACACTGAGCTGATATGACCAACAGGGACTTGAAGAAGCAGATTTGGAAATAAAAACAATGGACTTCCCAAGACTAGGAAGTAGAAACATGAAGCCACACTCATTTTAGTTTTTTTAAGGGTAGAAACTATATTCTTGTCATAGAGAAATTAAGCTCATGAAATGAGAGCAGTTTGAAAGTAAGGCAGAGATACCAGAATTAGCAGCTAAAGTGGAGGAAGTACCCACCTAAAGATGTTTCTGTCAGGTGGGCTCTGACTCAGGATGAAATGTGATGAGGCCTGAACTTCTGAGTTCACCTCTGTACCCCTTCCCCCTTTCATAGCACTAACTGCATATTCCGTGACCTTGAGATATACCTACTAACCTCTACTGGTCAAACTATAACTTTGCCTGACTCTACTGATAGGGACAACTCCAGAATTAAAAAGTGACTTTCTTCAAAGCTAAGTCATCAGACTGGATCAGAAACACTACCCAGAAGAGAATATTGAGAAGGTCCTTTTATTCCTTAGTTGGGAGAGGAGTTTAAGGCAGTAGTTAGTGGAGCCCTGAGTATCACAAGTACATTCTGGTGTTGTCTTCTCCTTGAGATTTTTTGAGGTGGATGCAGATATTTTTTGTAGGAGAGGTATAAATGAGAAAGAGTATTTTATTCACAGGGTAATTGGAGATAAGAAGTGCTAGAAAGGACTGGCTAACTTGCTGGAACTGCCACCTGTGTGAGCAAAGATGTAATCTATGCATTCTGGGGGTCTGAACATAATGGGGAATGTGATAAATCTGAGAAATAGGTATTTAAGAGGCAGCAGAAAGAGCAAATGGAACAAGGAGAAAATCCTAGGTTGGAAGTGTGGTCAGAGAGAGACTTAGAAGAAAATACACATTTCTAATTAAACTTTTAAGTTGTTTGCAGTGTCAGGTTTGAAAGTAAAAGTTCTGTTTTCCCTCAGAATCTCCAATTGGTCACTAATGATTTTTATGTGATATTTTGCTTTTATGTTCAGTGGAAAAAGGTGTCAAATACAACTTCAGGTTTAGGGACTGGGGCAAGAAGAGATGCTGAATACAAAGCCAGTCACATGTGTTAAACCATGTGGCATAAGAAAAGTAAAACACTCTTCTCCAAGGTGTTAAGGTTCATGCAAGTATTCATTTTTAATTCTGTATTTGTCACTGTTGTTTTCTGACAATTCTAAAGCTACTTCAAATTTTGCCTCCTTCAAGGGCATCTACTAGTGAAATTTACATGACTTGCTCTGGTGCTTTCTATGTTTTCTTATGACTGAATTTGGACACATGTTGAGTCTTCCTTTAAAAATAATGTGTGGTGAGGATAGAAGTGCCCAAAGAGGACAACATCTGGATTATATTTTGAGAACTTAACTGAGATTTGTGATTAAGGTGCAGCTCTCAGCTGCATTTTTTGGATTAAATCATTGTGATGAAAGTGAGACAAGAGTGTTTGCACAAGGTAGTCTTATTTTGTTAGCTAATTCCGGCAAAATCAAAATTAAAAGAGCAGAATATATATCTAAATAAAACACCTGTATCTTTTATGCACCTCATTCATCCTGATCAGCGTTTTTTCACAGACCTACAATGATTTTGACTAGTTTGTAAAAATGAGGAGTTTCAGACACAGCTCAGTAGTGCCTGTATAATTATTGGATGTTTAAACAAAGCCGAATTCTTATGGCCACAAAGAGCCAGCATTGAAATCCAGCCTGGATCTTATTCTCCACTCATCTGCTCAAACTCTCTCTAATTTTGTGTTTACTTTTAAAAACTCTATTGTTTTATCTTTCACAACTAATCTACAATCAATTTGGATATGGCTTCTGTGTATGATATGAATTTAAGGTCAAGTATTTTTTTTTGTTTTTGTTTTTTACATATGTCCAATTTTCCCTGCTTTATGTACTTAAAAGACCATCCTTTACTCATTGAACCACATTGCCATCGTTTTTATAAATCAGGTGATTATATATTTCTTTATGTATTCACTGTTATGTAATATAAATATGTTTTTCTTTCCCCACACCAATGGGAGCATAGCTTAATTTTTGACAATTATATATAAATTCTGACTTTTTATAGACTATATCCTGCTGCTCTGTTTTTCTTCATGATTGCCTTCCCAATTCTCTTCCTCTCTGAATTTCCATTTAAATTTTACCATAAAATCAACTTATCAATATCCAGAAAATAACCTGCTGGGATTTAAAATTTTTCTATTTGTTGTTGCTTTTCAGGAGGTCTATTTTGATGTGCCAACCTTTGGCTTTGGTTTTATTTCTGTTTATTCTGTTTAGGTCTTAGAGCTTTTTGAATCTACTGGTATATATCTTTCATTAGTTTTGGAAAATTCTCAGCCAGGATTTTTTTCCAAATAATGATTCTGCCCCATTTTTTTTCCTCTCCATTTCAGACTCCATTTAAATATATGTGAGAAATTTGTACTCTAGGTGTCCTTTCTCCTACACATTTTCTATATATTTCTTTTTATCTCTGCCTCAGTGTATTTGCATACTTTTAATTCTTCTTTCTTCCACTCACCAATCCTATATTCTACTCTAATTTGCTGTTAAATCTAGCTGTTGAGCTCTTAACTTCCAAATCTGAGTATTTATCTAAAGGAAACAAAAAAAACCCACTAATTTGAAAAGATATATGCACCTCTGTATGTTCATTGCAGCATTATTTGTAATAGCCAAGATATGGAACCAACCTTAGTGTCCATCGATGGATGAATGGGTAAAGAAATTGTGGTATATATAAACAATAGAATATTGTTTAGCTATTAAAAAAGAATGAAATCTTGCCATTTGTCACAAAATGAATGGACTTTGAGGGCATTATGCTAAGTGAAATAAGTCAGTCAGAAAAGGACAAATATTGATCTCTTTTATATGTGGAATCTAAAAAAAAACAATAATAAAGAAAAATAAAAAGCTCATAGAAACTGAAAACAGATTAATAGTTGCCAGAGGTGGGAAGTGGGTTGGGAGAAATAGGTATATTCGGTTTTTTTTTGTTGTTGTTTAGTTTAAATAAATTGAATAAAAAACATACAGGTTTTTGGGGTGCCTGGGTGGCTCAGTTGGTTGAGCGACCGACTTTGGCTCAGGTCATGATCTCACGGTTTGTGAGTCTGAGCCCCGCATCCAGCTCTGTGCTAATAGCTCTGAGCCTGGAGCCTGCTTCTGAGTCTGTCTGTCTGTCTGTCTGTCTCTCTCTCTCTCTCTCTCTGCCCCTCCCCCACTCATGCTCTGTCTCTCTGCCTCAGAAATAAACATTAAAAAAAATTAAAAAAAACATAGGTTTCAATTATCAGATAGTAGCTACATTTCTTCATCGTTTCAGCCCATTTTTTCCACATTTTCTTTAACACATTAGTCAAAGTTTTGAGTTTTTTTTTTTCTGTTTGTTTTTTTTTTTACTGTGGTAAGAACACTTAACATGAGATCTACCCTCTGAACAAATTTTTAAATGCTTACGTAATATTAACTATAGATGCAGAGTTGTATAGGTCATCTCTAGAACTTACTCATTTGTGGAACTGATACTTTATACCTATTGAACAACAACTCATTCCCTTCTCCCCACAGCCCCTAGAAACCACTATTCTACTCCCTGTTGCTATGAGTTGACTATTCAGATATCTCATATAGTTGGAATCAGGCAACATATGTCCTTCTATGACTGGTTGTTTCATTTAGCATAATATCCTACAATTCATACATGTTGTTTGCATATGGCAGAATTTCCTTCTTTTTTAAGGTGGAATAATATTCCATTGTATGTATATACCACATTTCTTTATCCAAATGATGATGGACATTTAGGTTTTATCCATATATTGACTATTGTGAATAATGCATCAATAGGCATGGGACTGAAGATATCACCTCTAGATCTTGATTTCAATTCTTTTGAATATATACCCATTAGTGGCATTGCTGGGTCATATAGTAGCTCTATTTTAATTTTTGAGGAACCTCCATATGTTTTTCATAGTGACTGCACCATTTTAGATTTCCACCAACAGTATACAAAGGGTTCCAATTTCTCCATATTCTCACCAACAGTTATCTTTTGTTTTTTTAATAATAGCCATCATGACAAGTATTAGGTAATATCTTATTGTAGTTTTGATTTGCATTTCCCTGATGATTAGTGATGTTGAGCACCTTTTCATACATGTGTTGGCCATTTGTGTGTCCTCTTTGGAGGAATATCTATTCAAGTTGTTTGCCCATTTTTATCCATTATTTGTATTTTTTTTCTATTGAATTGAAGGAGTTCCTACTGTATTTTGGATATTAACCACTATCAAATATATGGTTTGCTAATATTTTCTCCCATTTCATAGGTCATTTATTCATTTTGTTGATTGTTTCCTTCATTGTGCAGGAGCTTTTTGGTGTAATACAGTCCCACTTCTATATATTTGCTTTTGTTGCTTGTGCTTTGGGTGTCTCTTTCAAGAAGTCATTGCAGAGATTAATGTCATGAAGCTTTTCTCCTGTATTTTCTTCTATGAGTTTTATTGTTTCAAGCCTTAACTTTTAACTCTTTAATTCACTTTGAGTTGATATTTATATATGGTGTAAGATAAAGGTCCAGTTTCATTCTTTTGCATGTGTATATCCAGTTTTCCTAACACCATTTGTTGAAGAAATGATTCTTTCTCCATTGCACATTCTTGTCATTCTTGTTAAAAATCAGTCAATGGTATACGTGTAGGTCTATTTGGGGCCTCTTTATTCTGTTCCATTGATCTATATGTCGGCTTTTATACTAGTAAGATACCATTTTAATTGCTATAGCTTTGTAATTTGATATCAAGAAGTATGATACCTCCAGCTTTGCTTTTTTTCTCTCAAGATTGCTTTGACTATTTTGGGATCTTTGTGGCTTCATAGGAATTTTAAGATTGTTTTCTATTTCTGTAAAAAATATCATTGGGGTTTTTACAGGGATTGCACTGAGTCTGTAGACCACTTTGAGTAGTATGGCTATTTTAATAATATTAATTCTTCCAGTCCATGAATACAAGTGTCTTTTCATTTAGTACTGACTTCTTTAATCTCTTTTCTCACTGTTTTACAGTTTCAGTGTATAAGTTTTTTATCTCCTTGGTTTGATGCTATTGTAAATGGGATTATTTTCTTAATTTCCTTTTTGAATAGCTGATTGTTAGCATATAGAAATGCAACTGATGTTGATTTTGTGCCCTGCAGCTTTAAAACCAGAACAAAGACACTGTAAGAAAACCACACCCCAATATCCTTGGAGGACACAGAATCAAAAATCTTCAACAAAATACTAGCAAACCAATTCAACAATACATTAAAAGTATGAGACCTCATTAACAAGTGGGATTTACCTCTGAACAAGGATGGTTGAACATAAATCAATTAATATGATATATCAAATTTATAGAATGACAGATAAAAATTGCATGATCATAGAAATATATACATAAAAACATTTGACAAAATTCATTACCCTTTCATGATAAAAACTGTCAGTAAACTTGGTATAGTAGGAAGATATCTCAACATAGTAAAGACCATACATTACAAGCCCACAGTTAATATACTCAGTGTCAACAAATCAAAAGTTTTCCTCTAAGATCAGGACCAAGGCAAGGATGACCACCACACCACTTCTACTCAGCATAGTACCAGAAATCCTGGCCAAAACAATTAGGCAAGAAAAAGAAAGCTTCCAAATTGGAAAGAAAGAAGTAAAATAATCTGTTTGCAGATGGCAAACAGATGAGTTTATAAATGTAGGAAACGCTAAAGACCTAACAAAACAAAACTGTCAAAGTTATGTTAATTTCCTTATCTACCATAGCATCTGAATCATCTGTGCATCTAGACCATCAAGTTCTTTTTTTTTTCCCCCTTGGTCCTCTGTCACATTGTCTTGTTTATTGTCATGCCTGGTAATTTTCAATCTAATGCTGGATATTTTGTCGAAAAATTCATGGGACTTCACATGATATCCTCCTAGTGATAAGGTTCTTTGTTTCTTTAGTAGGAGGACAGAATGGGGTATTCAAAACTTAAAGCAACCAAGGAATTAAGGCTGCATCACAACTTCGGTAATAACACTCAAGTCTATTATTTCATTCTGGTCACTCACCAGTGTTTTTAGTGGAATTTGAAAACATCCTGTGGGCCCCTTCCCTAACAGTTTCTGAAATCTATTTTTGCCTCTCCAGAAATGATTGCTAAAAATTTAGCTTTTTTTTTTTTTTCCGAATAGTTTTGGGCTAAGCATTTTAGGTTCTTGCCCTGCACAGCTTCAGGGATGACAGGGATAATTTACCATGTGTTTCAGGCCCATAAAGTCTTTAATTTTGTCACTATAAACACAAGAGACCACTAAAATCTCAGATGATTTCTCATTACTGAGAGCTAATAACTCTCTGTCTAGGCAAATTTCTCAAACAGAACCAGTAAATGACCCCAAAGTAACAATAGGCCCCACATTGAGAGCTCAATTCCAGATTACCAGATCTTTATGTCTTCATGGGATTTTCAGATACCTGAAGGCTTTTAAAAAATGATTTTTCACAGCTTTTGTAATTGTGCTCAATGGAATGATAGTCTACCACAAGGTAATCCACTTTACCCAGAAGTGGAAGTTCTGCATATATTTCTGCTGAAAAACATGAATCAAAACATCTTTCCTTATTAGTTTTATTTCCATATTTAGGCTCTACCACTTTTCTCTGGCTTTCCATATGAGGGACTTGCCCACAGTACTTTTTTTTAACAACTATCTGGCAGTATTTTTTCCCCAATGAATGGTTCTAAGCTGTCTGTCATTCCCTAATATCTGAAATGTTCAAATAAAGTCTCCCTTGTACCCACATGGTTTCCGCCACAGGAATACCTTTACTTAAGACAGTTAACTGTTCTATCTTTAAACATTTCTATGTTAAGATTTTTCCATGTGCATGAAATAGAGACTCCTTTTCTCTTACTTTATTCTTTGTGGAAAGGCTAGACTTCAAGGAAGATACTATGTGACCATGACTTAATAAATAAATGAGACTCATGTAGAACAATAGAAGTATGGTAGGTATATAAGTAATTGCTGACAGAATGTACAGAAAACATTGTAAATACAGAAAAACTAGAGAGACACTACTTTAAACTAGAGTTGACTCACACAAGTTGAAAAGAGAGCAAAAAGGAGCAGAGAGAATAATGAAAAACATTTAAAGCAGTATGAATCAAGTTCAATATTAGATCAAACCAATAAATTTATTTATCCTCAGTATATAATGTCATATTTGGTAAGACATGTTAAGAAGAATAAAACTAGATATTTTTAAAATGGAAAAATATACTCAGGAGATATTTTGTAGCTTGTGAAAAGCCATTCTTTTGTTACTCTTGAAGCAAATCAGGTTTGTAATGGAGCAGAACAATTATATTCAATTTAAAAATAAAATCCAGGGGCGCCTGGGTGGCTCAGTCGGTTAAGCGTCCGACTTCAGCTCAGGTCACGATCTCGCGGTCCGTGAGTTCGAGCCCCGCGTCAGGCTCTGGGCTGATGGCTCAGAGCCTGGAGCCTGCTTCTGATTCTGTGTCTCCCTCTCTCTCTGCCCCTCCCCCGTTCATGCTCTGTCTCTCTTTGTCCCCAAAATAAATAAACATTAAAAAAATTAATAAAAAAAATAAAATCCAGTATTTTACTCTAGCAGTTGTGGTAGATGGGAAGGCAGAAGGAAAATTAAGAAGTTCTGTTTTATTTGGAACTTCTCTATTCCTTGGTTCATCTATCAGTGACTATGTTACTTCCTGAAATTTTCTGAAAATCTCTGTAAAAACACATATGTGTTGCACCAAAAAAAGAATAAATACTCTCTAGAAAATTCAATTTATAATGCTTGTTCCAGTGTCTACCATTTTACCTGACTGAAATTTTGTATTGCATGTGCAATATTTCACTGAGTGGCTCATGACTGCAATGAGGAGCATAGCACTGGACACACATGGCCACAAGAACACATGGAGTCCCAAGTCTGTGCTCCTGGCATTCTGCACTCACCAGAGCGGTTGATATTCTAAGAAAGGGAAAGCAGTCTGATGGCAAAATGGAGGAGGCTTATAGGTGTAATGTTTCTTCATCCTACAGTAATGTGGTATACGTGTCTTTTTTAATTTCTTTTTGAATTTGTCTCAGTGATCAGTCTGAATGGACTTAATTTTTAAAGTGAAGAAAGAAATTATTTTAGTTTTTGTAATATTTTCCCTATTTAATGCATTTAAAACAAATATATGAGTGTTAACTTGGCATACATAAGGGCCACCTATGGAACTTTTAAAACAACTATATATGATTTGCTCTTTGCAATTTCTAATTCAGGATATTTGAAATGTATGTCAGACACCTGCATTCTTAAAAGTTTTATAAATGCTTGCACTCAGACTCCTTTCACATTTAACTTGGCACTGATCCAAAAACATATTTTTGAACTTTGTTATTTGGTCCTGAAATAAAAACCAAACTACTTTGACTCTTACACCAATCCAAGTTATCTGTTAGGTGCATGTATTCTTCATCAGTGCTATTACTTTTCAAAATATGATGACAACCCTTTTTTAGTTCTACTAACTTTTTTTTTTTTTTAATTTTTTTTTCAACGTTTTATTTATTTTTGGGACAGAGAGAGACAGAGCATGAACGGGGGAGGGGCAGAGAGAGAGGGAGACACAGAATCGGAAACAGGCTCCAGGCTCTGAGCCATCAGCCCAGAGCCTGACGCGGGGCTCGAACTCACGGACCGCGAGATCGTGACCTGGCTGAAGTCGGACGCTTAACCGACTGCGCCACCCAGGCGCCCTAGTTCTACTAACTCTTAAAGCAATTGGTTTTGCATGGGACAATAAAATAAAATAAAATAAAATAAAATAAAATAAAATAAAATAGTAATAATACAAAAAGCTGTTAGGGAGAATAACATGGACATAATGATCACTTACTCATTTGAGAATTAGTGATTGAGAATTTCCTAAACAATATTTCTGCTAGCCTTTTGCTCAGATCTAGAACTTTCAAAACTATCCTTATAAGTAAACAAACAATAAACCAATTTCAAGCCTGTCTACATATAAGCCACAGTATATAAAAATGGAGCCAAAAATAATAAATTATTAAACTTTCTGTGTTGAAAGTGGTGTTGGCTCTCCTACCCATGTTCCCATTTGTATACATGAGCACTCAAGTGTGCACACAGGACAGCTCCTAGGGCAAAATGAGAATATGAAGCTGACTGCTTTAGACAGTCTGTAGTGGATTGCAGGGTTAAGGGATATCATCTGATGATTGTGTCCATCCAAATTAGATTGCTTTGGCAATTAGATTGCTTGTGTCCTATGTCATAGCATGGTCTAATTTGAGGATGTTATCACTAGAAATGTCAGAGCACTTCTGACTATACTATATTGTAAAAACGTAGGCATGGATGTAATTTCCAATATTCTTTTTATTAAGACACATTGGAAATGTTTTTTTGGTTATAGTGCCAGTAATAAGTCTTTTCCTGAATAAGTGTTTTGTTTTTATTTCAAGGATACTGTGACCCATTAAATGAATCATTGATCCTTCTTTGTGTTGACTACTAGAAAGCTTTGGGCTAAATTTGTGTCCTGTCTCTAGCAGATGTACAGGAACATTTGGTATGCTTTCAGTGTACTCATCTTACTTCTGACATCATCTCCTTTTCCTATCCTCATTTTCCCTCTGTCCCAATTTTCCCAGTCTTGATTTATTTTATTTTGTAGTTTTGCATACATTTTCATAAGAAAATTTTTTAAGGTACATCTTTTAACAAGAAAAGAAAATAAACTGAGTTCATAGTAATCATTATCACCTAGTGCCAAGCACCCAAATTAAATCATTTTACCTTTAATCAATATAATCAGAATGGTTTAATTTTGCATGACATTCTTTTGATTACTAGCATATTATTTTATTCATGGTTCAAATAAGACTGTAAAGCAATATATAAAGATGACCACTATTGTTACCAGAGAATCTTAGGGAGAGTTTTATTTTATTCATTTGCTTAATGAATTAATGTCTAATAAAACAGAATGGACAGAGGGAATAATTATAGTATTAATATAGTTCAGAAAATATTTTTAATTAAATGAATAAAACCCAATCTATCCCTTTAGATACCTTCTGAATAGATGCAATAGGGTAGCATTTAATTTAGTTAGACATTTGAAATGGTCAATTTATTCTATTACGTTTCCAGTCCTAAACATTATGATTGCTGTGGGTCATCCATACTATATGATACATGATTTTTAAATTTTAGTTTAGACTAAAATGTTCTGTAACATAAATATAAATAATGACTATAAACACAGTAATTTTTAAAGATCTAGTGTGACTACCTTATTTTATATTCCTACCAAATCAATTTTGGAAATAAAGTTTCAGAAGCAAAATGCAAATGTTATGTTGCAATATGAAAATTGCTCTGTTTCTAATTAGAACAAATGTTATGGTCTCTTAAAATTACTCTTGATTTAATGTGCTTACTTTCATGCATAATCATTGTGTGAAATCCTTCTGTTTGTAATCATAGTTTTCCAGAAGAAAAATTAATATAAAGGAAATTTCTAGAATTTGATAATTACTTCTGCTTTCGGAAAAGTTTTTCAAGTTTTCTTAAAACATTTCCCTTAATGGAACAACTATTTTTTCTTGCATAAATAATTTAAAAATAATAAAGATTATTTGACGTTCTCTATATTTTAATGGGAGTTTTAATTTTGAAACAAGAGAGTCATGCTTTTGCATCTGCAATTAAACTTTTGTTGTTGCCATTTCTTATGTGTATAGGGTACAATATATTATTGCCATACAGATAGTGAATGCAAATTGTTCAATTTATGCCTGTTATTTGATGTATAATTAATGTTGTCAGGCCATTCCTATTGCACCCTTAAGTAAATCATGTGCAGATCATTCAATCAGTATTTAACCAAATAACAGGAAAGTTTACTGCAGTTGTAGTACTTAACATGTGTTGACAACTCCAGGGAGCTAATGACCCCCAAATGTCCACCATGATTGTCTTAACTCTATGTAATAGGAAATGAGAGTCACCATATGATCTATTTGTTTTTTCATCCCATAGACATAAATTGACAACTTAATATATGACACATGCTATTGTTAACTGCACTGACCTAATTCAATGATTATCATTTCTGATACATGTTGATCTTCCAATGGCCAGGGATTTATGTTCAGGACCAGAGGCTTTATTAATTCTAAGGAAAATTAAAATTATGATTTACAACTTAAGAATAGAATTTCTTACTCCTGTGGATTTTCTTCTTTACCTTGGAAGATTAATAATTTTCTTAATTTCTTAATTTCTAAGATTAATATTTAGAAAGTTTAACAAAATCTGAAGTCTTTCATTTGTTCAGATTTTGTTTCAAATTTGTGATGATTATTTATTTATTTTTAGGTTTGTATTTAAACTCACATGATTCAGGATTAAATTGCATAATGACTCTAAGGATATGCATATGAGAGATAGAGAGTTAAATAAGGAAAGAGAGAAAGAGTTTAAGAGAAAGGATGGTAGAGAATTTGCCAAGTTGACCTCACAAGGGAGATAGAGCAATAATGCAAGTTAGCCAAGTAGCAATTATAGTAACTCTAAAAGGTGCACATAAAAATTAAAATACAATGTGATATACCATTATTTGTTTCACTTTGTTATTCTCATTTCCTCAATAGCTTTTTATAATGAGGTATAATATGCATATAGTAAAAGTGAACAATTCTTAGGTACAGATAACAATAACCATGTAACCACTGCAAGGTTCACAAGTGAACATTTTCGAAACTAAATAGTACAGTTACATTGGAGAAGAAAACAAGAATTAAAAATAACACCAAACCAACAGTGAGCTTGTAATTTATTTTACCCTTGATTTTTTTCAAGTCGGGCTAGCCCTGTGAGTACAGCCTCAGAAGTACAAGGCAGAATGGAGTAACTAGTTTCCCAGCCTTCTGGCCAGGGAAGTGGAAAGGGGACCACAAGGAACTGGAAAGTACTGGAAACAATAATAAAATGAAGGAGTTCATGAAAGTGAGTCTGTAAATTTGTTAAAAAAAAAAAAAATCCTGAGTTTACACCTGAGCTGCATATATGCAGATGTATTCCTAATTAGCATTTAAAAAGACTGAACTAAGCCAGCAGATAGACCACCACCCATGCTGGCCATGAGTGGCACATACTGGGGACAAATCTGAAAAGCACTTCAACGTCCTTAAAAACTTAACTGACAGTGCCACAGCCCACAAAAGATGTGTTGCAATTTACAGCCTGAACCTAACCTGGCCTATTGCCTGCTTACACAAAAACAGCATTTTTCTCAATAGGATTAAAACAAAACACACGCTCACACACATATATAATAATATAATATAATATAAAATATAATATATATAATTTTGTTGAAAAATATATATAATTTTTTGAACATTATCCTGCCATCTGTGGATAATGACAGATTTCTTTAACCTTCTTTAACCTCCTTATATTTTAAAATTTATTTTCTTGACACATTACACTATATAGAATAGCTTCAGTGTTTTATCATGTTTACTACTACACGTTTACATGTATATACTCTGTCAGATCAAGGTAATCTGCAGTTCTGGTTTGCTAAGGGTATTTAATAACAACTAATATTTAATTTTAACAAATGTTTGTTCTACATCCATTGAGAGGTTATGAGGATATTAAAATTTGTCTTTATTCTTTTATAATATGATGTCAGTTATTCAGTCAATATTGTCTTACTATAATAAAACCAAGTTGGTATTATTTTGTTATAATAATAAGTTGGGTACAGTAATTTCTTATTTAAACTTTTGGTATCTGTTCTCCAAAAAAATAAAAATAAAAACAGACTATGTAAGATGATTGATGTGTTAATTACCTTAATGAACTTAATTGCAGCAGTGATTTCACAATGTGTATGCATATCAAGTCATCATTTTGCAAACTTTACACATTTATGGTTTTTCAGTTATACCCCAAAAAATGGTAAAAAGTAAACCAAAGAAAATACCATTGAAACCATTAAATATTTAGGTACACTGAAAACTAAAAATAATTGTTGAAAAAAACCAAAGAAGACAAGCAAATGTAGAGGTATACCATGTTCATGGATTGGAAGACTGAAAATTGCTGACATGATAGTCATTCCCAATTTGATCTATACTTAAATGCAGTTTTAATACAAATTCCAGAATGCTGTTCTCTAGAAATTGAAAATTTGATTATAAAATTTATATGTAAAATGCAAAGTACACAGAACAGTCAAAACATTTAGAAATATGTGAAAATATTTAAAATAGATGTGCATAATTTTGGAACAGATTAACCCGATATCAAGACATACTATTCAGCTATACTGAGCAGATGATAATTATATACTGAATCAACAAAACAGAACATACAATATAGGAGTAGACCCATGTATATATGGTCGATAAAGTTGACAAGATATTTTAATGAAGAAAGAGTAAACTTTTCAATATTGTGCTACAAATATTGAATATACATATGAAAAAATATAAACCTCATTCCTTACCCCACCTCATGGACATAATTTAACTAACAAATGTCAAAAGTACAAATATGAGGAAAAAATATTTGCAATTTGGACTGGACAAAGATTTGTTAGAGACAGAAAACATGAGTCATATAAAGAAAATAAAGTGATGAAATGAACCATAAAGTTAAAAATTTCTACTCTTCTAAAATTAGATAATTGTGGTGGTTGTAAAACTCTCTGATTATAAGAAAAAACACTAAACTGTGCATTTTCAAAGTATAAATTTTATGGTATGTATATTATATCTTAATAAAAATACTATTAAAAAGGCATGATTAATAAAATAAAACAGTACAACCCATACTAGGAGAACATATTTGTAAAATATATATGTGACAAAGGATACAGAATATAAAAACACCTCTTACAAAGGAAAAAACGAAGACCAAGTAGTAAAACATTGTCAAATTGTAGACATGCACTTCACAAAACATGACACAAATAGTCAAAAAGCACATGAAAAAATGCTCAACCTAATTAGACTTCAAAATAACATATAACTCTAATAAAATATCACTCCATGTGTAATGAATTAAAAAGATGGACAATACTAAGAATTAGATAGGATATAAAACTATTAGAACTTTTATACATAGTTGGTAGGAATGAATTATGATAAAACCTCTTTGAAAAGCAGCTTGACAAAATTACAGAGGTTCATAATGATGTTATTTTCTTCCAGAAAGATTTTTTTTCTAGTTAGCAGAAGATTATGGGAAGACTACTTTGATTTAAACATAATTGGTCTATAGACCTCTGGTGTCTTATTTCAAAGCCTGGGGTTCTATGAAAAGTATCTTCTTCGTGGAGCTATCTGTTCTACAGATATAGTCTAAAAATGGTTCCTGGCATGAAGAATAAGATTATTAAAGTTCTAGTCCTTTCCTTTAACGGACTCAGAATTACACACAGAGTTGAATGTAACTGAATTATATTAATACCTATAATAGCAAAATTGGTTGGTTTTATGACAGTTGGAGAGATATTATGGAGTCACTTACATACTGATGTTTTCAGTGTTCTCTACTTTAGATTCTGAAACTTAAAAATGTTTATCTTCTCAAACTCTGTTGCAGCTAGAGTGTTCATGTCACCCAGTTAAGCATTTAGAGGGATTTTCTGCAGATGGCTTCACGCCTAAAGAAATAGACATAACTCACTAGCAATATGTTTTTGACCTTTCTCATTGTTCTAGCGTGGAACACAGGCTGTGAGAAAAGAAACGGCCATTTTCACTGTCATGGTGCACACAAACAGGTGTTGTAGCAAAAAATTAGAAAGAGCCTGCTTCATTGAGTGCATCAATAAATTGAGCAGCCTATTCACAGATTTGCATATCATTAATCCAACCAATCTGTGACTTCTTCAAGCCATCATAGTAGAATTAGAATGTATGCTTATCAAAAATAATGAGACAAGGAAAAGGAATAGTTAATTTTGCAGGTAGAAATTATGAAGCATAGATGGAATGATTCTACATGAAACATTTTATCTAAGCTTTAAAGAATCAACAGAATTTTCCAGATGTAGATAGTAGGAAGTAGTAAGATGATCCTTACTTTGAGCACCACATAAATCATTAAGTTAGTAAGGAAAACACAAGGTTCAAAAGAGAGAATATGATGGATATTTATAGCAGAGGGGTCTGAGAAGTTATTTGGTGTCATATTTTGTAAGTGACTTAATTTTTATATAGCCAGATCTTCTCCTAGCATCACTAGCATTCCACTGAGATTTTTATGTAGGAAGGTAGGCAGTCTATATTTCATAAAAATTCCTCATGTAGAAAATAGATTGAGGATATAAGTCTAGGAAGGGTTCAGTGTTGGTTATATATCCCAGGTATTCTTATTTCAGTGACTTCCATACATGTATATTGAATGATGCAATAAAAATGTAATTTCTCAGTGATGAAATTCAAATATAATTGATGAACCTCCATATGACATTGGCCTTTGATATTTTTAGAGGGTTATCTATACCTACATACAGTCACAGAGAGTAAAATCAACAAGAGTGCTCCTATTAAGAGTCCTAAGACTTGTAGTCTGTTGAACTTTATTTTTTCTATTGACCTGACAGAATCCAGTTCATTGAACTTCTGGGCACAAAGCAAGGGACATCTGTTCAGTTAAGCTTTTCATAATTGATATGTTAATTAAAAATGACTTTCAGCTTTTTTGCATTTTGTTTATTTTTCATGATACATATGCCCTGTGGCATTTCACAATGGGCGTTGTCTTAAAAATCTCAAATACAAATAAACAAAGCAAGCTATTCATTATTGCTTCCGGACCTGAAGTTATACATGATGTAAGTCTAAGTGCTTTCTTTCACCTTTCTCTGGCCAGAATATTCTGGGATTTCCTCCAGGATAAAGATCAGCTCAGTGCAATTCATGCATCTGTCACATCTGGACTATCTCAATGTAGCCTTGCCAATGTGTACAGAGGCAGTGCAAAATTTGCTGTTTTCATAAAGTACAACAGCCTGTTTATATTTTGCAGCCAAAAGCACAAGTATATTACCAAATCCCCTACTTTCTAATGTAGATTCTCAACCATTATTTTTATTATTCATACTAACACCAATCACAAAATAATCAGAACAATTTTACACTAAGTTAGAAACCACTCAACATCTCTGTAAAAAGTAGGAGAAAAGAGATCCTCAGACCATCTTTTTAATCATGGCTTTTAGAAAGATATGATATATTATTTGTGAGAAGACATAACAAAGCTATAAATAATAACAATAGAATGCAGAACAACAGCAATACCCATCTAAATACGTACAAAACATGTTGGGAGTTTTTCCTCTGATTTATTTTCATATGCAGCGAACAGAGGGGTTATCCATTTCTGAAGATGCTAAAAGTTAGTGGAAGGAGGAACTGAGCTTAGATAGTTATATATATACTGGGCAATAAGGTGTTGAAAAAAATAAAGAGAATAAAAAGAAAACAAGAAAAAAAAGATATTATATTTTATAGACATAGATACATAGATATAGATGATATAGTTATAGATTATAGATATAGATATAGATAGATATAGATAGATGATATAGATGTAGATTAGATATGTAATGTTTTCCAAAAGGGTTACACTTTTACACTTCAAGATTAAACACAATGCTTAACGTTTCAACATGGACAAATACATACTAGAGCCCATGTGATATTTGTGGGTAATAATGTACACCAATCTGAAAAATGAAATTTAATATTAACAAAGGAACCAACATGATGTGTTTAACATATAATTCTGTTACAGTTCTTACCATTGATATAAAGCAAATTTGATTTTGCTAATTCATGTAATTATCATTTCAAGCCCTGTTTTGTTATTATAATCAGACATTATAAAAATAGTCAAATACAGAGTGAGTTATTACAATTAATTTCCCTACATGCCTAAGAATGATAAAACTAGATAATCTGTGGTTATCACAAGCATTAACTTTCTCCTAAAGAGATAAATCATACATGTGCCTCATCTTTAATGATAGGAATTAATAATATCAAAATACTCATGCAAAGATACTGTTTCATTTATTTTAAGAAGGAAACAAGTAACACTGAGCTGAGCTTTCTTTTCCAAAAGATACTAGAGCTATCTTTTTGATTTTCAATTCTCTTTGATTTTAAATTGCTATGGTTGAGTAGTAATAATAGTTGACACAGAGCATTTACTACATGCTTTACATTTAATAACCTAAATCCTTACATCAATTCTATGAGGTAGCTGCTATTATTATCTGTTTGGAGATAAGGAAATTGAGGTACAAGGAAGTTGGATTAATTTCCCAAGACATTGGGTTAATAAGGCCCATGACTGAAAATTGAACCCAGGCTATCTGTCTCTAGTGCCCATGCTCTTAACCATTGTAGGTACTGTATCTTGAGTAATCCATTCTAGAAATGTCATCTTTCATATTAATATTTTATATTCTAGAAATTATAGGCAAAACTTTATTGATCTACATTTTCATTTAAATATGACACAATTATGTTTTATTTAATCTAGATATTGGATATATATCTTTATGAATTATTTTTAAAATGTTAACTAATGTGCAATTGACAAATTTGATTTCCTTTTAGCTTCCTTCTTTACTGCTTATATGAGAGTACAGTCAAATATGTATAAACGTGTGTTTTTATCAAATTTTATTTAATGGTTTCAGGATAGCCTTAAAATCTGCATTGTCATCTTTGAAATTCTTTTGCCTATAAAATACCATTCATCGAAATTTTGTAAATAACCAAAATAAATCTGGAGCTTAATTCCTATGTCATTTAAAATAAAGTCAGTAAAAAGAAAACATTCACATCAATTAAGTGTGAAATAGTGTGTATGCCAATATCCCATCATTGCCCTGATAACTATTGACTACCAAGACATTCAATATCTCATCTATCATTAGTTTTTGACAAAATAGTCTTCATAATTTAGGCCTCACTGGTTTTTCAACTTAGTCCTGAATTTATTGAATTTGAAATTTAGTGGTCTTTGGCAGACCTTTGGTAACAAATGGTACCTTAGGGCATGATGCATTCAAGACACTCCATCACACATTCAAATTATATAAGGTGAATATTATTCTGTTTTCACTCATTTTAAAAGCTAGCAGAAGTCTGGGACTGCCTTGGAAATTCACTGAATGTTAAACTGCAATTTTGATTCTCTGATGAAAGGGGTTTGACTCATGGACAAATTATCACTTTACCTATGACATTTTATTCCATGTCATCTCATATTTGCAGTGACTTCTACTACTTGAACTAAGGTATTCAATTTTATCCATTTTTATGGAACATATACTCCCCTGCTTATCATCTTGTGGCATTCCATTCATATGCTGAATGGTGATCTAGCATCCTAGATCCAATATTGTAATTACAGACATAGTGTTGGTAATTGACTAATGACTCGATTTATCTATAACAGATCCATTTGATAAAATTGATGGTAAATCTTAGAAGTGAAGATAACAAGAACTTCACAAGTGAATGGTGCTTATTTCTTTAGCAATAAAGAAATTCAGTTAGCAATAAAGCTGATACTTACCTTATGATGGCTTCATTTATTTATCTCTTGCATTTTGAATATTTAAAACACTTATGCCCTGCATCCCCAACCAGCTTGTACATTTTTAAACTAAGAGAAATACTTTTTTTTTTTTTCAACGTTTATTTATTTTTGGGACAGAGAGAGACAGAGCATGAATGGGGGAGGGGCAGTGAGAGAGGGAGACACAGAATCGGAAACAGGCTCCAGGCTCTGAGCCATCAGCCCAGAGCCCGACGCGGGGCTCGAACTCACGGACCGCGAGATCGTGACCTGGTTGAAGTCGGACGCTTAACCGACTGCGCCACCCAGGCGCCCCTAAGAGAAATACTTTTTATTTCAGATCTCCCACAACAGCACTCAACTCTTTAAGGTAGATAAATCAATATTTTTAAGTGATTGATTGAAAGCAAAAATATGCAATCAGTTAATATTTCCACTTAAAACAAGTGAAATGTATTAGGGAATCCAGTCCAAATCACATTTTGCTGATGATTTCCTATATGTTTTAACAAGACTGACCTTCCCTCCAAGCTCAGAATTTCCTTATTCGATGATACATAATCCAGGCTCCTTTATGAACTTTGCTCTGAGAACCTTTCCAGCAATGACGGATGAACATCAATGCTCAGGAATTTTGTGTACTATTGCTCACAGATCATATTCATTCAGTGATAATAGATGATTTAGAAAGTCTTGGATACATTTGGATAATACAACCTCTAAACTCATTCTAATTCTAAAACCCATTCATTCATATCCATGGCTTTTAGATTGACTCCAAGTGACTTGGCTAATACAAGTCCATCCATGATTCAGCCCCTGCTAACTTCTCTAGGGTCCTCTTCTGCCATTTGCTCTTCTTTACTTTATGCCTACCAATGTCAAATTGCTTTAAATTTCCTAAATGCACCATCTTATTTCAAACCTCTGTGTCTTTGCCTGTTGTATTCTTCTCTTACAAACCTGGTAAGTAAGTTCACCCTTCAAATCCTGTCCATGGGAAACTTCCTCTCTGAAGCCTTTCCCAAAACTGCACACCTTCTGGGAATGTTCATGCCTCCCTTCCTTGTTTTATATGGCATCTGGACCTTACACATCATTTAATTTCATTTCTCAATCATTTAAAATTACCTCTCTCTTATACTAAAATATAGGCTGCTTAACTGCAGAAGCAGTGTCTTCCTGTTTCTACCTTTAACCTCTGTTACAGTGTTAGCATGAAATGAACATAAGAATCCACCTTGTCCAACTGTTATATTTTGTAAATAGAGACTGATTGCAATAAATGTTAAAATTTCATTTTTGTATCTAAAAAGTTAATTGATGTTTTATTTAGAATCATCAGAGTATAAATCAGAAAATTCTTGCAAGTGAACTGAGTGCCCTACTTTAACTAATGCATTTATGTTTCAGTTCTTTATTGCAAAAAACAAGAAGGCCTATATTCTGATAATACATGTTCTCGCAAGAATTAGTATTGAATTGGCTTGATTTTCTGTCTTGAAATAGAAGATCACAATATTCTTTCTCAAAATTCTTTTGGTGCCTCCATGGGTAATTTATATAACAGAATATCTTTGTAAACCTATGCTCTTGCTATCAAAATTCCAACTTGCATGTTCCTAGAACTTGTCATTGTTAATGTCTGTCAGTGGTTATCTGTTAGGTAGGAAGTGTAAATGGAGGAAATAAGAAGATAAGAATTTTTATTTTTATTTCAGATACTTTTGTACTTTCAAAACCTTTATAATATGATGCATTTATATATTTATTTTAGCAAAGAAAGAAAATAAATAGCATATCCGACAATATGGTTCAACAACTGATTAGTCCATTTCCATAGAGAGTATTTTATTATGAAAGAATTGGATTTGAAATAATTTGGGGGTTTAAAATGTCTTCCTTACACGTTGTTTTTAGTACTCTTGACTAGAGATACCAGTTACTTTTTCCAAAATCTTGACTCATGTTTCAAGGATGAAATATAAAGAAGATAAATGATATAAAAACTAACGTGTGTCCCTAATATTTCCTCCTCTTAACACAATAAAATATTTCTACAAGAAATCCACATTTTAAAATCACAGTAAACATATGACTCAATGATCCAGGTATGTGCTTCTGTTTTCCAATTCAAAATGAATTTGGGAATACAAACAGATATGACCTGAATAAAATATATTAATATGTTGTTTTACCTTCCATTTCGCCTAATGTTCTTTTTATTACTTCTGGAAAATTAATGCACAAATGTTAGTAATTTCTGAAATACTGCCTTCATTTAGTTATCAATAATTTTATAAAGGAGAGACAGGGAAGGCCTTATGGATATACTGATATTTGAGCAGAGACCTGAAGGAATGAGTCAAATATTTATTTTATGGAAGTGTGTCCCAGATAGGGGGAACAGACATATTGAAAGGCCCAATTCTTGTTTGAGTTGAGAACATGGTAAACAAGTCCAAGGAATAGAAACAAGGCTGCAGTGGCTAGAGTGGAATAAGCAAGAATGAAGTGGAAGGAGATGAGTTCAGAAAAGTAGCTGTGATGTGGGAACACTAAAGTGCTCATATGGTAAAGGCTCTAATTTCACTTATCCCTTCTGGGACATGTGAAGTAAATCCTAAATACTCTAGATTTGTTCTTCATTTATCTAACTTTATTCAGTCTTTCCATTTTGATTCCTTTGTACTTTTTAATGTATTAGGATAAAACCTCCATTCGATCTTGTAGCTTACTAGAGTGAATCTTTAATTATATCTATTTTACTCTTCATCTGATGCAGGAAATATATATATATATATACATATATATATATGTGTATATATATATATATACACACACACACATATATACATACATATATATATATATATATAGTTATGTTTTTAATTTCCAGAAATGTGATATCACATTAAATATATCTATTATGGCCCATATATTTTATGGTCTTTGAATTTATGTCTGTATTTGTAGATAAGACTCCACACTGGGTAGTTGGAGTGTTTATTTTTAATCCAGGTGTGAACTGTGTACAAAACCAAGAAATGTAGATTTAAAGAAGCCTTAGCTTTGCTGGACCAAAGCAGTGGAAAAAGCAGGCAGCAGGGCGAGATCGCTGAGTTTACCGTTGATGTGCAGCCTGGCTCTTGTTTCCTTCAGGGCAGGCGTCATTACGTGTGGGGGCTGATAGCAGCAGGATGGTGTGCAGCTCTGATAATGCTAACTTTTCTCTCTGACCTAAAACCTACACTGGCCTCCCCAAATGAAACTCACCATTTACCGTTCTAATCGTGGAATTACTTAACTTTATTCTAAGGACTTACACAGAAGTCAGTCACTCTGAAAGTGAAGAAACATTTCAAGACCCACTTGATATATGCATTATCTGGCTGGTCTCCCAAGCAAATGTTCCTTCTGTAGGAAAAGTTTCTTGTTTCTTGGATTTTTTTACGTTTATTTTATTTTTGAAAGAGAGTCTGTCAGCAGGGAGGGGCAGAAAAAAGAGGGGACAGAGTATCTCAAGCAGACTCCATGCTGATAGTAGCAAGCCAGATGAGGGCTTGAACTCATGAACCTGGAGATCACCACCTTAGCCAAAGTCAGGAGCTCAACTGACTGAGCTACCCAGGTGCCCCTGTTTCTTATTTTTTTAATATATCTAACATTTATGTATAAGAAATTATTAATATCTTTTTTTTCAGATTCCATGAGCTTTCTATCCTATACAGTATCTTACTGGTATTTTGGTTCTCCTTCTCAACATTGCTATGCATTTGACTTTATCTTAGTATTTTTCTTTCACTTCACTGGAATTTGAGTGTGCAGAAATGGTCAACACTGGTATTCTTCCAGCCATGTCAAATTGGATGTATCCTACATATTTATCTGACCTAAAAATTATGTACTGTCTCCAGGTTATTGTTCATAAACACTAGGTAGTAAGAATAAATTAAGCAGGAATATTTATGTACTTGAAAAAGCTTTCCTCTACACATAGTTCTGAGTGGAAATGTACACTTGACATTTCTTAAGTAAGTAGTCATATAAAATTAAAGGGTAAAGACTGACAAATTTTTCTCTATTTTTGCAGTTTATAGATAATCATTTCTTCCATTTTTCAGTTTTGTGGTTTCTAAAAGAATGAAGCAAATCAACTTACTTTTCCTCATACCAATGAAATATTAGCCAAATATGTTTGTTTCTCAATAGTGGAATCTAGTACTAGGCCTTGAAAATAAATACAACTATTTACGATATAAAGAGTAATTTTTTTCAGAAGTTACAAGAATATTTCCACATCCATTGCCCCATGATTAAATGTTTAGTAGGTGTAATTCTCAGAATAACAAAGTTTTTGAATAAGACAACTCAAAGATTTTTATCTGTTACTCTGACCATCGTACCTTACAAAAGGATACATTTCCATAAATGAGTTTAAAATGTTTTTACTGCACATAAGATGCTATCAATAATTCAATTCCTAATACCTATTTTGTTCTAGAACCACACATATTTTCTTCCTGAGATATTGAGATTACCCTGTCAAATTTCATGAGATAATAATACCACCATTTTTCCAAAAGAATAAATATAAGTAATAATATAAACATAACTTTTATTGTATTTCATGAGAAATACGAAGTTCAAGGAATTCATTATCGGGGTATGTTATTTTTACTGCATATTTTTATGTTAAAAATGACATAACAAATGCCAGGTATGTTGATTCTCATCTCACACATTTTTTTCTGGTTGGGAATATCCAAAGGCATTCTAAAAGGAAAGCTGACAATTTAATTGGAAATATTAGAGAACTGGTATAAAGAAAGATGCTCAGAATAGAGAAAAGATTGATGGATTGGATTAAATCAATCATCATTAAAAGTATCTTATGTAGAAGACATAATTGTATTCATTGTCTCATCACAGAATAGAGATGAATGGTTGAAAATCATAAAGAATTTTATTTTAAGTCAGTATAAGACAGCATTTTATAAAGACCTATGTACCCAGCAATGGCTCTTGCTCACCTGAGAGTAGTAAGTCTCCACCCATTGGAAGTGTTGAAGATAAGATTGGGATGCCTGTATCAAGAAAATTATAGAGAAATTCCAGGACTATGGTGCTAATGTAAATATGTGTAAGTTTCTATCTCAAAGATTCTATAATCTTTTCCTAAATGTTGTTTTATACAAATCCAAGGTCATATGTTTTTGCTTCAGTTTAGATTAGTTCTTTAGAAAACTATTTGGTGTCTTGCTTTTGCTGAACAGATTTGCTTTTACTTTCTTTAAGTAATCCCTCATTCATTAACAATACTCTAAATAAATTTCTTTCTAAAGTTACAAAATATAGATTAATTATTATTTATGCTTTTTAATCTGTCAGATAATATTACTGCTTTCTTGGAGCATAAATATTATGTTTTGATTATAAGAATCTAACCTTCCTGTGATTAAAATTTACCAAACAATTACTGTGAATTTTAAAAAGTGTATATGCAATAGTTATGAAGTATTTCTTTCACCAAAGGTGCATTTTTTTTAAAACAGAGAATACTTAGTGATAGTTTTGAGAGCTTAAATGGATGGTTAGGACACTTTAAATAGAAAGGAGTAAAATGAGTTAGATAATATGTGCTACCTACCTGTAGAATCTTCAATATCTTCACCTGTACCTTATCTCAGAGGTCTCCCATTTCTAACAGCACCATAATTGGATGGTTCCTTAAGGGTTATTCAAATAAGAATCAGAGAAAATGCATACTATCCAAAACTTTCTTATGTAAAGAACTCCTTATAACAAAATCCAAACAAATCTATTACAGTATATCAACTGCCAGGAAAAGAGAAAGAGAGAGAGAGGGAGACATTTGTCACTTTAAAAATCTCAATATTGGTTAGGATTTCTCTATTATTTTTCCATGATTTAAGTTTCCATTTTGTGAAATGATCAACCATAGAGTATCTCTGCAGTTGACAAAGACCTAAAAATAATTTTGTGACAGAAACTAGCCGGTTGCTCATCAAAATCTTTTCACTTTCCCCCTGGACACACAGGTAGACTACATTTTTCAGATTTCCTTGTAGTTTCCATATTCTCCCTCTCATCATGTCCATGATTTTCCATCTTCCCTTGTTTGAATTTGGATGAAGATGATTTAGAGGAGGACTCTAGAGCCTTTGGAATTGAGAAGCCACAGATACAAAGAGCCTGGGTCCCTGAATACCTATGCAAAGCAATACCACCACCCATCCCTACATTGGAACATCACAGGAGCAAAAAATAAACAGTGTAGTTTGTTGTGTCTGTTAGCCTATCGTTTGTAGGAGTAGTAAGATAAGGTGGAGTTTTTATCAAACACTATGATAAAGCATAAAGCAACTTTATGGTAAAGTGTAACTTTCCACTGGTTTCTATAAAAAAAAAAGTATTTATCTTCAATAACCTGAGAATTCTTCAAGAACAGTAACCAAAAATCTCATTCATCGATGTACTTTATGGCTTCTGACATGGAATGGGAAATACACATAGTTTATTTAATTAAGTAATTAATCAAAAGCCCAGAAACCAATCAAATGACAATTAAAAGTAGCAGATGAATACAAGAAGGTAGTGGATTATCAACCTTAGATACTTTCCAGGCTAAATTACATTTGCAATAGGCAATAGGGGTACAACAATAATAGAATAATCACAAAAGCTCATTTCATTGTATCAGTGAGGCAACATGCTCTGTGGTTACCAAGAACAGGGTCATGTGAACAGATGGCAGTAGTAAGCACACCTGATGATTCTACTAGTGGCTAATATGTACAAAGCTAGGTGGTTAATAGTAATTTCCATGTTATACTAAACCATCAAAAATATTTCTTTAATTTTGAAATTTAAATCCAGTTGCAGTTGTGTCAAATACTGTGACATCAGTCTTTATATATTTCCTTGATGAATAAGCTAGAAAAAGGATGAAGGGGAAAGGAATTGTGGGAAAAGTAGGAAGTGAAAAACAGACAGAGAAAGAGAGAGAGAGAGACAGAGAGAGAGGAGATTTTAAAATCTCAGGAAGGATTTTTAAAAAGTTGAAGAAATTGATAAAAACAAAAATTTGGGATTCTACCTTTAAAAACTTCTAATAATAAGACTATATCATATAGACTATAATATATATTTTAAAAATAAAAATATATATCCTAAATATATATTTATTACTTCTAAATATATATATTAATCATTACTTACATTTATTATTATTGTGTATATACATGTTATATTTAATTCCACATGTAGGGGAAAGTTAAAAATAATTAAGATTTACCCAAAATTGGTAGATTAATCTGTTGACCTCCTAAATGGTAAAAGGACTCAGAAGATGGAAAATACACTTTTTTCAAGTGTTGAGAGATAAAATGTGCTTTCTTTATCATTGGGTCATGAAACGACTAATTTACTTGTCTTATAAGTACATCTCAACTTTGCTAGTGATTCAGGATATATCTTTTTCTTTGTATCTGTGAAAATGTGTTTTACTTTAGTTTTATAAAACAATTATTTCATGGCTAGAAACAAATTTCAAGAAATAATTAAATAATCAAGCCATTTAAATAACTTAAGACCATCACAAATATGTAAAAAAAAAAACCCAAACCCCTCAATTTTCTGAGTTAAACAGTTATATTTAGATCATTTGCATGTACTCAAAACAGAATAATTAGATTTGTGCTAAAATATAAGATCTGAAACAAAAGCTCAGTTGTAAATAGTGTCAGTTGTTTTTTTCACTATTATCTTGTTCTCAATAATGTACATAAAATATGTATTCATATGTATACACACAAATATATATATATATACATAGGTATTATGTATACATATGAGTATATATGTGGGGATACGTGTACAGAGTATATATGCAGGGTGCTTCGTCTTTATCTTCTCCTTCTATTTCCTTCCCTTCCTGTACAATTTAGTCCTGAAGCCATGGCGGGGGCAGGGGGTGGGCAGTGCCAGCAAGGAAGGGCAGCCTCCAGAACAGGGTGTGGATGAGGCCCATGTAGGACAAAGTGGCATTCACCTAGTAGGGCTGCATGGCATGTGATATTGGAGCCTGAGGCAGCTGATGAGGGCTTCCATATAGAGGGGCAGTAGGCAGAATGTCAGAGCATGCTCAGAGTAAGAATGAAGGGGAAGGATTCACTAGGGAGTGTCCTAGCCTGAGCAGTTTGAGAAGGTTGCCTGCATGGCAGGACTGCCCCCTGCAGGACATGAGAGCACAAGAGGCTGAGGACAGGTCCTCTCAGAAGGGTCCAGAAATTTGCACAAGGTTTTGGACATTAGCACCATAAGGAGCATACCTACATAGGGTGCTACCAAGCACTGGTATTGGAGCCTGAACAGGGTGAGGACATTCGCAGGGAAGGAGACAGGTTCACTGCAAAGACACTGAGAACATGATATATGAGTAGGCTAGAAATGAATGATAGAGAAAGCCACATGGAATCTTTTGGACAAAAGAGATCAAGAATTTATTTGAATAGTACGGATAAATTATCTGTGCATGTTATAGTCTTTTATTTTGTTCTTTTATGTAGAAAATAGTATGAAAGTAATAAAACTAATTATAGTTTAAAAATCTAATGGATCATTAATATTGTTTCAAAAGAAAAATAGTTTTGGGAGGATGTAGAGATTGGAATGTGGGAGGATAGCATTATCTAATATATGAACAAAATTCTACTCTTACAAAACCGTATTATGCTACTAGGAAATCTTACACACACTGGTCAGCATTTCTTACACATATGAGAGAATCTAGGGTTTCCATTCCCTGCATATGTTTAGTGTGTCACACCCTGGACATCTGCTAATGTTGAACATCTGTCTTTCGTTTTCATTGAAAGATGTCTCATTTGGACTGCCAAAAAGAGAATGGGGTCATTAGTTATTCTACAGTGTGAAGTTATCCAGCAGATTATCCTTGTATGAGGAATAATAATGTCAAGAAAGCTATACTCACTGCAATTAATCCTAAGGTTTGCTTTACACTGGGAGTCATTACAAGCATGATTCCAAAAGTGATTGCCAAACTATCAAAATTCCCCAAATAAAAACAAAAGTTGTTTTATATAGCATTTATCACCTGGTAATCACTGTAAATTGATTTTCTGAATATAAAAATAACCAGGGGCGCCTGGGTGGCGCAGTCGGTTAAGCGTCCGACTTCAGCCAGGTCACGATCTCGCGGTCCGTGAGTTCGAGCCCCGCGTCGGGCTCTGGGCTGATGGCTCAGAGCCTGGAGCCTGTTTCCGATTCTGTATTTCCCTCTCTCTCTGCCCCTCCCCCGTTTATGCTCTGTCTCTCTCTGTCCCAAAAATAAATAAACGTTGAAAAAAAAATTAAAAAAAAAAAAAAAACAAAGTAATGAACAAGGTAAGATACTTGCATGCCTGCTGAATTAGCAAGGTTTGAATTACGTTTAGTGTAGTTTGAATTGATATGTTTGATGAAAGTGAACAATCTTTGTGACTTACTCTCTATTACATTGTTTATTTGATTATTTTATTAACAGTGACATGTTATTGTCCAGTATGTAGAACAACTGGAAACTTATATTTTATGTGAAAAGCCATATGCCAGAAGTAAGCTGTTGTATATTATGTCTTTAATATTTTTATTATGTGATATAAAGTATGAAACCAAATTCATTATCATCTGGATTTTTTTGACTATACGTAAGCCATACAGTACTATTACAGGTTTTTATATGAATAGCTGAAATGTTAAGTGGTGCACTCTTTTGTTCTGCTTAAGAAATCTGTTTTTATATTCAAGTGTTTGTGTCCTTCTAAATTATGTAGAATATAACAGGCAAGAATCATGTCCTTCTAAAATGTAAATCCTTTCGCATTTGATAACTAGAAGCTTTCTGGGGGACTATTTGTAAGATAGTTGTTGCTTTTTAATTTTTATATACACTTTACGGAAACATTTATTCAACATAAGTGTAGACCTATATTCACTCATCGTGTTCACAATTTGAATTGAAACACAATGAAAACAAAAACAATGATATAGACAGAAGAAAAGGATCGATAATTTTAGTGTGACTTAGCACCACAGAGATCATATTGAGCAAATCTTTATTTTAAAAATGCAAGCAGTCCTAATTTCATCCCTCTGTTTCTTAGTTGTTTTCTATTTTATAAAATGGAAGTGTTACGAAGTTACAAGAACACCTGGAAAGACTGTGTATGTGTGTCACTTTATATAAATATAACTAAATTATTTATGTGTTCAATAGTAATCCATTGTAAGCTACCAAAAGAACTTTATTTCAAGACCTTGTATGTCCTTGAAAATCTGACTCTGTCTTCATATCTGATGCTTTGCTTAAATACATTATCCCATCTCTTTTTATCATGTGCCTGTTCAACTCCTCTGCTATTATTTTCTAGCTTCTCACAGTTATACATGTTCAAGGTTTGCTTTGATTTTAAATCTAGTAGTTTGAATCACAGTACAGAATACTAAATAACTGGAAAAGTATTAGCTCATTTAATCAATCTAACCTTGTTTTCTTGTAGGAGGATGTTAAAAATGTATATTTGGAAAGCGAACAAAAAAAGGAATGGAAAAATTTCAAGGTATAGTAATATATATTGCAACAAAATACATAGGATAACTGATAATTCTTTCCTTATGGTAACCAATATTACATTAGTGAAAACTTTTTCAGAGAGTATGAATATTAAAGAAAATGATAATGATGTTTAAACATTTCTACTGAAAAAATATTGTTTAATTCTTTAGAACTTAGTACTGTCTTGTAAGAAACATTAAAGTAAATTTGTAGTAATTTAATTTTTTTTCCAAACTTAGAGGGAAGAATATGCATGAAGTACCTACTGTGGGCTAAGCAGTTTATATATGCTATTGCATCAGTTAATCTCTTTAAATATAGTTATTGTTTTTCTTATTTTATGGAAGAGGAATTTAAGGACTGTAGAGATTAAGGAACTTGTTCAAATAACACAGATAGTTAATATAACTTTCAGTAATACAACTCAGGTTTGCTCAATTCCAGAAGCAATGAGTTATTTTTAATTTTATGGTTTTTCTGTAAGAGCAACAGTGTGCAGTTGGCATGTGAGGATAAAACTGTCTTTATTTTGTGATATATATGCCAAAGGAAAAATTAGTGAATATGGTTGTGTTCACATTGCTGTGGAATTAATCCAATCTTTTAGCACTTAAAAACTTGACTGCCAGAATCATTATCATTGTTATCACCATCCTCATCACCACTATCTCCACCATCACTTACCTAGCCATGGGTGAAATCCTTTAAATATCCCATTTGTGTAGTGCTTTCAGCAAATTTAGAAACAAGAAAAAAGGGACAGGATAACTCTGGAGATTGTGGGACAGCTGAGACACATAGTCTCCAAAACATGAAGAAAAAAATTTTTTAATGTTTATTTATTTTTAAGAGAGAGAGAGAGAGAGAGAGACAGAGCTTGAGCAGGGGAGGGGCAGAGAGAGAGGGAGACACAGAATCTGAAGCAGGCTCCAGATTCTGAGCTGTCAGCACAGAGCCTGACGTGGTGCTCAAACTCATCAACTGTGAGATCATGACCTGAGCTGAAGTAGGACGCTTAACTGACTGAGCCACCTGGGCGCCACAACATGAAGAAATTTTTAAAACACAACATAAGGTGCAGCCGCTCTGGAAAACAGTGTGGAGGTTCCTCAAAAAATTAAAAATAGATCTACCCTATGACACAGCAATAGCACTGCTAGGAATTTACCCAAGGGATACAGGAGTGCAGGTGCATAGGGGCACATGTACCCCAATGTTTATAGCAGCACTTTCAACAATAACCAAATTATGGAAAGAGCCTAAATGTCCATCAACTGATGAATGGATAAAGAAATTGTGGTTTATATATACAATGGAATACTACTTGGCAATGAGAAAGAATGAAATATGGCCTTTTGTAGCAATGTGGATGGAACTAGAGGGTATTAGGCTAAGTGAAATAAGTCAGGCAGAGAAAGACAGATACCATATGTTATCACTCATATGTGGATCCTGAGAAACTTAACAGAAGACTAGGGTGAGGGGAAGAAAGGGGAGAAAAAAAAAGTGACAGAGAGGGAAGGAGGCAAACCACAAGAGATTCTTAAATACTGAGAACAAACAGGGTTGATGGAGGGTGGAGAGAGGGGAAAGTGGTTGATGGGCACTGAGGAGGGCACCTGCTGGGATGAGCACTGGGTGTTGTATGGAAACCAACTTGACAATAAATTACATTAAAAAAAAATAAGACACAACATAAAGAAATAAGACAATGTGTCACCTTTAAAGTAGCAACCTCTATTTTTCTGGCTAACATGATAGATTAATGTGGTATAAGATACTACATAAGAAATAGAAAGTAAAAGTAACAGGCAGAAATTTTAAATAGGTGATTTTATTTAAAAAAAAAACCTTCAATGTTGTATCATTTGGCCTCTTTACATAGAGTTATTGTTTTTCCTATTTTATGGAAATAAGAAATATATAGAAAAAGGGGGAAAGGTTTTCAAGCAGGTCAATGTTAGACTTTGGATCTGGGATACCATAGGTAAGTGCTGCACTATTATGTGGCTTTAAACCCGATATGTGTTTCTCCTTTATGTTGTAGGCATGTACAGTAGGGTGTGAACACTGACCCAATAAGTAAGAACAAGTATGTCAGAAAAACTTTCCAAATACTTATTTCTATTAAAAGAACAGTGAAGGAGCTCCTGGGTGGCTCAGTTGGTTAAGCGGCCGACTTCGACTCAGGTCATGATCTCGCGGTCCGTGAGTTCGAGCCCCGCGTCAGGCTCTGTGCTGACAGCTCAGAGCCTGGAGCCTGTTTCGGATTCTGTGTCTCCCTCTCTCTGACCCTCCCCCGTTCATGCTCTGTCTCTCTCTGTCTCAAAAATAAATAAAAGTTAAAAAAAATTTAAAAGAACAGTGAAGCAAAGAGTGGAGTGAATTCCCACATCAAAATACTACTTCTCATAGCCATCTGCAATAATGAAATCTAATTCTGTGTTCTTGATAAGCTAGTTCTTATGACTTTGTTCATATTCCTGTCAGTCAGTGAGCACTGATTTAGCTCCCATCAGGATTTGCAATACTCCAAATATTATAATTTACTAAAAATCAAGTATTTTTCCTTTTAAACTCAGGTCCTTTCCAAAATAAAATCTTATCATTTCTTTAATCGTATAGACAAAAATAAATATTTAATACTTTCCAATTTCCCCTAAGAAATCCAAATCTGTGTGTAAATATTTGCATGTAGTTTTTTAAGAATTTTGACCCTATAAAAATCTGTCCTACTGAATTTCTTTCAATTCCCTAAATGGCCATTCTCTGTGTTGTCTGAAACACCTTTACCTGTACCGATCTGTAACCAATTATTGTCAGTTTCATTGCTAGATTGTAATTTGAATAAGGGGGAGATATTGACAAGCATAGTGCCTGTTACATGATGAGAACACAATAATTATAAAGAGTAAATGAATGAATAAATGAATGAATGAATGAATGAATGGTAAACATACTACCAGAGATGCTTTTACTGTTGAAATGGACCAGAATAAAGATGCCATAATTTTGCTGATATCTTCCAAATTTATGATGGAGGAATCTCTGGAAAATCTGGGAACTCAAGGCCTTCATTCAAACCATTGTTTCTTTTAAGATTCCCTGCTGTCAGACACACTTTCATCACACAATTAAGAAATGATTCATAAACTTCCAGCTGGATATATCAGAATCTCGGATTTATTAAAGTTGTTGCAGGAACAATTTATGAAGAGCAATCCACAGAGTTGTACCTGATGCTTGTCGCTCTTGTCCCAAATCCTAAAATCTAGATTATTTGCTAACCATGCAAATGTATCTGCCACACACAGGAATTCTTCCTAAAAATGTCTTGTTACCTATCATTTGATTATTGGTCCTATCAGGATGTCTGTTCTAAATCCAAGGAGTTGTCATGGAACTCAACTTTGATTTCCTTTCTTCCTGTGGCGTATACATCAACAAATATTGAAACACCTAAGCATTTTTTTAATTTCATGAGAAAGAACATATCAGATTTCATATTTATAGGCATTATACATGTACTAACAAGAACAGATTGTGAGCTTTCATGTTCATGCTTTCTAGCCTAGCAGCCTTAAGCAGTATAGGTATTCTATAGACATTTTCTGATTGATTCATAAAAACTTTAACTAAAAACCAATTGGAAGGTGTATGGAAAAATACATTGTTGCACACAATGGTGTGTTAATCAATGTTTAACAAACTACTCCCCTACCCCCAACAAACCAAACCAAAAACTTTTGACTTGTCGCATTTGCCACTTTTCATGGTGTAAATATCCCCATCAGAGCCGATTTCAAGCCCCCCAATATGAAGTCACTATAAGTACAGTTGGGAGGAGATGCACACAATGGGCTCTCATGGGTTATGAAGTAGCTCCAGAACACAGGTGGTTCGTGATGTCTGTGAGATTATGCAATTACACAAACCCGGTATAACAACCAGGACAGAAAAACATACGGCTTTTAAATTTAAAACCTTCAGAGAATAATGGAAGGGATGAGGAAACAGGGAGCATTCCATCAAAATTGGTAGGAGGGCTGGAATCAGGAAGAGAGAGATAGCTCCTTAATGCAATAATGGAAGATTAAGCAAAAGTAGAAATCTGAGGCGAAATAATCATTTATCAGTATTAACTAACAACAACAAAAATTCTGGGTTTGCCATGTATTCTTTCTGGTTCTCCTAAGATAACTATTTAATAAAAAATGTTTGCATCGATGCTTATTTATATTGTTCATTTTGACCATATATCACAGGCATACCTGCCACCTGATCTCCCTGCCATTCATGTCTATAGACAAACCCTCTTGCTGCCCTGAGCAAATTTGGGCTCCTCAAACAAACCTTCAGCTTTTTGTGCTTAATTCTCCCTCCCAAGGTTTTTTCCCTTCTAACCATTCTATTCAGCTTAGTTTTCTTACTCTTTCAGCACAAATTCCATTTTGGCCTTGTTCTTAGTGTTTTTCCCTCACTCCTCTTAAACAATCTGAGATCTTAGTACTTCTTCCATCACAACATCCACCACCCTCTATCAACATTCCTAATTGCCTGTAGCTCCCACTGGTAGTCTTTTTTCTTACTGGGTACTTATGGTCTGTAATTTACAATTACATAGCTGGTTATGTACTGAACTATTATTTGCTAAATGTTTTGTACCTGTGTCTCCCTCTCTCTTTCATAGTATATTTTAAGGTACTAGCAAATAAGAGACCATACAAAACAAAATAGTGTTGGACACATAGGGAAACTTAGGAAATACTTAATGTTAACTGAAATATAGAACTAGAAAAAGGGTAGTTTGACACATAAATGCCTTGCTAATGCCTTTATAAGATTTTGCATTAATACCCTAAAATATTTTTATCCCTTTAATAATTTGAACTAAAAATGACACCATAATAATAGTTGCAATCTACATATTTCACTCAAATCTATTCTCAGAATAGGGATTTTTTGGGTTTTTTTTGTTGTTGTTAATCTAATCATTTGGAATAAAATAATTTTTAAAAATTATGAATCAGAGGGGTGCCTAGGTAGCTCAGTAGGTTGCACGTCTGACTTTGGTTCAGGTCGTGATCTCGCAGTTCATGAATTTGAGCCCCACATCAGGATTTCTGCCATCAGCAGGGAGCCTGCTTTGGATCCTTTCTCCCGGTCTTTTTCTGCACCTTCCCTGCTTGTGCTCTCTCTCTCAAAAATAAATAAACATTTTAAAAAATTATGAATCAGAGTAGAATTGAAGTCAAAGTAGAAATCCATTTTAACACAAAAAATAACTGAAGCAAATAGAATTACTACGAAAAATTCAAATGAAATCACATTTCGGGGCACCTGGGTGGCTCAGTCAGTTAAGCGTCCAGCTTTGGCTCAGATCATGATCATGAGTTCGAGCCCCGCCCTGGGGTCTGCACTGACAGCTCAGAGCCTGGAGCCTACTTTGGATTCTGTGTCTCCCTCTCTCTTTGCCCTCCCCTGTTTACGCTCTGTCTTTCTCTCTCTCTCTCTTTCAAAAATAAATAAACATTATTTTTTTTAAATAAATGAAATCACATTTCAAAATACCTGAAGTAATCACTCCATATTAATTTTCAAACTGTGTTTAGAAATTTTTAATGTTAATACCCAGTAGGTTCAAATAAAAATTCAAATTATGGACTGAGCTCTGGCCTATAATTATAATTTTCATAGGTTAAATGGTTTTATGAATTTTGGAAAAGGGGTCCAGTGGTCACAGACTGATAGACTAATTTTTGTTTGTTTCAAATTTTTGTTAATTCTAGTTAGTTAACATATAGTATAATATTGGTTTCAGGAGTAGAATTTAGTGACTCATCACTTACATAACACCCTCTGCTCATATTAAATGATTAATGGTTTTTGCTAGTTGTTAAGGTTTATTTTAATTAGTCTTTATACCTAAGCATCTCAAATTAATCTAATAATATTAACTGCTTCTAACTTTCAAGAGACAAAACTGACACAATTACTGCATATCTCCAAAGTGTAGTGATAAAGCATGGCTCAAAAAAAAAAATGAATAATAACTCCACTAAAATACTCACAAAGAAAACAAAATAAAAAGTTCTCACTCACTTATGTTGTAGCCAATATAAGTTATTTCCTCTCCCTAAGTCCAGAGCCAAAAACACATAATTCTATGGGGCAAAAAACCAATTTTAAGTAAATATAAAAGCCTAAATGCACTAGCTGCATATATAGTTTTAATTACTGACACATGTTTAAATCAGCATTCATACCAGTCCTTTGGCCCTAATATCATGCCTCTGCTTATATCCCTTCAAGTGAAATTAAGTACCATGTAGTCATCTCTTCTCTAGGCTATATTTGATTAGCTCCCTCAGTTCCCCTCATAAATTCTATTTTCCTTTTTTAAAGATTGTTTTGTTGCTCTCTTCTGGACCCTCAATGATTAACATAAGACCACTAAATTAAATTTCACTTCTTATGCCCAAGTCTCTATTTACCAAGTTATTATATTACTTGACCTGATGCCTCAGGCTAGTCTTCATGAAATGGAATATACTATTGAAAAGTGAAAATCTTTTTCTCATTCTACCAACTATTGGTTGATCTTTTTATCATAAAATTTATACTTATTCTTCCCATAGGGATTAACATGACAAACAATATTGATCATTAATCCTGTAACATGTATCTATAGATTTTAAATGGAGACCTCAAGCTTTTTTCTCCTCCTTCTCCTTCTCCTCTTCCTCCTCCTCCTCCTCCTCCTCCTCCTCCTCCTCCTCCTTCTTTTGGCATATTTCTATCATTTCTCTTTGAAAACATTGTCTCATTATTTGAAATTAAAGAATATATGTATTTTTGTGAACTCATGCACAGAAGCATATATATTGCTATAATATTATGCACACATTTGTGCATTTTAATTTTGTCCTGACTACTATGCACTTGATACATTTGCTTCGTATATTTCAAAGATAAAAAACATAAGCTAAGTTTGTAAAAAAGCTAATTTCCTGAAGAAAAAAATCATTTGCCCCCTGATGCTCACTGCTTTTTCCAATCTTTGTCTACATGAACTTAATGTTATTCTTGAGAATCCAAACCCATCAACCGCCTTGCTCTCCTACCCTTTCCCATATTTATCTGTAGGTGAAACTAGTCGTCATAGCTGGACTTTTCTGATGCTGAGCTTGACCATTTTTAAACTGCTGCTTTTGATAAAAGACATAATCATCTGGGAAATATAAATGCAGTTTCTGGAGAGAGCTGAGTCCTTCTGAGAATGATTGCCTGGTGAGCCAAGTTCTGTCATCAAAACCCGACAGGCAGTTCACACTGGAATACGTGTTTAAGGGTGTGGGAATATGCAGACAGATTTTGTCCTTTGTGTTTAACTTGGCAGTCTTTTCCTCACTGCTTCTTGCATTGTTTTATAGCAATGACATCTTCTTACATGATTCGCATGACTAGGTATTTAATAGAGAAACCTGCTGGTTTTCATAAGATTTGGGAAGACGAGGATGGATAGGAGGCTGTTATAAGTTTGTCTATTTTCAAACCAAGCAATAAATTTAAAAAGCTCTATTTCCAATGTGAATCACCAATGAAGATGTGCTGAAATGTGTTCAAATTAATTTTCTAGTGCAATGGGAAAAAAAAAAAACAAGCACTGTAATATCAGCTTCTGCATTTTCTTTTTTAGCTCTCCAGAATTTTTCTTTTTAATTTACTGTCCACTAAACTCACTAATTCCAATTCCTTTCTTACCTTTGTCACTAAATACGGTCATGTTACCCAGATAAAGAAAAATACTGTAAGACAGAATCAGTTTCTGATACATGCTACAACACAGATGAAGCTTGAAGACATGCTAATTGAAATAAACTAGACACAAACGGATATCAATATTGTCTGATTCCATTTATATAAGGTGCCTGGAACAGTAAAATTTTGCCTTAGATTGTCTTAGAGATAGAAGGTAGGATAGTGGTTACCTGGGGCTTGAGGGTAAGCAGAATGGAAAGTTATTGCTTAATGGTTGCAGAGTTTCAGTTTGAGATGATAAAAAACTTTTGAGGATGGATACTGGTGATAGTTATACAACAGTGTGAATGTACTTAATGCCACTGAAATGTACACTTAAGAGGGTAAAATGGTAAATATTATGCCAGCTCCCCCACGTTACCCACTGAGATGGAACACTTCAGAGAGAATAGCCGTGTGGTGCACCAGGAAAGGGTAGACCATAGTGTCACAAGTGTAGTGTCACAAGGGTAGTCTCACAAGTGTCAGAATCAGCCAGTGGGCTTAAAGCACAGCATGCCATTTGTGACCATGCCGAGAGATCAGATGTTCTTCAAAGGCTTAAATTTGTTAGACCCACAACATGTACACTATTCTGAATAGAACGGAAGTGATATCTGAGAATGACAAAATCCAATTTCCCATAAGTCCAGAGTGTTGGAGTTTTAGATTAAATCTAACTTAGAAAAATTAAAGAATTGTTACTTTTTTCTACTCTATGGTAGAGTAAATTTTAGGACCGTTGAATGAGTTTACTTTTTTTTCCTGAAAAAAAAGAAAAGATGTTTTTAAATGTATGCTCTATCTTATCATCAGTGGTGTCTAACAGTATTTTGAGAAATAGGTTTATTTTATTTGGAAATAGGAGCCATAAAATTTATAAAATACCATTTTAAGTTAATAGCCTGCAAAGTCATAATTATGTTTAGTGCAAAAATGCAGTAACTTTCTATTTAAAAGGTGTTCTTAATTTGGTTTTATTTTCTTTTGTCCTGTGAATTGTCTTTTACCTAGCTTTATTCGTCATCCTGGTTTTCATTTCATTTTTTATTGTAAGTGACACAAACATAAAGCATTTTGACACTGATTTCCATTAAAATATTATATCTGTTGGTATCTGCTTCTAGCAATAAAGATTTCTGTGATTTATATTCTCCATATTATATATTTCTCTGACATTCTGCTATGCTTTTAGTCAATGCTCTTCTTTCTTTTTTAGTTTTCAGTCATTATTATCAGATCATAAGGTTGTGAGGTTTTTTTTTTAACTATTTACATAAATGGGATAATGCTATATTTAGTACTCTTATTTTTGTAGTAACATAAAAGGAAGACTGAATTGGATTCAAATCTGGGCTTTACCACTTTTGAGCTTTTTGACTCACAGGTTACTTAACATCTCCAAACCTTAATTTGGGATTTCTCAACCTATGAAACACTGTTTCTCTATGTTCCATATGTTCAGATCTCAATGAAACAATTCATAGGGTATCATATATTTCTTATTTTTATTATAAATCTATATATTAGTGCAGCTTGTTACCTTCAGCGTTAATGGAAATATTAATTGAAATGTATCCTGAACAATTTGGATTATGACTTTTAATTATCCATTTACTGCCCTGAGATTAATTCTCTGTTTCTAATTAGTATTATTTCAATTACCCAAATTTTATGAAAAAAAAATAATGACTTTAATATGTAATTTTTTTCTTTGTACCAATTGAATGGAAAATAATCATAAGATGTTAAGTGGGAAAAAAGTTTCTTAGTCTTTCACAAGAAGAAATGTGGTATAAAAATTAAATTAATATGCTGCACACAATAATATTAGCATCTGAGCTAAAAACAAACAAAAAAACAAACAAAACGATATGCTACAACAGTAGGTACCATATTTAATTTCTGAAGCCTGATATCATTTCAGCTTAACTATATGATCTTTCAAATTAAATTAATGTCAACTTGAATGTTATAGATTGCATAGTTGCTTTATGGATATTTGTTTATTAGTTATAAAATATTTGTGTTCCAAGAATTAAATCTAATTTTATCATTATATATATTTAAGCAATATGTTATGTAATTAATCACATCAGCCCTGGAAGTCAACTAGAATTCTTTATTAAAAATTGCCTTAGTGTCCTTATCTAAAAACCAACCAAACATTCCCTATCTTTCAGGATCGTTGTGAGAGTTAAATGAGACATAGTAGGCAACACATACTCATTCCCTTTACTTATTTATAAATATCACTCCCTATGGCTTTTATTTCATTGTTGTTTTTATAAGTAAAGTCAATATAAACAAAACCAAATGTAGAATTAGCTGTTTTTAAAATATTAATGCTGTGCTCCAGATTATGCTAAATTTTGGCATGGTACAAATGACCCACAAGCCCTCACTGACTTCCAGCAACAAAGGTTCATTTCTTACCTACTTGCCCAGCATAGGTTGACTACATGTTTGCATTTTGCTAGGACTCAGTGTTGCTCTCACATGGAACAAAAAAAGGGACCATGTAGGAAACGCTCAATGGCTCCTGAAGCTTCTTCTTGGGAATGGCACACCTGTCTTCTCTCACTGTATTGAGCAAAGCAAGTTACACAGCATCAGAGAAGTCTAAGCCTCTTCTAAGGAGGAACATTCCAGAGAGTTACTCAAGAAGAGATCTTAAAGAGAGGCATAAAATATTTATATGATAATATTAGCTATTCCAACTATTAGAAGAATTTATTATTTTGGCAAATGAAAATAAACAGGAATATCATTCCTTGCTATCTGCCTTATAGCAGTAATGGGAAGATAAACTAAATGACATATACATACAATTTAGGGATCTCAGAAAAAAAGTTTTATAAATTAAAAGTTATAATTTCTCCTCAAATATTTTATTCTAACTTAAAAAATAGCTCCATTAAGAAATAATTAATAGATATGAATGTTGAGTTATATTTAATAAAAAATTGTGCATAAATTATATTTTTACAGATTTGCTTTGGTAAAATTCTATCTTTAAAGTTTTTTTTTTTTTTAAAGCTATTTTTTTGTTGTTTTCCTATGGAATTCATACTATTCATTCTACTATAAGTTTCAAAGTTTAGGGATGATAAGATTAATTACTTTTAATAATCTTTTCTTTCTAGGATAAAACAATGAAAAACTCCTTGTATTATAATGGAATTATTCCAGGCTTTGGAAAATGGGACCATTGCTGGACCAGCATTCCTAGGAATCTCAAGGATACTCTAATCAGTTATTAAAAATGTCAACTTATAAGAAATTGGGAATTTCAACATGGATTATTAATTGTTTTGTTATTCACTTGGAATCACTATAATGGTCTACCCAATTACCTTACAATTCTATTTCTTCCCGAAGACAAATTTATTACTAATTAATCCATATAAATTCTTACTAATATATTTATTTTGGACAACTGAATTTCCTTTTTACTTTTTTTATTTATTTTTTGCTGTTTTCTCTTTATTGAGGTCCTGTATCATAAAAGGAGATAAAAATATCTTCTGTAACAATTTTTTAGAGGACCAAAAATTTTAAAATAAAATTTCTGACATCTAACTCCTAATTAGCATATTTAAATTATATACCATGCTTTGGCTCATTAAATTAAGTGTAAAAGTGAAACAAAAATGGTAAGCTTATTATTGCTTTTCAAAAACTATGAAATAATGGTTTTATTGCCGTCTTAAACTTGTTTGCAAAACACAGCCTATTTTCTATGCATTTTATAGTATATGTAAGATGGCTTAGTTCATTTGGGCTTTTATACCAAAATGCTACAGACTGGATGGCTTATAAACAAGAGAAATTTATTTCTCACAGTTCTGGTTGATGGGAAGTCCAAGATCTAGATCCAATATGGTCATGTTCTGGTGAGGATCCTTTATCTGTCCATAGCCCTCATCTTCTTCTGTGCCCACATGGTGGAACCAGCTAGGAAGCTTTCTAGGATCTCTTGTATAAGAGCACAAATCCCATTCACAAAGGCTCCACTATCATGACTTAGGCATCCCCTAAAGGTCACACTTCCTAATACCATCACATTATGCATTAGGATTTCAACATATGAATTTTGGAAGAACACATACATTCAAACCACAATATAAGGAAACGGAATTTCTATGCAAAATATTTACAAATTCACAAAGGCAAACTTGCACATGATTCTAAAATAGGCTATTTAAAAATTTATAGCTGTATAACTTCTCAATCATTATTATCATGATTTTTATTAATTTTTAACTCTAGTATAATTAACATGCAATGTCATATTAGTTTCAGGTAAACAATATAGTGATTCAACAAATCTATACATTACTCAATGCTCATCATGAAAAATGTACTCTTAATCCCCTTCACCTATTTCACCCATTCCCTCCTCCCACCACCTCTCTGGTAACCATCAGTTTGTTCCCTATAGTTAAAAGTGTGTTTTTTCATTTGGCTCTTTTTTTGTTTGTTCATTTGTTTTGTTTCTTAAATTCCACATATGAATGAAAATATATAGTGTTTGTTTTTCCCTGACTGACTTATTTCACTTAGTATTATACCCTCCACATCCATCCATGTTACTGCAAAGGACAAGGTTTCATTATTTTTTAGGGCTGAGTCATATTCCATTGTGTGTGTGTGTGTATGTGTGTGTGTGTGTATTGATAATAACATCTCTTTCCATTCATCTAATGATGGACACTTTGATTGGTTCCATATTTTGACTATAGTAAATAATGCTATAGTCATTTACATAGGAGTAAAAATAGGGGTGCATTTACCTTTTTAGATTGTGTTTTCATATTCTTTGGGTATATTCAGTAGGAGAATTACTAGATCATAACATAATTATATTTTTATTTTTTGAGGAGCCTCCATACTGTTCCACAGTGGATTTACCAGTTTGCATTCCCAACTACAGTGCATGATGTTTCTTTGTTCTCCATATCCTCGCCAACATTTGTTTCTTGTGTCTTTGATTTTGTCATTCTGACAGCTTTGAGGTGATATATCATTGTCATTTTAATTTGCATTTCTCTGATGATTAGTATGTTGACCATTTTTTCATGTTTCTGTTGGTCTTCTGAAAGGTCTTCTTTGGAGAAATGTCTGTTTATATCAGACTTGATTGGATTATTTGCTTTTTGGTGTTGAGTTGTATAAGTTCTTTATATATTTCAGATACTAACTACTTATAAAATATATCATTTGCAAATATTTTCTCCCATTCAGTAGGTTGTCTTTTAGTTTTATTCATTGTTTCCTTCATTGTACAGAAACTTTTTATTTTTATATAGTCCCAACAATTTATTTTTGTTTTTGTTTCCCTTAAAAGACATATCTCAAAAAACATTGCTACAGGGGCACCTGGGTGGCTCGGTTGGTTATGCATCTGAATTATGATTTGGGGTCAGGTAAGGATCTCAATGTTCATGAGATTGAACACTGCATTGGGCTCTGTGCTAACAGCATGGAGCCTTCTTGGGATTCTCTCTCCCTTTCTTTCCCTGCCCCTCCCCTGCTCGCATTCTGTCTCTCTCTGTCTCTCAAAATAATTAAATAAACTTTTAAAAAACTAATAAAAAAATTTAAATGTTGCTACAGTTGATTTCAAATATTGCCTATACTTCTAGGATTTTTATGGTTTCAGTTCTCACATTAAAGACTTTAATCCATATCAAGTTCATTTTTGTGTATGATGTAAGAAAATGGTCCAGTTTCATTCATTTGCACGTAGCCAGTTTTCTCAACATCATTTGTTGAAAACACTGTATTTTTCCCACTGATATTTTTCCTTTCTTTGTCAAAGATTAATAGTCCATAAAATCATGGATTTATTTCTCTGTTTTGTTCTGTTGATATATATTTCTGTTTTTGTGTGAGTACCATACTGTTTTTGATTACGATAACTTTGTAGTATATCTAGAAACGTGGAATACCTCCAGTTTTGTTCTTCTTCAAGATGCCTTTGGCTATTCAGGTCTTTTGTGATTCCATACAAATTTTTGGATTCTTTGTTCTAGTTCTGTGAAAAATGATGTTGGTATTTTGATAGTGATTGCATTAAATCTGTATATTGCTTTGGGTAGTATGGGCATTTTAACAATATTTGTTCTTCAAATATATGAGTATGGAATATCTTTCCATTTGTTTGTGGCATCTTCAATTTCTTTCATCAATGTTTTTCGTTTTCAGAGTACAGGTCTTTCACCTTCTTGGTTAAGTTTATTTCTAGGTATTTTATTCTTTTTGGTGCAATTGTAAATGGGACTGTTTTCTTAATTTCTCTTCCTGCTACTTCATTATTAGTGTATGAAAATGCAACGGATTTCTGCATACTGATTTTGTACCCTGCGACTTTACTGAATTCATTCATCAGTTCTAGCTGTTTTTGGTGCAGTTGTTAGGATTTTCTATATTTTATCATGTCACCTGAAAATAGTGAGAGTTTTACTTATTCCTTACCAATCTGTATGCCCTATTTTTATTTTTCTTATCTGATTGCTGTGGCTAGGACTTCCAGCCAACTTTTATGTTGAATAAAAGTGGTAAGAGTGGACATTTTTGTCTTGTTTCTGATCTTAAAGAAAACACTTTCAGGTTCTCACCATTGAGTATGATGTTAGCTGTGGATTTTTCATATAAGGCTTTTATTATGTTGAAGTATGTTCCCTGTAAACCTACTTTGCTGAGGGTTTTTATCATGAATGGATGTACATTGTCAAATGTCAAATGTACTTTATCAATTACATCTATTGATATTATCACATTGTTTGTATCCTTTCTCTTGTTGATGTGATGTATCATGTTGATAGATTTGTGAATATTGAACCACTCTTGCATCCCAAGAATAAATCCTGCTTAATCGTAGTGTATGATTTGTTAAATACATTGTTGGATTCAGTTTGCTAATATTGGGTTGAGGACTTCTGCATCTATGTTCATCAGAGGTATTAGCCTATAGTTCTCTTGTTTTTGTTTTTGTTTTGTAGTGCCTTTATCTGGTTTATTATCAGGTAATGCTGGCATCATGGAATGAATTTAGGGGCTTATCATCCTCTTCTATTTTTAAAATAGTTTTAGAAGAATAGTATGAACTATTTTTTTAATGTTTGGAGGAATTCACATGTGAAGCCACCTGATCTTGACTTTTTGTTTGTTGGGAGTTTTTTGATTACTGATTCAATATCTTTGCTAGTAATCAGTCTGTTCAAATTTTTTATTTCTTCCTGCTTCAGTTTGGTAGGTTATATATTTCTAGGAATTTATCCATTTCTTTTAGGTTGCCCAGTTGTTGACATATTCTCTTATAATCCTCTATATTTCTGAGGTGTCAATTTTTATTTCTTTTCTTCATTTCTGATTTTTAGTACCCCAGACTTTTGATGAGTCTGGCCAAAGGTTTGTCAATTTTATTGATCTTTTCAAGGACGAACTACTGGTTTCATTGATCTGTGCTATTGTTTTGTTTTGTTCCTTTCTGTGCATTTTTTTTCTTTTTACTTTCTATTTTGTTTATTTCTATTCTAATCTTTATTATTTCCTTCCTTCCTTCCTTTGGTTTTGGGTTCTGTTTGTACTTGTTTTTGTTTTTTTGTTTTTTGTTTTTTATTTTTTGTTTTTTTTTTTAGCTCCTGTAGGTGTAACATTTGATTATTTATTTGAGATTATTCTTACATCTTGAGGTAAGCCTGTATGGCTATAATCTTCCCTCTTAGAACAGTTTTTACTGCATCCCAAAGATTCTGAACCATTGTATTTTCATTTTCAGTTGTTTCCATATATTGTTTGATTTCCTCTTTGATTTCTTGGTTGAGTCATTCATTATGTAGTAACATGTTATTGAACACCATGTATTTGTGGTCTTTTTTTTTTGTGGTTGATTTCTAGTTTCACAAAAGATACATGGTATGACTTTGATCTTTATGAATTTGTTTTGTGCACTAATATGTGATCTATTCTGGAGAATGTTCCAAGTGCATTTGAAAAGAATGTGTATTCTTGTTTTAGGATGGAATGTTCTGATTATATCTATTAGATCCATCTGTCATTCAAAGCCACTGTTTCCTAGTTGATTTTCTGTTTGGATGAACTATCCGTTGATGGAAGCGGGGTGTTAAAGTCCCCTACTACTATGCTATTACTATCAATTTATGCCTTATGTTTATTTTTTTAAGTGTTTTTATTTATTTTTGAGAATTAGAGAGGGAGAGAAAGGGAGAGTACAAGTTGGGGAGGGGCAAAGAGAGAGGGGGACAGAGGATCCAAAGTGGGCTCTGCACTGACAGCAAGGACCCAATGTGGGGCTCCAAGTCATGACCTGTGAGATCATGACCTGAGCGGAAGTCGGAAGCTCAACTAACTGAGCCAGGTAGGTGCCCCTTTATGTTTGTTAATAGCTGCTTTTTATAGTTGTTGCTTCCATGTGGGTGCATAAATACTGGCCATTGTTATGTCTTCCTGTTGGATTGTCCCTTTATGATTGTATAGTGTCCTTCTTTGTCTCTTGTTACAGTGTTTGCTTTAAAGCCTATTTTGTCTGATATAAGTATCTCTACCTTGGCTTTCTTCTCACTTCTGTTTGCAAGATATTTTCCATCCCTTTACTTTCATTCTGCAAGTGTCTTTAGGTCTGCATGAGTTTCTTCTAGGCAGAATATAGGTGGTACTTGCTTTTTAATCCATTCTGTCATGCCATGTCTTTTGATTGGACCATTTAGCCCATTTACATTCAAAGTAATTATTGGTAGGTATGTACTTATTGCCATTTTGTTACTTGTTTTATGGCTATTGTTGAAGTTCTTCTCTGTTCCTTTCTTCTCTCGCTTTCTTATGTTGAGGTTTGCTGGATTTCCTTAGTGATATGCTTGGATTCCTTTTATTTTTTGCATGTCTATTACCAGTTTTTGATTTGTGGTTATGATTATGTTCATATACAACGTGTTATGCATAGAAGAGTCTATATTAACTTGGTGGTCACTTAAATTTGAACTCATTCCAAAAGCACTAAATTGGAGTACCCAGATGGCTCAGTTGGTTAAGCATCTGACTCTTGGTTTCAGCTCAGGACATGATCTCATGGTTTCATGGGTTTGAGGCTCTGCATCAAGCTCTGTGCTGGCAGCACAGAGCCAGTTTGGGATTTTCTGTCTTCCTCTCTCTCTCTGCCCCTCCCCCACTCATGCTGTCTCTGTCGCTTTCTAAATAAATAAATAAATTAACTTTAAAAAATAAATAAATATAAGCACTAAATTTTTACTCCTCTCTCCATCATATTTTTGCTATATAGTGTTATACTTTACAACCTTTATTTGTGAATCCCTCAACTGATACATATACATAGATATAGATAGATAGATAGATAGATAGATAGATAGATAGAGATAGATCCTTCCTTTCCACTTAAGAATCCCCATTCCTGTAAGATTGGTTTAGTGGTGATGGATTCCTTTAACTTTTGTTTATCTGGGAAACTCTTTATCTCTCCTTCTATTCTTAACGATAGCCTTGCTGATTAGAGTATTCTTGATTTCAAGGTTTTTTTCTTTTAACACATTGAAAAGGCATGCAAAATTTCTGCTTTGAAATCAACAGATAGCCTATGGGGTTTCCTTGTATGTAACTGTTTTCTTTTCCCTTGCTGCTTTTAAAATTCTCTTTATCACTGTGTTTTGCCATCTCAATCACTATGTGTCTTGGTGTTGAATTCCTTGGATTGATTTTGTTGGGTGCTCTCTCTGCCTCCTAGATCTGGATTTCTATTTCCTTCCCTACATTAAGGCTGTTTTCAGCTATTATTTCTTCAAATAAGTTTTCTGCCCCCTTTTTTCTCTCTTCTCCTTCTAGGATTCTTATAATGTGAATGTTGTTACACTTGATGGTGCTGAGTTCACTTAATCTATTCTAATTTTTCATTAATCTTTTTTCTTTTTCCTGTTCAGTTTGATTGTTTTCCATTACTCTGTCCTCTAAGTCACTGATCCATTCTTTTGCTTCCTGTAGTCTACTATTTTTTCTATCTAGTGTATTTTTAATTTCAGTTATTGAGTTCTTCATCTCTGGTTCTTTTTTATGTTTTCTAGCTTGTATTGAGGGTCTCACTGAGGTCCTTCACTCTTTTCTCAAGTCCAGTGAATGTCTTTATGACTATTACTTTAAATTCTCTATCAGGCATACTTATAGCTCTTTTGCTGTGATTTTGTCCTATTCTTTCATTTGGAACATTTCCTCTGTCTCCTCATTTTGTCTAATTCTTTGTGCCTATTTCCATATGTTAGGAAAATCAGCTATGTCTCCTACTCTTGAAAAGTAGTGGTCTTATTAAGAAGAGGTCCTGTAGTGCACTAAAGTGCAATGTCCCTTGTTCACCAAAACCTGGCACTTAAAGTGTCTCCTTTGTGTGTTGCATGCTGCCCTACTGCTGTGGCTGAATCATGTTTGCCCTCAGTACAAGCCTCTATAATGGCTTTCTCTGCCAGTTGTAGGCAAGGTTTGGTCTCTGTGTTATTAATGGGCCAGTCTGTGGCTGCCTTGGGCTTGAGTTGGGTCAGATAAGGCATTTGCTAGAGCTTTGGTTGCAGGCAACTGTAGGGCACCCTCCCTGTGTTGTCCCCTGAGAGACTTTCACTGATGGATGGGGTCTGCAAACAGACCATTTGTCTGTCCCCAGCCCACTCGGGATATAGTTGGATTGGTGTATATGATTATCTTCCCCATTTCCTGGGGCAGAAGTCACTTTAGAATGGCACTAGACCCTTTGGGGCTGCTTGCACAATGCCATGCTTGTGGCACTGCTTTGGATGGATTCCTGCTGAGGGCAGGTTGGAGGGGGTGGATCTGCAGGAGAATTCAAAGGCTCGATGGGCTGTTAGCAACCTAGGTGGAGTATTCCTGTTGTGCTTATTCCCACAGGTATCTGTGTAACTGGGCTGGGTTCAGGGGAAGGAAATGACATCCACCAGCCTTTTTGTTCTTTAAGAAGTCTCCAAAAGATCCCTGCCCCTCTAGTATATTTTCTGAGATTAGTAAATAAACCTCCTTCCCTTTTACCATTGGCATTTTTCAAACTGCTGCTTTCATGCTGTATCTCAGCAGGGACGTTTGTTATGCCATCTCTTCAAGGGAAGGCCCTCAACTTCATATTGCCCTCCTACTCTGCCAGAGCCTAGCTGCTGATTTTTAGTTTCACGTGTTAAACCCCACTTATTGTCTGACAAAGTTAAGTCCCTGAGGTTTTCAAAGCCAGATATTATAAGGATTCTCATTCTAGTGTAGTTCCCCTGTGCGTAGGGTGTCCAGTTTGGGGTATGCTCCTCTCCCTTTTTAGTGCCCATGGTGTTCCTCCCTCCCACAGACTGTCTAGAGCATCAGCTTTGTTCCCAACCACGTCTCCACCCTTCTTACTATTTTCTGTGGACTCTTGTCTACATTATGCTGTGGAGAGTCTGTTCTCCAGTCTTCAGGTTGTTTTCTGGGTTATTTACACTGATGTGGGTGTTATCTAATTGTATCCATGGGTAGAGGTGAGTTTGGATCTTCCCACTCTGCCATCTTCCCCAGGTTATCTTAACCACTTTGGTATATTTTCTGAAATGCCCTTGGTCCTTCTGATTCCTATAACATCTTCTATAGAGGAGCCTAGAAGTAATCATGTGACATCTCCCATTGCTTAACCATTTAATGCTCAAACTTATTTTCTCTGATATTTTATTTATGCTTCACAGTAATAATTTATTCATACAGTATAGAAAACTTCTAATTTAAGCAGAAATGATGATAGAGGTGAAACAGTCTGTTCACAATATCAGTAGATGAGGCACCTGGGTGGCTCAGTCAGTTAAGGGTCTAACTTTGGCTCAGATCATGATCTAGCAGTTTGTGAGTTTAAGCCCCCTCATCGGGCCCTCTGCTGCCAGCATGGAGCCCACTTTGGATCATCTGCCTCCCTCTCTTTCTGTCCACCCCCCCACACACACACTCGCACTCTCTCTCTCTCAAAAATAAATAAAAAATTAAAAAATAGATATCAGTAGAAATATAAAAACCTCAGTTGGTTCCTCACCCCTAGATAGAGGCAAGTGATTGATGGATTCAGTGTGGATTTTGAAAGTGACTTTCACACTATGCTGACTTATCTAATAGAACATTTTATTTTAACATTTTTTAAATGTTTATTTACTTTTGATAGAGAGACAGAGTGTGAGTGAGGGAGGGGCATAGAGAGAAGGAGACCCAGAATCCAAAGCAAGCTCCAGGCTCTGAGTTGTCAGCACAGAGCCTAACCCAGGGCTCAAAGTTACAAACTGTGAGATTATGACCTGAGCCAAAGTCAGATGCTTAACCTACTGAGCCACCCAGGTACCCCTAATAGAACATTTTAAAACGCCACTTTGATGATTCCAAATATTTCAGATTCAGAACGGTTTCAAATGTTTCCAAAATTTGGAACCCAGAGGGCACAGCAGAGGGAATATAGTTAATGATATTATAATAGTATTGTATGGCGATATATAGTAACTATACTTGGGGTGAGCATAGCATAATGTATAGAGAAGTTGAATCACTATATTGTAGACCTGAAACTAATGTAACATTATGTGTCAACTATACTCAAATAAAAAAAAAAAATTAACCACAAAATTTGCCACCCAAGCAAACTGTTAATTTGATCCACTTATTATAAATTGCATTACCAAAGTTTCATAAGCAGTGCAAACAAAATATTAGTGGCTATAACTTCAAAAAATTTAGAATTATTATAATACATAAATCATTCAAAAAACATATTTTGCATGTTGAACACTTACCAGGCACTGAACCAAGCACAGGAGATTAAAAGATAGTTAAAATACAGACCCTCCTCTTGGGGCTAATCCAGGTTTAGAGAAAAATATATAAGTAAAATAAATGCAAACATAAATATATGCTGTGTTTGATGGTTGATGATGTCATCCAGAAAACAGTGATCAAACTATTAAATTTCTCAGAGGAAGTTTCATATATTTAGAGATAAGAGTTGAGTTCTTAAGAAAAAATAAACATTTTTTTTTCCAAGGCGATCTAAGGAAGAAAGACTTTCCAGACAAAGTGGATGAATGGCATTGTAGTAGCCTGAAAGGGCAAAGCACAATATGTATTCCTGGATCTATAATTACTTAGGTATTCCTAAACCTGAGGGCATTCGTAAGTGTAAACAAATGTCAGAAAATGATGTGGTAAGTGAGGTCAAGACTAGCTTCATGTGTGTGCTATGTAGTTGCAAAGGGCCTCGTGCTTTGAAAACTCTGTACCAGGTTTAGTGTTTTCATTGCCATCTTGAAATCCTTAATAATTTATAAACAAGAGGCCCCACGTTTTCATTTTTCACTGAGCTTACAAATTATGTGTCTGTTTCTTAATAAAAAATCTATATTAAGACCAAACATATATGCCATACTGAGGGTTTGGGTTTTTTGTCCTTGAGGCCTGCAGGTCATGGAATAGTTTTAATGTAGGGAAATAATTCCATAATATTTTTATTTTAGGAAGATCACAACAGTGGAGAAATTAGAAGCAAGAACATAATAAAAGAATAATAGTTGGGGCGCCTGGGTGGCGCAGTCGGTTAAGCGTCCGACTTCAGCCAGGTCACGATCTCGCGGTCCGTGAGTTCGAGCCCCGCGTCGGGCTCTGGTCTGATGGCTCGGAGCCTGGAGCCTGTTTCCCATTCTGTGTCTCCCTCTCTCTCTGCCCCTCCCCCGTTCATGCTCTGTCTCTCTCTGTCCCAAAAATAAATAAACGTTGAAAAAAAAAAATTAAAAAAAAAAAAAAAAGAATAATAGCTATAGCCCAAGTGAGATATGACAAGTGCTTGAACTAAGTACTTCTTGTGCAGTTGGATAAAAAGATACAAATTCAGAGATATTCAAAACAAAAAAATGAAAGGACTTGGGCCAGTTACAAAGAGAGAGGAAGCAAGAGGAATCTACTGTTTCTACCAAATTGCCTTCATAGATTTTAACCATTTAACAACCTGTGATGGAAAAGTCTAATTAGTTTTCATGTCCTTACCTCTTCTTTTTTTTTTTTTTTAATTTTTTTTTCAACATTTTTTATTTATTTTTGGGACAGAGAGAGACAGAGCATGAACGAGGGAGGGGCAGAGAGAGAGGGAGACACAGAATCGGAAACAGGCTCCAGGCTCTGAGCCATCAGCCCAGAGCCTGACGTGGGGCTCGAACTCACGGACCGCGAGATCGTGACCTGGCTGAAGTCGGACGCTTAACCGACTGCGCCACCCAGGCGCCCCTGTCCTTACCTCTTCTAATGACATAAGTATTAACTCTTATCTCCATCTTTAATTATCCTCCCACATGTAACTTTGATAAAGGATACTGCATACTGTGGCATTGTGGAAGACGTATCTATTCTGAATCTTGCAGGAACTCGAACTTGTTCTAGTTGCAGATTTTATTATTTATTTATTTATTTATTTATTTATTGTTTATTTATTTATTTTGAGAGAGAGTGGAGGAGGAGGGACAGAGAGAAAGGGAGAGATATTTTGGTGGATTTATTAGATAGTGATCAGTTACGAAAGTCTTTACCATACTACTACAACTACTACTAATAATAATTAACATAAACAAGAACTTATGAGCCTTCAAATAGAGTAACTCACCTAATTTTCTCAACCATATGAAGTAGGTTTCATTATTATTTTCGACAGGGAGGTTAGTCTTCAGTAAATGTCAATAAGTGTTCTTTTGTGTTTGTCAATGTGTTTTTTATGAGAAGTGTAAGGAAAAGTCCAAGCCATATCTACTTTGTTAAGTCTTCAGTATGTGCCTAAATAAAAGTAAGGCAAAGTTTCTGACTGTATCATGTGATTTCATTCATTATTTGTGGAAAAGAAATTATCCTAGCGGTTACTGGAAGAGGTTTATGATTGTCCTCCACAATCCTCAAAGTTTGGACTTGTGTTTGAACCGAGAATACCATAAACAATGAAAGCTTTTAGTAGCATTCTACTGCTCTTCTGTTTTAATTTTTTTATAGTGTGCTGCTTCATACCTTCCCTTTATAAATAATGCAAACTTGGGTACAGTTCTTTTAAATCTTTCATGCTTATAAAACCATGAAAATATATCAGATCATGTACAAATTGCTATCTGAAGGTGCTTTTCAAGCTCTTGTCTTATAAATGAAATAAGATACAGGAGTTGATACCTGTTCACATAAGTGGAGATTATTGACAGTATGAGGTGAATTACCATGAAATCACAGAATTATAAGATAATAGATCTATAAGGGCCTTGAAAAATCTTCTGTTCAAGCTGCATTCCTTTAGGCAGGTAAACATCTGAAATACTTTGTGAAAATATTCTTCTAGCCACTTTCTGAATATCTTCAAGCAGAAAAACTCCAAAACTGACCACACTAACTCATTGAACGATTGTTGGTTAAAAAAGGAGAAAAAAAAAAACTTATGTGCAATCAAATTGACCATAATTTTTATTAAAAGACTATTTTGTTTTCCTTTAGACTAAGGAAACAAGTCTTTTCATGTTCCTTCTTAGGACCTCATTATTATCTTTTGATCATTTTGTTACTTGTCACTGTTTCCTTATAAGTTTTTTGGTAATTTTTTAAATGGAATAGCCAAACTTGAAATTTTTACTAGTCAAGTTTTCTTTTTGTAGAATAATGCCACACAGTAATGTTTCTCAACCATGTGCATTATGGTGATTTTAAGCAAAACTTAATTGAATTTTGCTATTTTCTAATATATTGCCTCCAAATTTTGTGTAACCTTAGTGTACCCAATATATTAACCATAATTTTATAATCTCTTACTCAGAGATCAGGGGACTACCTTTTCTTTGGTCAGACTTTAATTAATTATTTTCCTTTCACAAACAGTCAATAATAATAAAATAATTTTGTCATTTTCTTTTTCTTAACATGAATTTTTTTTTCAATATGTAATCATTCTTCTCTTTTTCTGGTGTTTATTTGCACTTATTCTTTGGAGTTTTTCATGATTAAATACTTGTTCTCTCTTTCAGTCCCATGAAATTTGTTCACGGCAACTTACATATATTCATTGAATTTTTCAGTTTACGAATCTTGTCCTTCATGGAAATCTTTGCAAATAGGATATTTTTGTGCACTCTGTGACAGGAGACTGTGTATTCATTGACATAAAAAAAAGTAGATACGACATGAGGTAGGTAAAATTTTATCATTTCCTCCAAAATATGATTGCAGAAAAAAGACCTTAATTTGTGTCTGTTCTATGGTTTTGTGTTTATTTTGTAACTATTTCTGATATGTGAATTTGATGATTATTAAATATTTACACAGATGAAATTGTAGTGCTCTTTTGAACTTAAAAGAGATTGAAATGCCTTCATGGAGAACCTTTGAAGTACATTATCAAATCTTTAACCTAGGCAGGAAGTAAATTGATACTCAGTTTTCAGCAACATATTGAAGTAGGCAATCAAAATTGGGGGGCCTTAAAGATGTACTTTGAAGTTTAAGTAGATTACTGGAAGCAAATAAAGATCAGAATATCTCTGTCCATCTTAAAACAACGTGCATATAAGCTGGACTTCAGAAATGCTACTCTGAATATCTGCCTCTTAAGTTTTAGTTCAGTGTCTTAAATCTTCCCTTTTTCAGTTATATGTTCCTTTAATGTTTTCTTATTTTCCATGTCTGTTTTTATCCCTGACATGGTCTTCTACCTCAACATTCCTGGCATGACACAGTAAAAGCAAGAGCTCTGTCTCCTTACGTTCTCCTCTTCAGACAGGCCCAAGAGGGCAATGTTCTAGGAATTAAGTGACATAGTTAGGAGCCTCTCAAGATCCTGGTGTAGTTCTGGGGGGTAAAATTACTGCTTAATATGGGTTACATGGAAAGCAGCATATGTAGGCTATTTTACTAAACAGTAAACAGAAACAGCACGATGTTGAACAAATATGGGCCTCCTATTAGGTAGAGTTCAAATGCTCTCAAGATAAACAGACCCCAGTCATAATAAAAGAGTTATTTTTACCAAAACAGAAAGTTATAAAAAAAAAACCCAGAAAGTTATTTGTCTATTTATCTTTATGAATTGTGTATTTTAACTGTTGTTAATATGCCCATCTGTGGGTTTATTGGAGCATAATATTGAAATGGTTGGAATCAGCACTTGGAAAACAATGTAAAAAGGAAATGGTGTTACTAAAAATGATATCACTCAAATAGACAGCATTCTAATTCTTACCGCTTGAATTCCATATCATTCTTACCTTATTTTACATTTTCTTTCTTTTTGTTTGTCCCCTTCCAATTGACTTTGACAAGTTCCTATTGAATATTTCCACATAGTTATTATGCAGACATCCAAAGCTCAATGTATTGAAAACTAAGTGTAAAATTTTCTTCTGAAAATTATCTCTTCATCCTGTGTTTTATAGTTCAGCTAATGACATCATCATTACCCATTCAAATGTATTCTCTTGAAAGAAGTTACCCTCTTGTTGTTTTTCTTCTTCTTAATTTAAAATTCTTGGAAAAAAGCACTGTCAAATATACATCAGGTATACCTGGGGTCAATCAAATGTGGCCAAGACACATACTACAAAAATTTTAAATAGGGAGAGAGATACTGACTGATGTTCTGGAAGTTGGGAATGGTATGAGGATGATAAATCAATTGATGTCATCTACTGCTGGAGTCCTAATAAAAAAAGGTAATTTTACCAAGACAAGGAAGGCAGAAAGAAAAGTAGGTCTAAGGGAAAGAAAGATGGTGAATTTAGTCTGGGATAACCTGGGGACTAGGGAGTTGAATTAGTGAAAACCCTATAAAGTACATGAACTACACTGGGCAAGAAGCTTATAAAAATCCAGTGGGAGAATGGTAGAGATACAATTATGCCTCAAGAACAATGAGAATCCAAAATAAATGGCATAAGGACTCTCCATACCTATATTCAACTTCTTGTTCCTTTTATATGAAAATCATTCTGGGAAAATTTTCTTTGGCAGAATGTATTTTTCTAAATGGCCATCGACATAGATCCCACCCTGCATGTTTTCTCTATAATGTAAAATTAAGGGTGCCTGGGTGGCTCAGTTGGTTAAGCGTCCGACTTCAGCTCAGGTCATGATATCACGGTTCCTGAGTTGGAGCCCCGCGTCAGGCTCTGTGCTGACAGCTCGGAGCCTGGATCCTGCTTCGGATCCTGTGTCTCCCTCTCTCTCTGCCCCTCCCCTGCTCATGCTCTGTCTCTCTGTGTGTCACAAATAAATAAAACATTTAAAAAAATTATAATGTAAAATTAAAACCCTCCCATCAGTATGTAATGTCTATGTATGTAACATAGACATTACATACTGATGGGAGGGTTTTAATTTTACATTATAATGTAATGGAATATGGAATATGGATGTCCCTTTGCAACTGCTCTGGCTGAAAGAATGAAACTAAAATGATACAACATTATTAGACAGTGTAGGTCAAAAGTGGTGAAGACTTTCATGTGACACTTTCTTGCTTTTTCAAAATGTGTACCTTGGGAACTCTGAGCCAAATATAAAAAGTCTGTCAAGCTTGAGAGATTTGCCATTTTGGATACAGACCCAAAGAAGCCCAGCTTTTCAAATCTTCTCAGAGCAGATTCCTGACATGTGCATAACAAACCTTTAAGATAAACTCTGCAGTGGCCTACATGTAACTCTAACTCAAGAGATCCTGAGGCATTCTATATATACCTGTATATTAGCATTTTATGAATAAAGTTCATGAACAAAGTTCACTTCCTTAGAATTACCACTTTCTCCTTCCTGTGTAGCAGCCCATTACCCTTTAGTTATAGATCTGTTGAACCGCGAGACTGTCTTCATTCTTTTCCTATCGGGACAAGTACAGAGGTCGTGAGAGTGCCTTAGAATTTGAACAATACCAAGTTCCCCTCTGACAGACATAGGGAATTTCTGGAAATGCAGTTCTTTAAAAAAAAAAAAAAAGTTATTTATTTATTTATTTATTTATTTATTTAGAGAGAGACAGAGTGAGCGGGAGAGGGACAGAGAGAGAGAGAAAGAGGGAGAGAGAATCCCAAGCAGGCTCTCCACTGTCAACGCAGAGCCTGATGTGAGTCTCAAACTCATGAACCATGAGATTATGAGCTGAGCCAAAATCAAGAGTCGGACTCTTAACTGACTGAGCCACCCAGGTGCCCCTGGAAATGCAGTTCTTACTTAGCTATTGAATTAATTTCATTTCAAGGAATTCACTACATAATATGTAAGGTCAGAAATTGTATACTGATGCATATTTTGGATTTTGTTTCTCTTCTGGCTTTAAGCAACAGGCCTATAAGTTCTATCTATCCTCTAATATTCTAGTTTAAAAATAGATTGCTTTATGCTACCTTACAGCAATGGATAATAAGATAGTTAAATATGAAATAGAGCTCATTTTTCATAGAGGGCTGCTCCTGATTATCAGAAGGGAGGTGCAAAACGGGATGCTAAGCTAGAATATAGAGAACAGAAGACATCCTCAGTTGCCCTGACTCTTCCAACATAGACACGTTTACATTTCTAATGTAGCAAAATTTCTTACTGGCAAACGCACCTGTCACAACTCAGCAAATGTGTTATTTTTAACTTTCATGGGTCCCCAGTCATGGATCCCCAATTATAGACATAAAATGACCTCTCAACAAAGGTATATACCCACCCATCCTGCTCTCTTCTGTCTTCTTTCAGATCCTTTGTATCTATTCTGTAGCATTCCTTCAACAGCCACACAAAGTAGCCAATTCTCATAAAATTGCAACCCCAGTGGCGGGTCAGTATCAAACACCAAATATAAAAAAATGTCCATTTTGCCAACTACTTTACTTGCCTAGCATGAAATATAATTTTTGCAGTCCAAGAAAATAATAATAAATATTTATAACAATAAGCCAGCTACTGACTGCAGACTTGGTGCTGTGTAATATAAAGATATAAAACGAGCTAATTTAGTTTACCTTACATCATGGGACATGGGGACAAAATTATGCCAATTTACAAAGAAAGGAACTTTGGTTTATCCAAGACTACAGTGACTAACCATACAGGTTTACCCAGGATTATGAAGTTTCTTAGGACATGGGACTCTTTCAGTACTAAAATTGAGAACTTCCCAGGCAACCTGGGATTGTTTGTTACTATATCAGTACTTAAAGCAAAGTAAAACTCAGATTTACTGAATTCAAAGTCTAAGAATACAGCTGCTATACAATTTTATTTCTTATGGGATGTAAGGATTTTCACTCTTCATCATTTTGACTTAATCATTTCCATAATCTTGAGCCTCTCCCTTGAAATTTTCTAACTCCAGAAACCAATTTCTCTCCCAGAGCTGTTTACTGTCAGTAATCGAAACTCAGCATTGGCTAGTTTAATTCAAAGCGAAAGTCTTAACATTTAAACAACTAATTTCTAGAAAATTAAATAATATCAAAGATTTATTAAAAATTTTATTTTGGGGCACCTGGGTGGCTCAGTAGATTATGTGTCCAATTCTTGATTTCAGCTCAGGTCATGATCCCAGGGTCATGGGATTGAGCCCTGTGTCAAACTCTGTGCTGAGGATGAAGATCGTTTAAGGTTCTCTCTCTGTCTCCTTCTTCCCCTCTCCCCAACTTGCACATTCTCTCTCTCTAAAATTAAATATTAAAATTAAATTAATTAATTAAAATATTTTTTAAATTATATATATATAGATAGATATTTTAAAAAGCAGTTTTACAACCTTCTGGTCAATACTTTTCTTTCTTTCAGTAGTCACATAGAAAATAATATGAACTTTCAAATTAGTAATCCAGTGCTTACCATCTCCCAGTCGTTATTGACCACAGCTCAGAATCCTTCTCTGAGATTTTCTACTCTCTCCTGCAACATTGGAGCTTCCTCTATGCTGAAAAAAGACAGTTGGGGAAGACAAACTCACTACCCCAATCCCAACATTGACAGAGTGATAGAGTGTTACTGAAGTTTGGGAAGGGGAATTATAACCCATGACAGTTATTATATCTCAGACACCGCTGCTCCTAAAATCTGTTGGACATGTCTAATACAGGAGGTTTCCCTCCTATCCCTCAAATTGCGCACATCTATGACATTTGATGAGTCCTGCTCCGTCTCAGTTCAGAACCTCTTTCTCACATTCCTCTTCCCGGAGGTTCAAATATTAGGTAAATCTGTGAGTCAGCTATCATCTTAACAATGACACACCCAAAAAGATCCCTCTTTATCATTATTTGATTCTGGATGCCTCACCATCTATCTGTCAGACTAGATTATGCTCTTTACATATACAAAAAGTTCAATAATGTATTTTCCACATTAAGTGTGGTCATCACTCACAGTCAAACTCTGCTTCTCACCATTTGGAAAAGCAGCTACAAGAAGCAATTTAAGATAAATTTTTAAAAATTCCTATAACAGGAAAAGGATGAATTGCTATAATTTCGATGAAAGCATCTGGAGGAAGTAAAGATACAAAATTGGACTATACTTTCAGTAGGCTGGGTTTAGACAGAAAATACATAGATTCGGCATCAGCTGACTGGGGCAGGTTTTTATTCAAGGTGTTTTTTTCTTCTTTCTTTGCTTTCTTTGAAGAATATGAGAGACTTGAACATATTTCTTGAGTTAAGAAAAACATGAAAGTAAAGGATATATGAAAAGATATGTAAAAGTAAAGAAAGAAAAGAGGGCTTTTTTGAGAGGCAGTGACTCATCATTTCTGTTTAGAAGTCAGTAGTTTTCTCTTTAGTTCAACAGTTCCAGGATAGGAACAGAGAAATGGAAATTTGATTGATCCTGGCTACAAAATTTATAAAGCATATTCAGTAAAATTATGAGGGAATTAAGGGGTTTTGAAAAAGAGGAAGAAAAAAAATAAGAGCTCACCTAAGGTGTACAAGTAGGACAAATGAGAAAGCAAGGCCATGACTAATACACTGAAGGAAAATGAAGAATCGTGAGACTTGAAATCCCAATGCAATCAGAGTATACATAGTGAGAATAGGAAACACCAAAAGATCTAGGAGAGGAGACAGAAAGCAGATGGTGGAATACCCAAGTTTAAGATTTAGAAGTTAGGATGCCTAAGGATAGAAGAGAAAATATTATTTATATGTTCTATTATACTCAAATGTATATGTCTAGCTATTGAATGAAATTGATTGTGTATTACACTAAAAAAGTTACAAGACAATATAGTTACAGACTGATATTTTCTTTTTTTTATGTTGATTTATTTTTGAGAGAGAAAAAGAGAAAGAGAGAGAGTGCAAGTGGGGAGGGGGAGGGGTTAGAGAAAGAGGGAGACACAGAATCCAAAGTAGGCTCCAGGCTCCGAGCTGTCAGCACAGAGCCCAACGTGGGGCTCGAACTCATGAACCAAACCATGGGATCATGACCTGAGCCAAATTTGGACACTTCACAGACTGAGCCACCCAGGGACCCCTAGAGCAATATTTGCGAATACCACTTTAGAACTTTTTCTAATCAATAAACTTCAAAATTATATTCATTCTACCTGAATCAAATATTTTCTACAAGTAGCATAGTTTTGCTAGTTGAAAAATTACTAAACAATAACTACAGAAGGCAAAATCTCTTTAGCACAAAATAGACTGACCCTGGGTTTGATATGAGCACTCTGGAATAAGAACCACATGTAAATTCATATATATCATCTCAGTATAGAATCTGCAAGCCACAAATCTCAGCAATTTATAAAGTTTCTTCCCATGAATGAACTCTAGTTTTTCTTCGTGACGCACTTTTTTAAAATTACTGAACTGAGTGAAAATATTCTCCATTGAAATTATGGCCTATTAATGTAATTATTTGAAAAGACAAATTCAGTCAAGTGTTTAATTTGTTAGGACACTTTGAACTGCACTCCTGGTAAAGTGTTTAGTATAAAGATATTATTTTCTCACATAACAAAAGTAGAAAGGCACCAAGGTTCGTAAGTTCAAGGGCCGAGAAGCATTTGATCTCTCCTTTCTGTCATTCTCAGCATGTCAGCTCAGCCCTAAGAGGCAAAGTTTCTTTAGCAGATTTATCCTCCTGTCACGTCTAGTAGGTTTTACCCTCTGGATCTGGGGGTGTGACTGGCCTCCCATGAAATGAAATTCAATGTGGAAAATAAGTGTTTATTTAAGGAAACCCGATACTCCTCAAGAAAAGATGAAGAAGAGGTGGAATGAATGTTAGATGGGAAGCCATCATTTTCAGTTCATCCCCAATCTGCAGACTTTGAGTAACAGCTGATCCCAGAAATAAGATAACTAGACAAGGGAAACCAAGAAGACTGGGAGTAAAATATTTTGTATAGAACCAAAAGCAAGAAGGATTCTAGAATTCCCCAGAAGACTTTAGTAAATGGAATGCACTTTGTAGAAATTAAGATGGAGTGTATGAAAATGGCAGGAAAATGCATTTGGGGTATGCAAAAGCATTTGAAACAGAGAGTTGTCTAACCATCATCTGACACAAAGTATGTTTCAATATTGCATGAATAGTGAGAATAAGAGAGGAACACATAGCAGTATCTTATCAGAAGCTGGAAAGCAGATGGAGGAATTTTAGCTAAGAAGACTTGAGAAATATAAATTCTAAACTAAGTATGAGAAAAATCAACAGTGAATCTTTTCTTCAAAAGAGAAACCTAAACAGGTTTGGGGACAGACATCTAGATGATTCCTAAGGCATGTAGAGAGACCCCTAAAATGAAGATGAGTGCTTGAAAACTATTTAAAGACTTAAGTGTGTACATCCCATCTGGTTGGTTTTCCCTCTACCATTACAGTAAAATTCTAAATATTTATCCCCAGGAGAGGTAGGGAAACAAGGCTACTGGGCTGAGAATACCTACCACGTGGAGGGACTTTATATCATGCCAAATTATTCAAGAGAAAAATACCAGAATAAAAGACATATATTTCCAGGAATTTCAAGGAATTAGGAGGTCTAACAAAGAAAGAAAAGAGGAATGTCTAGGATGATTACTGAAGGAGATTCTAGCATTATAATTTTGAAACAAGCATATAGGGCAACCTGCTCAGTTTAGGTACATTTGTCGTAAGACAAATATGCTGAGGAGTATTTTCACCTTGCTTTTTATCATGATGTCATATTTGTAACATAATGAGGCCACTACCTTTTGTGTTCACCAAAACAAGGGGATAAATAAAGACAAAGGAGAGCATAAGATCCAGAAAACAAAACAAAACAAAATTCCAACTTAGGGAAAAGATATATGAAATTCCTCTTGAATGACAGTGAAGGAAATCTTTTTTTTTTATGTTTATTATTTTTAAGAGAGACAAAGAGAGAGAGACAGAGCACGAGCGGGGTAGGAGCAGAGAAAGAGGGAGACACTCAGAAACAGGTTCCAGGCTCTGAGCTGTCAGCACAGAGCCCGACGTGGGGCTTGAACTCACAAACCGTGAGATCATGACCTGAGCCGAAGCCGGACACTCAACTGACTGAGCCACCCAGGAGCCCTGACAGTGAAGGAAATCTTGTGACAACTTATTTTGTACTGGGCCCAGAGAGCAACAGAAATGGATAAAAGTAGAATGGAGTTTTCCAGGAAGATGACTCAAAGAAAATGGAACCATTAGGGGTGCCTGGGTAGCTCAGCTGGTTAAGGGTCTTACTTTGGCTCAGGTCATGATCTCATGGCTCTTGAGTTGGAGCCCCCTGGCAGGCTCTCTGCTGACCGCTCAGAGCCTGGAGCGTGCTTCGGATTCTGTGTCTCCCTCTCTCTCTTTGCCCCTCCCCCACTTACGCTCTGTCTCTCTCTCCTTCAAAAATAAATAAACATTAAAAAAAAAACTAAAAAAAAAAAAAAAAGAAAATGGAACCATTAAATAACCTGATGATATTTTCCTTGAGGAAAATTTCTGAGAAACAATTGGAAATAAGAGAAGAACTTACAATGAAAGATAGCAAAGGAAAACAAACAAAAAAATTATTGACTTTAATAAGAACACACACCTACTGGGATGACTATTGTGAAAAAAAATGAAAAAAAACTAAGTGTTAGAATGTGGAGAAATTGGAACCCTCATACTGATGGGAATGTAAAAATGGGCAGTTACTACAAAAAAAGTTTGGCAGTTGCTCAAAAAGTTAAACATGGAATTACCATGTGACTCAGCAATTCTATTCCTAGATATATACTAAAAAGAATTACAAGCAGGAACTCAAACAGATATTTGTACATGAATGTTTATAGATGCACTATTCACAATAGCCAATCGGCAGAAACAATTCAAGTGTCTATCAACAGCTGAATGAATAAACAGAATGTGATACATACATACAATAGAATATTACTGTCCCATAAGAAGAGATAAAGGACTGATATATGGCACAACATGGATAAACTGCAAAGACATTATGCTAAATGAAAGAATTCAGACACAAAAGATCGCATGTTGTAGGATTCTATTTATATGAAATATCTGGAAGAGAGAAATCCATAGAGAGAAAGCAGATTTGTAGATCCTGGTAGCTTCGGGAAGGGGAAATGGGGATTAACTGCTTTATGGGTACAGGATTTTCTTTTGAGGTGATGAAAATGTTTTGGAACTAGATAAATGTGGTGGTTGTACAACCTTGTGAATGTATCAAAACCACTGAATCATGCTCTTTATAATCATTAATTTTATGTTACATGAATTTCACATCAATTTAGAAAAAATGAAAACAAAAGAAAAGCAGATAACAAGAAATGAATGTAATCATGGTGTACGACTATCTTAAGAATCATAATTTTTGTATAGCTATAAGCAGTAGCTTATAGAAAAGTTACAAAAATATTGATTAAAAGGGGAACAAATAAAGATGTTAACTAGAAATATAGATATGTATAAATACACAAAAAAGTGAAAGCTGCCTTTCAGGAGAACAATTGGGGGAAATGCGAAGTAATGGAACAGAAACTGCTATATTTTACTATAAGCTTTTGGTAATATTTAGCATTACTTTGGTAAATATATTAATATTCTATTAATCATTAACTGTCAATGTAAGAGTGACAACTTTGACTACACAATGTCTTTAAGCTAGGCAAAATAAAATCATCATAAAATTGTAACTCTTTTGAAAAAGAAGTAATATACTTACTATGCAAGTAATTCTCCTAAATAATAAGAAAAAGATTAATAACCTTTAGGAAAAATTCAAAACTTTGAATAAGCAATTCATGGAAACAAACTTCACAAGTTGTTAAGCTGTGAAAAGTTTCTCAATTTTTTTATAATTAAAAACTAAAAATAAGTACTTCAGATTATAAAATATTAAAATAATTATATTATTAATCTACAATGTTTTCAATGATTTGTGGCTATGGCATTGTGTGAAATACTATAAAATAGTTAAACTGTTTTTGAGAGTAACTGAGTGATATCTATTAAAACCTTTTAACATCTTCAAATTTCAGACTAATTTCTAAACTGAATCTCAGTCATACATATAGTCTCATAACAAAATCCCACAACTTCCTTCAAAGCCAAGATTTCTGTTAATATACCACCATAAGTAGGTCAACCTTTAAGTATAAAGATGTTCTTTTCAACATTATTTGTAACAAGGTACTGATTGAATTATAGTCAATCATTGGCTAGACTACCATGCAGCCATTATAATGAAGCTATTAATATAAAATTCTTTTACTGACAACAGAGAGTCTGTGAAAAGCAAGTTGCTAAAAAATATCTAATTCATGAGTCTATTTATGCATATAGTATAATTTAAATATTTATAGACAAAATATGCATGGAAAAATACAATTGTTAACAGAGGCTAGTTGCAAAGGAAAGGCTATAAAGAGATAAGCAATTTGAATTTTTCACACAAATATAAGGGTTTTTACCCAATGTTTATATATTGATTTTCTAGTGAAAATAAAATAATATATAAAAAATATTCATGTGCTTTCTGCCTAATCAAAAGTCACTCTTGGAGACCTCACAGGACTAGATCATACTTGTTCCAATTCCTTCAATTTACAGATAAGAAAGTAGAGAACCATAGTCATCAAGTGAATTTCCAAGTTACTGGGTTAAACACAAACACTTAATGTTCATATTCTTCTTTCATATTCCAGTTTGGTTATGTCTGTCTGTCTATCTGTGTCTATCTATCTATCTATCTATCTATCATCTATTATCTATCTTACCTATCATCTATACATATCTGCTTATCATCTCATCTATCAAAAAAAGCCATTTCACCTCAAATTTTTGAAAAAAAACATTGCATGAAATACCGCATTTTCTGATTTTTAAAATATCTCTTAGAGAAATTAAGGACTTTGTGTCTTGTGTTTAACATCACTTAATGCAATTATTCCCTGTTAACCAGTATTAATATTAATTAATTTCTATTTCTTGGAACACATCTTGGCTGATTTATCTTATGGCTAATATTTACTCACTAAACCTTTGTTTATTCATTTATTTTTAGTTTTTACATTATGTCTTTCTAGTTTGAGATAGTAGTTATAATTAGAGAAGTTGGTCGAATGATGTCAATTTACACCTGAAGTTTTGGTTTTACTGGTCTTCTATAATCTCAAAAATACAAAAAGGCTGTTCAGGCAAACTAAAATATTTATTGGAAAATTAAAAGTTTTTAAACTTACATAACTAGTTTACAATAGTTACCAGACAAAGAAATAGCAATTTGGAACAATCTTTTTTATTAAACTTAAAACATATGCTCAAAACAGCAGTGATTTGCTTTCTAGTGCTCTCTCAAAACAAATCTGCTTTCTCTTGGATACATAAGCCAACAGAATGAAATGCTTTTCTTGGTCAGAAGCCTTATGTAATATTTCAAACTTATCCTCTGTGCGTACAGCCCTCTCACAACACAACTGTTCTCTTTTGTTCAAAGTCAAGATCTTCTAGTTCTTACTCAGGAAACCAGACTTGAAACACCCTATAACAGCTTTAAGGCCTTTGACTGTATGTGGATTTAGGCTGTTTTGACTTTTAAAAGCTGGACTTGATGTTGCTTTGCAGAAAAGTTTTGAATTTCAGCTTATTCTTTCTGAGCTTCCTGTCTTTAATTATGCACAAAATGAAACAACTAAACAACCTCTTATCAGTGCTGCACCTGGAATGTGTTAGGAATCTGTGGTGTGTGTGTGTGTGTGTGTGTGTGTGTGTGGTGTGTGTACACATTCACCCTTCCATCTAGGCCCCACTCCTCAGTATTTGTTTATAGTTAGAACAAAAAAATAGGTAAACTGATATAAAATAAATCTAATTTAATGACATGTTTGGTCCATCCATTGAGATTTATATTCCATTCATGTTTAGTTCACCCCCATTCGCCTGGCAACTGGCAGTATTCAATAAGGTTGTGCCTACTACTTTCCAATTTTTACAAAGCAAAATGCATCTTTCACTTTCTCGACTTGAGACCTTCCATACTCAGTAGCAGCTCAAATTGAGGTCCTTACTAATTGAACCTAATCTTGGTGATTTTACAGGATCTAAAACTCTTCTAAATAATTAGGTGCAATGTTTGTACAAAAGATGGATTATTTTTAGAAAACAACTAATTAGTGAAATCTTCTGAACAATATAGCTTTCTACCTTTCTTAATTTAATTTCTTAATCATTAGAATATATATTTGAATTGTGAAGCCAATAATTTTCTTATATTTTTTTCTAGAGGAAAAAACCATTAAGAACTAACATAATTATAAAATCATTTGGGAAAGCATAGATCATACAAATCTAAAAGAATCCATGAAATTGAGAAGAACATTTGAACAGTTTCCATAAGCAATTTTGATAATTCAGAGATTACAGAATATGTCAGGATTTTAAATATTTTGAGAGTGGGTAGCTTTTCACTCTAAATGTACTGTTTAGACAGTACTGTTTCTATAGGTTTAGTATGATTGAAATACGTTTTTCGGTTAACAAATTATTTCTAAAGTGGTACAAGATGAAGTTTTATTTTCCAGGAATTTACTGACTTTGTTACCCCACAAAATGAATCCTTGAATAACTTGACATCATTTCACTTCAAAACAAATTGTTTTGTTGCAAAACATTTTGGCATTTCCACCCCCTAATCTCATCATTTCATTTTTACTGATGTTATATATTACATATATCTCCAGCAGCCCTTTTAATAATCAAATAGCAGTGATTTGTTTTACATAGTTTCATCTGCTAAAAATAAATGCTTTATGAAATGTGTTTGATTCTAGCTCTTTAATACTATTTTTTTTATATTTCATCTACTTGTCTAACTACGAGCAAAATGAATACCAAATGCATGTATTTCTGCTGGCCAGATGTAGGGGTGTGGCAGAGATAAGCTTGTTGGTATGGTAAGGATTTCCATTATTTTTTCTTCAAATATTTCACACATCTATTTTTCTGGTAGTAAATCCTTAGACACTTAAGACAACATTTCAGTTGAGCCATATGTGAAACATACAGCTTAGTCAAAAATTCTGACATTGGTTATAATGTAGAAATCATTGATTCTACTTCCAGACATTGCTAGAAAGAGTTTCCAATTAAACAAAAATCCATTTTGGACTTTTGGCTCATCTAGGTATTGGAAGTGCTCAACAAATCAAATCAAGACAAAAGAAAAATCCTGATTCCTGATTTGTTTTCTTTGAATGCTGTTTCTGTAAGACAGTGATTCATCAACATCATCTGAAAGTCACTGAAATGCAAATTCTGGGGCCCACCCCAGACCTACTGAATCAGAAATTCTAGGAATGGAGCCCAGAAATACATATTTTAAAAAGGCTTTCATGTGATTTTGATGCAAACTCCAGATTGAGAAACACTATTGTAATAACGTTCTTAAATTCTGGTTTTCTAACATTTGTTGGAAAGCTTACTGGAAAAGATGTACTAAGGGGATAGAGAATCACAAAACTAAATTCATAGGTAGCATTATTACAGAAAATATTCTATCACCACCTCTGCAGCTCCTGAGAAGACAGGCAGACTATCTATTATTTCAGATATTCTATTTACAATACTTGAGCTAATCCACCAAAATATAAGTTTTGAGGCTTCTGTGCCATTATATTTTTGTGAGACAACTATGGTAATGAACAATTAACTTGTAGTTTTTAGATATTTCAAAATGCAGATTGCAGCATTTCACATGCATGCAGATCATTAATCTTCCTCAGAGCTATAGAGAGGTTAAAAATGCATTATCAGTTTCAGGCATCTTGATAAATTTTCACAGTGTAATTCATTAACTACAAAATGTTTTGATCCAAAAATATATTTCATGCCAAAAATGAATATGGAAGCTAAATTTCCTACTCATCATTTTTCAAAAGCTTCCTTCCCGTCTATATATACATCATGTGTACACCACAATCTTAGCAATGACTTCATTGCTTTTAAATCATTTGTGTCCTTTTTGGTTAAATAAGTTGTGGAAAATAAAATAGATTTTCAATATATTAAGATAGTTACATATGAATCTTTAACCTTAGTAGTAAATGAACTGCCAATTAAATTGAATTTATCTCTAGCTAACTCAATTCATTCTTCAGGAACAGATATATGACATAAAAAATAACATGCTAAAAATTGACATACAGTATAATACTGTTTTACTAACATATGTTATAACTACTAGTTTTTAGTGGCTCAGTTATTAATGTAAATTAGCTTAAACTACATTCTTGCACAGAAGAGTGAGCCATTATTCAAATATAATTTTCATGTTTTTATTAGATAAAAAGAGCTATAGTTTCAATGTATATTTTATTGACTTCTCTAAATCTTGATTCTAAAGTAGACATAACACATACTTCTAGGATTATTGTAAAAATTCGCTGAAAGAGTTATATTCAATGAATATGAGTTATATTTGTTAAAAATATTTTGAGAAGATCACATAATTCTGACAATAATGAGAATTCTGCAAAATAATGATGAGTGGGAGTATTCAAATGTATAAAATAATAGGACACATAACCTATTAAATAAGGCAAAAACACATCTATTAAGAAACAACGCATCTGCCAAGAGTGAAAAGAAATACAATAGTGTAAACATATAGAATCAGAGAAGGAGGCTAAGGAAGTTTGGAGGAAAAAACACAAAAATAAATATGGAAAATAGAAGTGAAAAATGGTAAAAGAATGTATGTGTGAATAGTAGATGATTCGTCAATATTAATCTACATTAGCAGATTATTTTAAAAGATTTTCTAAGTGACTGCATGACTACCAAAATGTAAGATTCTGTTGATGTTATGTCTCAATGGGAAAAGAAACAATCAAAAGGCAACGTAAGTGTTTATTATTTGAGGATGAAAGGTTTCCCAGCTTTCAGCCATTTGTGAGGTCTCTGTTTTTAAACCTTTGTCTTCTTAAAATCTTTGGGTTGACTTCATTCCTCCATTTGGACTTCTTAAAATAAATAAAACAATCACAAAGAGCCAATCTTAAAAACAAGAGACTTACCAGGGTGATCAGAATAGGATATTATTACATCAAGTATACAATGTGTACTTGTAATAAAGGTGTTCTAGTTATCCCTACATGTCTAATTTTCTGCTAATGCTGAATAATTACTGAAGTCTGTATTTGTCTCATACACCATGTGGTGGGCAATGAACTGAGGATGAGAGGTCTTGTCTTTGCTGAATGAAGAAGATTTGGATCTCAATTCTCTTCATGGTTGATTCAGAAAGTATTCTTATGAAGTTTGTATGACAGCAGCACTTATTTGAACAGAATTCGGCCCACTATTCATGCACAAGATGATTTAAACACATGATCTTGTTGGTTTGCTAATCACTAACAAGCAAGAGGAGGAAAGTGAAATCATCTTTTGGCTGGACAGAAGACATCACAGAATACCTAAAAGTTTTGGCTGCCTGGCCTTATCTGTTACACAGTAGCTCTAGAAATATCCAGTGAGTAAAGGAATTCTATGAAAATTATTGCTTGTGTTCAATCTGTTCCTTTACCTTTGCTAGATAACATAAGAGCAAACTTTGGATACAAAAATACAGATTTGGAGGGGTATATGCAGCCTGATATTTATAGCAGCATTATCAACAATAGCCAAATTATGAAAGAGCCCAAGTGTCCATAGTCTGATGAATGGATAAAGAAGATGTGGCGCACACACACACACACACACACACACACACACACACACATATACATACACATATTACTCAACCATCAAAAAGATTTTGATCATCAAATCAAAAAAGATTTTTGACCATCAAAAAATATTACTCAACCATCAACAAGAATGAAACCTTGTCATTTCCAACAACATGGATGGAGCTAGAGTGTATTCTGGTAAGCAAAATAAGTCACAGAAAGACAAATGCCATATGATTTCACTCATATGTGGAATTTATGAAACAAAACAGATGAACATATGGGAAGCAGGAAAAAAAGAGGAGGAGGGAGGCAAACCATAACAGAATCTTAACAATAGAGAACAAACTGAGGGTTGATGGAGGGATGTAGGGGAGGGGATGGGCTAGATGGGTGTTGGGTATTAAGGAGGGCACTTGTTATGATGAGCACTGGATATAATATCTAATTGGTGAATTATTAAATTATATTCCTGAAACCAATATTACACCATATGTTAAGTAACTTGAATTTAAATAAAAATTTGGGGAAAAAAAGAGCAACCTTTGGTTTGTTGCATCAAAATTTTTCCTATTGAAATGCCTACATCTTAAGAGGGAGAGCCTAGTGCAGTGATCTAGTGGAAAGTTCAAAAAAGGCAGGATGGTAGGGGGATGGTGAAGTGAGAAAGGGTAAAAAAAAGTAGAAATAAGCTTTGAAATAATTATTTCTTACCAATAGAGAAAGTATTAATTAGCAATAAGCTATTGCTTAATTTTCTCCATTTTAATTTTATGAAGGAAAAGAATGGAATTAGTTGAAAAGCAGGTTTCAAATTCCTTGTAGCTATTAAGAATGGGAAGACAGTTATTGAACTGAGGGAAAACTCTTCTGTAATTTATGTACAACACTGTACAAGTGTACAAATTTTTCTAATCCTCAATTTAGTCCATTGTAAAGTAGAGATAATAGCACATCAGCTTTATAGGATTTTTGTTGGATCAAATGGATTAATAGTGTAAAGAACTTAGAACAGTGGCTGGCACTTACTAAATACTTAATAAATATTTGCTATTATTGTTTTTATTTGCTCATATATTCAATTCATCATTTATTCAATACATATAATGGCATGCTCTACCAATGCACCAAATACTTTTGTCTTAGGATAGGTTTCCCAGAAAATAGAAAGATGAAAATTTTCAAGCAGGAAGTATATTGGAGAGTGCATTTAAGTATTAAATTATATGGTAGTAAAAGAAGTATATTGGTGAGTGGGAGCCAAATATTTAATTGCATAAAGTGTATAACAGGATCATGTAATTGATCCTAAGAATCATGGTCAATTACCCCTTTTGGATAGTGATTCCATTTCTTTCCTGTTGATCTCTCAACACAAGGTGGAGTGACCAACAGCAACCACAGCTTAAAGTTTAGTAGAACACCTTCTGTGTTCCCTGTTAGGAAATGTTCTCTCTCTGAGGATGAGGAACTCTAAACCCAAAGAGCCTGCAGTTTCAGGCATAAGAAGCTTCCCAATTAAGTCACTGTTAATAATGAAGTGGGGCCATTCCTACTTCCAGCTCTTGATTGTCAGATTTATGTATTGTCTCCATGGGGATACCACATGAAATAACATTCATGAATTCACAGAAGATGGTGATTCCCATCTACACTGGATTTCATCTCCAAGTCAAAGCCCCTGCTATTCCTTCCAGTGGACTTTGCCATTAATTTCTTTGCATGGCAGTTTCGGAATGATGGGGTTTATTAGGGAACCAAATGGTCTCTTGGTCATATACCCATGACAGTGCTTCTATTGCTAAATGGGACCCATGGTCTGAATTGATATTGAATGGAATACTGGTCGGCAAGTTGAATGCTCTATAGAGTATTTTAAATACTCTACAGCCCATGGTCCTGGAGCAAGCTGACAATTTGCAGGCAAGAAAGGTAAAATTATATGCAAAAATATGTGGCATTCCAGTCAGAATGAACCTCTGCCCTTTCCATGGAGAAAAAAGCCCAATGTAGTTAACCAAGTGCTTAGTATCTTCCAGGAATTGTGCCATCTTAAGGAGTCAGCATAAATTTCTTCTACTGGTAGTTGGACTTTCTGCTGTGGAAGCCGTGGAACTCATCAAGTTATCCCATGAATAACCTCTATCCTTTCTATAATAGTTACTCCACTAATCTGACCATTTGCCACACTGGACTTAGCTCATGTCAACTAGCAATGCTACTTCGTTGTTCATTACATCTCCATGGAATATGCTATTTAGTGGGTGCTAACATGTGAAGCATACATCTTCGCACTTCATGACCAAACCCGTATGTTCATCTACATATTTCTTCCCTGGAAGTCTTTATCCCTAGTTTTCCAATATTTTTCCTTCCAGGCCTCTGAACAACCAGCCAAGCCATTAGTCACCGCTTATGAAACTATATATTCTTACTTCCAGCCAATTCTCTTTCTACACCAAGTAGATGATGAAATATACTTCCTGAAGTCCTACCTTTTGAGAAGATTTTCCATCACCACTGTCCTTGAGCCCCTCTTGTGTGGTTCTAGTAGAGCTGAGGTCTATTATTGACCTATACACATATAATGAGTTGAATCTTTATGAACCAAGATTTGAATTTTCTTTTTCTGTTGGCTGATCATAAGAAACCTCATGCATCCACAAGTATAAGCTGAGAGAGAGGTATCAGTGCAACAGTAGCAGATGACATGAGAATTCAGCCCATGTCATCTGTGCCCTCTGACCCTGCTCATCTTCCCTCTGTTGCTGCTGAACCTGCCTGGCTTTATCACTTGGTATTTCTGACAGAAACTAGTGCATGATTAGCACTTGATGTCCTGTAATTAGTGCTTCATTTCTATGAGACCCAGTGTCATGTCAGAATCTGTTTCATATTGCTTTTCTGATACAAACTCAAATTGTTTTTTTTAAGTTTATTTATTTTTGAGAGAGAGAGAGAGAGAGAGAGAGAGAGAGAGAGAGAATGAGCAGGGGAGGGACAGAGAGAGAGGAGAAAGAGAATCCCAAGCAGGCTCTGCACACTGTTAGCACAGAGCCTGTATGGGGCTCAAACTCATGAGCCATGCGATCATGACCTGGGCCAAAATCAATAATCAGATGCTTAACTGACGGAGCCACCCCAGCACACCTAAACTCAAATTGTTTTATTTGCCATTGGTATGTATTGAACTTCACATTTAGGTTTGTGGAAGTTGGCCTGCAATTTTCCTTTCTTGGAAAGCTTTGTCAAGTTTTAAAATGAAAGGTATGCTTACTTATATTCTCTTAAAGAATTTGTATCATTTCTTCCCTAAATATTTCACAGAATTAATTGCTGATACTATCTGGACCTGGAGATTGCTTTCTGGAAAGAGTTTTCATTTAGGTTTTAATTTATTCAATTGCATAGCACTAATCAGGCTTTCAATTTTTTTGTCACTTTAATAAGTTGTATCTTTCCAGGAATTTGTCTATTAGTTTTGAAAAATTAGTTTTGAAAAATAACATTTTGTTGGCCTTTTTCCTTTATGTTGTTTTCATTTTCACTAATTTTACAATGATTTTTACTATTTGTTTCTTTTTAACTTCTGTGGGTTGAATTTGCTGGTATTATTCTAGATTTTTGAGGCGAATACTTTCATTGATTTTCTTTTTTTTTCCTTTTTAAATTTTAATGTTTTTATTTGTTTTTGAGTTAGAGAGAGACAGAGCATGAGCAGGGGAGGGGCAGGAAGAGGGGGAGACACAGAATCTGAAGCAGGGTCCAGGCTCTGAGCTGTCAGCACAGAACCCAACGAGGGGCTCGAACTCACGGAGTGTGAGATCATGACCTGAGGTGAAGTCAGACGCCCAACCGACTGAGCCACCCAGGCGCCCCACTTTCATTGATTTTCAATATTTCCCCCCCTAATCTATGTACTTAGGATATAAATTTCCCAGTAAATGCACCTATCATGTATCTCAAAACTTTGATGTTATTAATTATTAAGTTCAGAGTATATTTTACATTTTTATCATAACTTCCTTTGGCTCTATAAAAGGTTTGCTGCAGGCAAATACTCTGCTTTTGTTTGCCTGAAAATGTCTTCATTCATTATTTTTTAAGGATATTTTCTTAGATATAGAATTCTAGGTTAGCAGTTTTTATTTGTTAGCACCTTAAAAATATTTCATTATGTCAGTCTAAGTACTGCTCATTTTAGGTAATCTGTCTTCTTTTTATAGATGTTTTAAAGATGTTCTTTTGTCTTTGGTTTTTGAACAGTTTTGTTGTTATGTATGAAGTGTGTGGTTTTATTTTGTTTTGTTTTGTTTGAAACCATTTCTGAGATTTCATAGGGCTTTTAAATCTGTGGCTACATAACTTTCTTCAGTTTTGGAAAATTCCCAACTCTATTCTCTTCAAATATTTCTGTATTCTCTTTTCTCCTCTTGGGACTCAAATTTTACATACCTTAAATCTTGTCACCAAATCCCTATTTCACCTCTGCTTTGTCCTGTACTTTTGTCTACTATCTCTTTATAAATTATTCTAGATATTTCATTTTATTTTATCTTTTACTAATGACCTTTTCATCTATGTTTAGTTTACTGTTAGACTCATCCACTAGGATAGTGATTTCGGTTATTTTAATATTTAGTTCTGGAATGTCCATTTGATTCTTTTTTATAGTTCCTAGTTCTTTGTTTCAATTTTCAATCTTATACTTCCTTAACATATACAATGTAATTATTTAAAGTCTTTGTCTGATAACCTTTGTTTTCTGGTTCTTCTGGGTCTTCCTCCATTGTCTGTTGGCTCTCATTTCTAAGTTCCTTCTCCCCCCTTTAAAATAAGGGGCTGTCAATAGCTCTGCTTAGTTTATTGTTCCTTATTCCAGAATCAGTAAAGAAAATGTAGTTCTAGATAGCAGGCTCACCTCCTTAAACCTTTCTTCTCTGAGATCCTGACCCTGTAGATCATAGCCAGCATTATTAGCATTCTGGCTTCTTCAAGCAATCTTCTTTTTATTTTATACAATCAAGTTCTCAGCAGGAGAGTTTCTCTGCCTTTTCCATCCTTTTATTAGAAATAGAAATCAAAATATTTAGAGTGGGTGTATATGTACATGCATGGAGCAGGATCAGAAACTGTTTGTGTACATATAGTATGAAAAATATAACAATATGCTTTCATTTCCTTTTATCTCACTCCTACCCCACAGCTCAATTATTAAGCACATATTTTGATAGGGGACTGAAAAAACAAGGTGCCTCTCTATTCCTATTTTGTATCACTGTCAATGACAATTTAACTGATTGTCTTCCTTATATTTTTGCTAAGAAGATGTTCCATGAATATTATGACTTTAAATCTTTTTTCATCTGCATCTCAAGATCCCTCATGTGTTTACTTCTAAACTTTGTCATAGTACCTTTTAACTGTGTCAGAATCAGTACAAACTGTCCTATGAAATGACTGACCACATAGTTTTGAGTGGAAGATATTTTTAATTCAATCTTTTCTTAAAATGGACATATTTTTTCCCTGCCATTTTTCTTTGTTATTAAAATTGCACCTCCCAATCCAAGCACTTGATGGTGGATGACACTTTTATGGCATTTGAACAAACATGTAAATCCAGCCAACAAATCTAGCCAATCTAATAATTCTCAGTAATTGTAATACTCATTTATAGTTTGAAAAGATTACACGGCTTCAGTAGCAGAACATTTAGGAAATTCCCAGTGCTTTTAGACTTTTGAAACGTTCTAGAAGACTTCCTAGGCTGAAACTTTAGGTAGTTACATAACAGTCTTTTGCCTCCAATGGTTCACTCAGCAAATATTTACTGAGTAGCTACTATGTGTTAGGAACTGAATATGTAGGGGCAAATAAACATGTATGTCATCTGACCCAGGTTAAGAGGGATTGTAGATATTCCATGAGATAATAAATCATTATATATTTTAATTTATCATCAATAGTGCAATGGGGAACATCTTACTGGAGATGACTTCCATATTTTTTAACATATTTATTTTTGAGAGAGAGAGAAAGAGAGAGAAAGCACAAGTTGGGGAGGGGCAGAGAGAAGGCAGGCTCTGCGCTGTGAGCATGGAGCCTGATGTGAGGCTTGATCTCACAAACCTTGAGATCATAACCTGAGCTGAAATCAAGAATCAGTGGCTTAACTGAGCCACCCAGGCTCCCCATCTTCCATACTTTAATTTATAACAGTGGTAAAATTGAAGAAATTCTACCATGTGAGGGTCTTGTTTTGATATTAGATCAGAGCAAAAATATAGGATATATTTACTTATATCCTATTTAATATGAAACTGATTATTACATAAAAGTCAATATATTTTAAATATTTAAGAAAGTTTCCTGATGTTTCCTTGTTTTTTTTCCAATAAAATTTCTTCATACCTTTTTATCTACCTCAGTGCCTTGAAACTAACCTGAGGGGAATGGCTTTAAAACTATTCCTTCCAAACAGCTGGTGAAAATGGTCTATTCTAGATATCAGGTTCATTCAATTAATGCACACTTACTGAGTGATTACTGCTATGTATTAGTCATTATGCAAAGCAAGGGAAGTCAATGCTATTACTAAACTCTTCTGGAGTTTTATAATTGCATAGGCAACATTTCAAGAGTAATGTATGAATACATGTAGATCCCCAAAGGATTCTCAGAATTTAAAATATATATTTTTAAATGTTTATTCATTTTTTTGAGAGAGAGGTTACCATTTTGCATTACTCAAATGTTCATTTATTTTTAATTTTTTTAATATTTATTTTTGAGAGAGAAAGAAACAGAGCATGACTAGGGGAGGGGCAGAAAGAGAGGGAGACACAGAATCTGAAGCAGGCTCCAGGCTCTGAGCTGTCAGCACAGAGCCCAAAGGGCAGCTCGAACCAATGGGCTGTGAGATCATGACCTGTGGCTCAGTCGACGCTTAACCAACTGAGCCACCCAGGTGCCCCAGGATTCTGAGAATTAAATAGAGAATAGTACTAGCAGGGTTGTATGATCTATAACACTGGGTCAATGCCCAAATAAAAGATTCATTATGAAAGAAATATATATTTGTGGGATGCTGGTCTTTAATCAGTATTTTTAGAAGTAAAAAGCAAGGATAGAATGAGAATGACTATCTGATAGAAGAAATTATGAGGAATCATTCAGCCTGATTATGGGAAGAGGAGAAAAACAAATAAAAATAAATTGTACTCTTGTGAACTCAAGAAATGAGAAACACAATAGCCCTGCATTTCTATCACATTTTATATTTTCATACAGCCCTCTTGAAGACAGAGCTTGGATTTTCTGTTTTGGGTGAAATTGACTCCAAATTGTAATTTGTGTATGTAATATATAATATATATAAAATAAATATACATATATATTATATTTTGTTATATATTACTATATTTATTATATATTATATGTTATAATAATATATAATATATTATATAAATATATATTGTGCAAATATACATATATTTATATAATATAAATATATAATATAATTTATATATATTTCATATATATATATATATATGAAAAGGACAATTCCTTTGTATATATTTGAGTATGTAGGAATGATCTCTCAGAAATGATGCCTTTCCAGGAAAGGCTCAGTGCCAAGAAAAGACCTAGCGGTTTGGGGGCAGCTGGTTATATTTATCAACCTCGGAGTTCCTCTTGTGTGGTGGCTTTCCCTGAATTTTTAGTTGCATGGTAAGCTAATAATATGAAAACAGAATATAATGGGAGAGCCAAAAAATGTTCAATTCTATAGGCAACAAACATTATATTTATGCCAAAAGATAAGGCTTTTTTATACCATACATTATAAAAGTATGATATCATTTAAGATAAACAGCATGGAAAAAATAGAATGCCTAATAACATATTTTGCTGACACATTCAAGGAATATATTTTACTAAAGGCAGCTTGTGCTTTAAAAAAAAAGAATAAATCGTTCCTTTTTTTTAATCATTAAAAATCAGTCACAGAAAGAAACAAATTGGTTTTCTGTCTGCATTTTCCATTATAATCATGTAACATATTTTTTCACTGGCAGTTTGATTTCATTCAATGCCTGCAAAATGCCTTAGAATTGTTTTTATGAGTTATTTCCTACAAAGTTTGAATGTGTCTAAAGGTGGATGCACGTAATGAATAGTCAAATGGGAGGTATAGGCAGGAGAGAAGAGGCAGATTCTGAAACCCTGGTCTTTATTTTAATCAATGAATTTGATTTCATAAAAGTTACACGATCCAGGGTGCCTGGGTGGCTCAGTTGGTTAAGCATCTGACTTCAGCTCAAGGTCATGATCTCAAGGTTCATGGGTTTGAGCCCCACATTGGGCTCTCTGCTGTTAGCACAGAGCCTGCTTCAGATCCTCTATCCCGCTCCCTCTGCCCCTCTCTTGCTTGTGTTCTCTCTCTCTCTCAAAAATAAATAAACATTAACAAAAAAAGTTACACTGTAGTAAGTCAAGTCTTAACAGACAGAGTTGATGACTTGTGCCCACTTTTTATCTTCCACCCTTCTGTAAGGGTGCCCTGGCTGTTCTGCGTTGGTACTTAAAATCTTTACAACCCATCTACGATTTTCTAGGTATTAAGGACTAAAGGTCTGTAGTATTTCTGAGGACCTGTGCCTCCCAGGTTGCATGTCCAGTTTAGGTTGCACCAATAGGATGTATTCACAGGAGATGCAGAAGGCTGAAAAAAGTCGAAACTACCTTCCTCTTTCTAAGGCAGTAAGCAAACGGTGACAAAATCTGTGAACTGTCAAATCTCAGATCCATCTGCATTAAATCTGAAGCTCATGGCAGGCCTTCTGACTTTACAACTTTGAATTCTCCAGTCTTGACCATCATTTTGTAACTAATTGTTGGTATAATATCGTTTCCTTTGTTAAAATCACACATAATTTCTGTACTACCAATTGAACCAGGAGTGATAGAAGTGGCTATAATTTTACATAAAAGAAGTCACTGCAATGTAGAAGGCAACAAGTCCTTTGACCTGGAATATGGAATTCATTCATGAATTAAGGTCCAGGTAACAACTTAACATTATAACAAAAATATATCATCATTTTTAAATACCAGTTCCTGATTTTGTGCCATATGGAAAAGACACTATTACTAAAATATGCAATGAGTTCTCAGTTTGGAGTCACATCTGAAGTTACCTTCAGGAGTTAACCTGAAGTTATCAGAAGTTAGTTTTTAATTTTTAATTCAAGTAAAAGTACAATATATTTTAGCATTAAAACATTTTATGCTTTCTTAATATTATGTTTTGTTTTTGAATAAGTAACTGAAAGCAAACAATTATAATATATTCAGTAATAGTGAATACAAAGTTTGGTTTTAACATCTTTGCACTCTCTGGCATTTAACTAATATAAAAACTGACTATGTTATGCCAGAACAAGTTACTTGCATCATTAATATAAATAGAACAGCTCTACCTCAAATGGATGTGGAACATGTGAAAAGAATAAAGAATATTAAATGAAGAATAGAATACATTTAGAATACAAATAACAAATGTTCCTGTACAATAAGGCAACAATCTGGGGAATATAAATGCACTTACTTAGTGAGTTACCTCATGTCAGAAGGATAATTACATATAAAAGCTTCTAATATATTGCTGTATTTACAAGAGAAAATATGTAAATGGCATCTCCCCCAAAGGAGAGAAGCCATAGTTCATAATCAGTGGAATGGCAGATCTTCTGGAGACAAAAGAATCTTACATTTGAGAGCAATTTTTAAATGACATCTGTCTCAACTCAGGCTGTGCAACAAAATACCATAGACTGGGAAGCTTAAACAACACACATTATTTTCTACAGTTTTGGAGGCTAGGAAATCCAAGATTAAGATGCCAGCAGACTTAATTCTTGGTGAGGACTCTTCTGACTTATAGAATTATCTCCTTCTCTGTACATCCTCATGTTTATAGAAGGAGGACAAGCTCTTGTTCTTCCTCTTCTTATAAGGACATGAACCCCATCATGGAGACCCTACATCCTCTAAACCGAATGGCTTCAGAAAGGCCCCCACCTCCACATACCATCATATTGGGAGTTAGGGCTTCAACACATGAATTTTAGGGGGACACAAACATTAGTTCATAACAATATCTCTACAAAATGGTAAGTAGGAGCAGCAATGCTCTTAGTACTATATTATGTAGGTCAGAATGTATATTTACAAATAAATGATGCTATACCAAAGTATCTTCAATGATTATATAAGGTGAAGAGGCTGTTAAAGAATACAAACATATAACTATAAAGAACAAACAGATGTTATCACGGGGTGGTGGGTGCGGGGAATGGGTGAAATAGGCAAAGGGGATTAGGTGTGCCATTGTCTTGATGAGCATTGAGTAACATATGGTACTGTTGGATCACTATACTGTACGCCTAAGACTAATATAGTACTGTATGTTAACTACACTGGAATTAAAATAAAATTTTAAAAAAAGAATACAAACATATATTGAATACATGCCCAAACAGCTGAAGAATCTTCTAAAGTCTAAATCTTATAAAGTCTAAAATCTTATAAAAATCTTATAAAGTCTAAATCTTTTAAGAATCTTAAAAATGCAATTCATTTCAAAATGAGCCATTTTCATAAAGCAATTTCAACAAATATATAAGAAGTGGGGCAAGTTACAGTGTCACCATTATGACCCATCTCCACACATTGCATCTCTCCTCCATCTGATTATTGAGAAATCTGTTACACTATAACATCAGTAAGTTGTCCAATAAAAGAACTAAAACAAGTTTTGGTAGTCTTCTAGATAATATTTTATTTCTGATATTTTACAAGGGAACTACACTAGTCATTATTTTCAATAGCTTCTTTCATTTCCCTATATTTAATTGTCCTTCTACTTTTGAATATATGTAGAAATGATTAAACATGTATATTTAATTGTCTGTTTTCAGAATATTTATTTCTGTATGCTATATTAGTTTGCTATTTTTTTTTCCTTTGGATGACATTCCTTTGGTAGGAGATATTACATATTTGAATATGTTTGGGTTTTTTTGTGTTTATTTATTTCTGAAAAAAAAGAGAGAGGGAGAGAGAATGAGCAGAGGAGGGACACAGAGAGAGAGAGAGGGACAGAGGATCCAAAGTAGGCTCTGCTATGACAGCAGCGAGCCTGATGTGGCACTCGAACTCAGGAACCGTGAGAGCTTGACCTGAGCCGAAGTCCGAATGCTCAACTAACTGAGCCGCCCAGGCGCCCCTGAATATGTTTTTTCTTGGTAAAATGTGCTGCCAATATATCAATATATTTTTCCACTGTATGACTTGTGTTTTTTACTCTATAGTATCTTTTGAAATTATTTTAATGTATCAGTATTTTTGTGTTTATGAAATCTTTCCCTACTCTGAAATCATAAAAATATTTCCTTATAATGTATTCTAAAGTTTTATATCTTTGCTTTTCATATGTAGGTCAATTTGAAGATTTATTTTTATTGTTTTAACGTTTATTATTTTTGAGAAAGAGAGAGACAGAGAATGAGCAGGGGAGGAGCAGAGAGAGAGGGAGACACAGAATCTGAAGCAGGCTCCAGGCTTTGAACTGTCAACACAGAGCCCAACGGGGCTCGAACCCACGAACCGTGAGATATGACCTGAGCCAAAAGTCAGACGCTTAACCAACTGAGCCACCAGGTGCCCATGATTATTTTTGATTATATATATATATATATATATATATATACACACACACATATAATCAACATAACATCTAGTTATTGATATTTTGACTCTCCAATTTTGTACATTCTGAATTCCTGAGACAGAACCAATCTTGTCAAATGTTAGTTTTTGTCATAACATCATTATTTATGTGGCATTATTGTAGGCCACTAATCCAATGTATCCTTATAAAAGGAGAAATTTGGAGACACACACACATAACGGGGAGAATGCCATGTGCCAATGAAGACAGAGATCCAGGTGATGCATGTACAAGCCAAGGACCACAAGAGTCCCAACAAACAGCCAGAAGCTTGGAGAGAGGCATGAGTAAATTCTTCCTCAGAGCTCTCAGAAGAAACCTTCCCTATTCCACCTGTGGAAAAAATCAGGTGTCACTCTAGTTGCCAGTCATTTGAAGGGGACATTTCTTTTTCCTCAGAGAGCTTTAGAGATTTTCTTTTTGTCTTCCTGTGTGAAATTTCACTACAAAATGTTTAGGTTTGGATTTCTTCTTACATATCTGAATTGGGATTTGTTGCGCTTTTTTAATTTATGGAATGGAGTTTTTCATCAATTCTGTACAATTCTCAGCCATCATCTCCTCAAATATTTCCTCTGAACCCTTAATCTCTCTTTCTTCTGGAGCTTCAATTAAGGATGTACTGTTCCATTTTACTCTATCTCTTTTGTCTTAAATATATCATGCATTTTCTATTTTTCCCTCATGCTGAATTCTGAATTATCTATTTAAATTTATTTTTGAATTCAATAATATATTAATTTAAGCTGTTTCTTATCTGCCTTGTATCTGCCCATTGAGTTTTTGCTGTTGTTTATTTTACTATTTTTTTTTACTTTTAGAAATTATATCTCATTCTTTTTCAAGTCTGCTGTGCCACTTTTTTTTTGCAGTTCCTATTTCCTATTGGTATTTTAAAATGTATTCTATATTTACTTAAACATATGAAGTTATGTTTAGTTAAACAAAATGAAGTTATTTTGTAGCCTATGCCTGATTCCAGTATATGAAGTCTTTCTGTTTATGTTTTCAGTGATTTCCATTGGCTATAAATTAATATGTAGTTGCTTATATGTTTAGTTATTTTCACCAGCCAGTGACATATATGATGAGTTTTTGAATTTAACTGACAGCTGGGGTGAAGATTCCTTCCTCAAGAGAGGATTTGTGTTGCTTTCTTCCAGAATAGCTTTAAGACAAGTACCATGAACAACCTAGAGATTTCAAATCATGTGATAACTGGTCCATTCCTTACCCTCATCCTCAGGGTGCTGGATTTGAGGGAGAAACTTATTATGGGAGCACTTCCTATTTTACTCCTTACCTTTTGTGATACTTGGTTTTGATATTTTGACCCCCTTGCTTTGTGAGTTTGTAAAAATGAAAATTCAAAATGTACAGATCAGCCAATATTTTATGGGAAGGGTAATTTTTCTCCTTCTTTATATATCTGGATTCCCATTTCTACCGCAGGATTGGCTTGATGATATTTTTTTACAAGTGTTTGTGACCATTTAGAGGTTTGTAAAGATTAAAACAAACAAACAAAAACCAGTAACCTGTACTTTTTAAAAGCATTATTTTTTTTAATTTTTTTCTTAAACGTTTATTTATTTTTGAGACAGAGAGAGACAGAGCACGAACGGGGGAGGGGCAGAGAGAGAGGGAGACACAGAATCCAAAACAGGCTCCAGGGTCTGAGCTGTCAGCACAGAGCCTGACGCGGGGCTCGAACTCACGGACCGTGAGATCGTGACCTGAGCCAAAGTCGGACGCCTAACTGACTGAGCCACCCAGGCGCCCCTTTAAAAGCATTATTGATGACTAATTGAATCTCCTATTACAAGAGATGAAAATTTCCCTATTTATCTTTTTAATAATGCAGTTTAAATTTTTAAGGGAGGAGTTAGGCACATTTTTTTAATTGGGATGACATTCTTAGCATAAGTATTAAGGATTCATGTGCTTTCATCTGTAATAAGTAGACTTCTCCATTGGGTGACCAACTTTACAGTGGAAAAAATCCCTTGTCTTATGTATTTTATACTTATCTCTTTTATAGTACTTCTCATTCTGTAATGTAATTAGTTATTTGCTTGCATGATGTACAAGGCACTATGGCCCTATGGGCAGACCTATGACTTATTCTTATACATACAATAGCATAGCGGGAGACACCCATGCTACTCAGTGACAACTCTCCAGACCTCAGCATTCTATTTGTAAAATGAGGATACGGTTCATCCTATACATAGTTTGAGGATTAATTGAGCTAATGTAAGTGAGGCGATGACAAGTTACCTGTCACATAATAAATATTAATTATTATTATTTTAAATATCTTCCCCAGTAACAGGTACTGTACTTTTGGCAAAACATTCAATAAATACTTCATTAATGTTAGATCAGCCACAGTTAGAAATTCTGAGACTGCCAAACAATTGCATGGTGAAACCCTTCCTCCACTTGCTGAGTAATAGAAATTTATCACTGCAAATTAAAACAGTCCCCCCCAAATAGTATTGAAAACAATGAATTTCATTTTTAAAGTTGTCCAACTACTAAAACAAGGTAGATTTTAAATCAAAGTTAAAAAACATGTTAAAAACCACTGATACTGATACAAGTTTTCTTAAATTACTTATGCATGTAATTGATGACATGCTTTTTGGGTTGTATTAAAAGAGCTTATTAAAATGTGTCTCAGCCCCTTGTGCACATCACAACAGGAGTCTGACAATGCCAGGAAACCTGTTATATTTCAGATTGTGCAGAAAGTTTTGATTTTGTGTAGCTAGAGTCCAGATCTGATAAGTAGAATTAATTTCAGGCAACACCATCCAAAAATTTTAAGTGGTCGTTTTGTAATTTCCTTAACCTAGTACAGATATGTCTCAGGGAAAACAAAGAGAAGCCCTTTCTCAGCACAATTCATTCCTAGTCATTTGTCCATACTAAGTCCCATACGTTATCTAGTCTTTTTTTGCCCCCAAATATACATTTTTAAATCAAAGTATATAAAGGAAAATAACAATCCTGAACAAGCACCCGGGGGGAAATCTCAACAATGCTTACATTTTGGCAGAGAGAGGTAAAGTAAGAGGACAGAGACCTTTTGACTTCTCCTTTCTGTTTTATAAAAGTATTCCTAATTGACAACAGATTTTAACTGTGCTCAAATATAATTTTGGTTCCATTTTTTATCTCACTTAACATTATATTCCCAAAAAGGGAATATATAAACTGCAGTTCTAAATCATATATTTTTACATGAAACACTTTTGTTTCAATAGAATCGTACTAAAAATATATTAAATAACCCACATGTGATTCACTATTATTTTTTTTTTTGAAATAGACATTCATTTTTGTAGGGGGGTGATACTCTTATTCTTGTTTTCTAAATTTTTGTAAGGATTTTTTCATATGATTGTTATATAGTTTGTCTTATTCAATCTGCTGTTGTGATACATTTTGTTAATAGATTGCCTAATTTAAATCTCCATTGGGTTGATTTTAGGACAAATTCTCTTGGTCATGGTAGCTTATTATCTTAATGTTCAGTTAAATTTAATTTATTTTTATATGGAATAGTGGTATGTATCTTTTATATAGGAGACTATTTTACATGTTTTTGTGTTAAGATACTGCTAGTATTAAAAATATATGAATATTTAAATTGTTCCTGTCTTTTAGATCTTATCTAGGATTTTTAGAAGTTTCTTTTTTTAATTTTTTTTAATGTCCATTTATTTTTGAGAGACAGAGAGAGAGACAGAGCATTAGTGGAGTAGGAGCCAAGAGATGGGAGACACAGAATCCAAAACAGGCTCCAGGCTCCGAGCTGCCAGCACAGAGCCCCACGCAGGGCTCGAACTCACAAACTGTGAGATCATGACCTGAGCCAAAGTCAGACACTCAACCAGCTGAGCCATCCAGGTGCCCCTAGAAGTTTTTATAAAAGTGATTTTCATATGAGCTACCAGGTCTTCTACACATGAGTAAAAACAGAATAATTTTTTTAATGCAGCAACAATTGAGAAAATCTGAAAATGACTATTTAGTAACTACTGGGGAAATTATAACTAATCATAGTCCCTTAGTCTTCTTTTACATTAGTATTTTAAGCAAAATCTGTGTTAAGAGTTGTGAAAGGTCTGAGATTTTACTGTGTTCATAAGCTAACAAGTTAATCTAGAATTTCATGGATGCTAAGAGAAGACACAAGACTCCAGGGTCAACGACACAGGACTTTATTGCTCGTGGCACAGCAAGAAGAATGACTGTCAGGGATGCATTGGTTCTTCTTGACCCTGAAGTCGCATAGGAATATGGTGGAGCAGCCCCCAAAGTATACAAACCCAGCTAGGTGTATACACCCAGTGGCATATGTTACAGCTAGGGGACCCTAACCCTGAACATAGAAACTTCCAGTCTGTTAAAGAATTGAAAGCAAATCTGCTCCATCTTTGCTTCAGAGGGAAAACATTGTCTTTATTATTTTGGAGAGCAAACAAATCTGCCTTCTGCTTCAGTGGGAGACACTATCTCTAATCTCCCATACCCACTAGCTATTTTTTTATTTTATTCTTTTATTTTTGAGAGACAGAGAGCATGCACAAGCAGAGAGAGGGCAGAAGGAAAAACAGAGAGAGAGAGAGAGAGAAAGAGAGAATCTTAAGCAGGCTCCATACTCAGCGTAGAGCCCAACACAGGGCTCGATCTCAAGACCCTGTGAGCATGACCTGAACTGAAATTAAGTCTGACGCTCAACCAACTGAGCCGCCCAGGGCCCCTCACCCATTCGCTATTTTAAAAACAGTCTTAAAAAATGGCCACTTCTGTGACTCAGAAGCAGCCCAGAATAAGCTCAGAGATGAGCAGAAACACCCATTGAGAATTATCTTCCAACAGGTGTTTCAATACTTTTTTCCAAATGTCTTAAATTTTTCACCAGTATATAATCTAAACTTTACCTGTACCCTTTCTATCTCATTTTTACATTTACATTTTTTGCTTTCTCCCTTTCTATTTTCACAGTTAAATTCGATCTAATTTTGCTTGTTTGCACAAGGAACATAATCCTGGATGACAATGTTCATCATGTTACTAAGTGCCATCTTGACTATATCATCTCTAAGCATAAGGTACTTTTTGTTTTAGCAAGTATATATTTACCAGTAAACATTATTTTGTTCTATCTTACAGTATTTTAAATGAAACAGTTGATTTAGTAGCCATACTTTATTAACCAATAAAAATCTTAAACAGCTTTGTGGCCCACCTACAGGATGATTTGTATAATGCTTTTAAAGATTTATAAAGGAGTTCACTAAAGTGAACCGTTGGTTTCTTTTTCCTTTCTCCCCAACATGGTTGAACATAAATAAATTAATAAGCATTGGTTCCTTAACTTGGGGCACAGTAGCCAGATCGTACAGCACATAAAAATCCTCCAAGCAATGAGCTAGGGAATATGGATAGAATGATGAACCAAAAACAGGGTCTTTGTCCTTGCAAAATAGTACATATTCATTATAGCATTATTTACAACTGAAAGTTTGAAATATTTTCTGAGATAATGTTTATTATTTGTTTTTTACTGTTATCTTTCTTACTGGACTGTAAGCTCCATAAGAACATTGACTATATTCTTCATTAATAATACTCCTGCTCACACGTTGCCAAAACATCATTCTCCTACCCTATAATTCATCATACAAATAGAATTTCTCACTATTCTAAAACATAATTATGAGCTCCCCAAATACAGTGGCTTTGTTGCCTCAGTTTCTCATAGTATACTTTATTTTTCAAACTTTTCCATTTTTCCTAAAAGTAGGTCAGAATTTCTCTGAGGCTGAGCCATATATCAAAACAAATGATTACACATTCAAAAATTTAGCTCCTCAACAATTACTTACTTTTCCAAAGTCAGGTTGAGTATCTTTCCTTCCTCTAATCTATTGTGACTTTGTAACTCGGAATATTTTTAAGAAGTATTTTGTGTAATTTATTTCATGGTAACCAGAATTATCTTTTTCTAACATGTTGTAATATCATTTACCCATTTTAAAGACTTTGGCTTTCCTTTTTCCTCTAGTATATTTTATTCCAAGCATGGAGTTCAAGATTGTTCTTATTAAATCCATACAATTTTCTGGAATCAAGACACATTTTCCACAACCATTCTACATTTGCCTTAAATTCTAGCCACTAAAGGTCACTTTTACTTTTTAAACTTTATATGTATTTTGTACTTCTGTATCTTTGTCCAGCTCCCTATGTTGGCTCTAGTCAAAGAATTAATGGTTAAAAGAGGTGACAGGGAAAGGAAATAAACCAAAATAATGTAATTAAGAATTGTAGACAACAGATAAATTGAGTGGCATAAGTAAGAATTAATTGAATACACATTGATAGATTTGTAAATAGATTAGGGGAAAAAATAAAATAAACATTTAAATTCACAAAAACAGGAAGATCCAAAAAATATTGAATTTCCTGAACTGCTTGGGAACAAAAGAACTAAAGCAATAACAAGAAAGAGGGTTGAAACAACCTAAGCAACACTTACTAGAGTTTTAAAAGAAGTTTTTCCCAAGAGCTATTATGAAAGCAGCAATCTGAAATTGGGCACAGAGCCATAAGTCTGGAAGCAAGAGTTTCTAGGTCATTACAGGAATTCACTATCAAGTTTACAGAACTGCTACTGTACGTTACAACTTGGAGAAAATACAGTAGTTTTTTTGTCTTAAAAAGAGAAAGAAGTGGGTGCCTTGCTGTGGCTGCCTTCATATCGATATTAGTTCCAAGCAATTTAACTTAGCAAATGCTAATGCAAATCAAAAGGATATAGTTATTCTGTGATCACAATATACTAGTTAGAAATACTTTCAGCCATGGTATATTCCTTGAATAAGTACAACATTAAAGAATTAAGATAGGGAGAATCAAACCTATATCTTACCTCGATGATTTAATAAATATGGAATCATATTATTTTCAGTCAATTTATTTTGGAAAATATCCCCAAATGTGTTAAGTCATTCTCACTCATAGTAAAAATTAAAGTTATCTTTTGAAAAATGTAAGACATGATGACAAGAATGCAAAATTTTAGTCATGAACCAAGAAGCTCCCTAAGGATTGAGTAAAGTGTTCATTTTTATCATGATCTTCATGGAACAACTAGAAAATAAAATGATTACTGAAAGATGGATCGGACAAGAATTTAGAGCACATTTCAAAAAGAAGCAAAAATAAAGATTCAAATAGGATCATATTTAAGCTTTGTGTACCTAGACTCTGGAGCCTTATCATAAGATCTGTCGATTAATAAGTGATCAATAATATCTACATAATGTTAGCTAATGTAAGACTCAGACCCATACTCTGCAGATTTATTAACTATTTGTTTGGTGCATTAAATGTGTTATGTTTATAAAATAAATAAGCCCACGGCCATGGCTAATGATAAGCAGTGTTAACATCTGTGTGCATCTTTTTTTTTTTTTTTTTTTTTTTTTTTGCATTTCACTAGAAGGAGGGTTGACAATCTTCACAGAAAAGAGGGAGTTGTGCATAAGTGGATGTTCACAGAGATTCCCAAAATAAGCCTTCCTTGTTGTATTTCTTAATATGGTATCGGCATCACCCTATGATGTTACAATATATATAACTACATAAAAACTCTCAAACCAGAAGCAAAATTAACATCCAAAGTTCTAACAGCTTTGCCTCACTCAATTCATTAATATATATTTTTTTCAAAGGCAATTTACTTGCAAAATATGACCTAATTTTGATTTTTAAAATATGGAGCACTGTTATGTATTCAAAATAAACTCCTCTTCACAAAAACATTGAATTAAGGATTTTCAAAAAACTTGGAATATTAAATTGCTTTGATGACAGAGCATACATCTATAAAAGAATTTATATTTTACTGGAGTCTTATTCTTTGTATCCCCTCCAATAGTTCTGTTTAAACAGATGTACCACAGATGTGGAAACATCTGGCAGGTCAACACAATTCTGCCATGACCAGATTCAGGTTAGGATTGTGCATTTTTTGACATCTAAGTGTTTAGCAAGG